>NW_020837975.1:2197347-2693893 GCF_003676395.1 Aethalodelphis obliquidens | reverse complement strand
GATTAATCTCCAAAATTTACAAGCAGCTCATGCAGCTCAATAACAAACAACCCAATCCAAAAATGGGCAGAAGACCTAAATAGACATTTCTCCAAAGAAGACATACAGACTGCCAAAAAACACATGAAAGAATGCTCAACATCATTAATCATTAGAGAAATGCAAATCAAAACTACAATGAGATATCATCTCACACCAGTCAGAATGGCCATCATCAAAAAATCTAGAAACAATAAATGCTGGAGAGGGTGTGGAGAAAAGGGAACACTCTTGCACTGCTGGTGGGAATGTGAATTGGTTCAAACACTATGGAGAACAGTATGGAGGTTCCTTAAAAAACTACAAATAGAAACTACCATATGACCCAGCAATCCCACTACTGGGCATATACCCTGAGAAAACCAAAATTCAAAAAGAGTCATGTACCAAAATATTCACTGCAGCTCTATTTACAATAGCCCGGAGATGGAAACAACCTAAGTGCCCATCATCGGAATAATGGATAAAGAAGATGTGGCACATATATACAATGGAATATTACTCAGCCATAAAAAGAAACGAAATTGAGCTATTTGTAATGAGGTGGATAGCCCTGGAGTCTGTCATACAGAGTGAAGTAAGTCAGAAAGAGAAAGACAAATACCATATGCTAACACATATATATGGAATTTAAGGAAAAAAATGTCATGAAGAACGTAGGAGTAAGACAGGAATAAAGACACAGACCTACTGGAGAACGGACTTGAGGATATGGCGAGGGGGAAGGGTGAGCTGTGACAGGGCGAGAGAGAGGCATGGACATATATACACTAACAAACGTAAAGTAGAAAGCTAGTGGGAAGCAGCCGCATGGCACAGGGATATTGGCTCGGTGCTTTGTGACTGCCTGGAGGGGTGGGATAGGGAGGGTGGGAGGGAGGGAGACGCGAGAGGGAAGAGATATGGGAACATATGTATATGTATAACTGATTCACTTTGTTATAAAGCAGAAACTAACACACCATTGTAAAGCAATTATACCCCAATAAAGATGTTAAAAAAAAAAAAGAATAAAATTACGAAAAGTGACATTAGCAACCATTCTAGAAGAAGAACACAGCCTCTGCAGAAATACAAGTAAATTTGCTCTTTTTCCTTAAAGGAGCATTCAAGTGCATTTTGTTCATTTTTACAGTAATGAAAGAGAGTGCCCTTCAGTCAATTTTCAGGACCTGGTACAAATTATTATATTTTCTCCCTTTAAATGTCAAGGGCAAAAAGTGGAGGGCTCTCCCACCACCCAGAGCCAAGTGCCTGGGCCCGCAGTGGGAGCTGAAGGATCCCCTGTGCTCAGAACACAGGGGCGCCCCGCGAGGCCCCAGGTCCGCGAGGCCCCGGGTGGGTCCGCGAGGCCCCGAGTGAGTCCGCGAGGCCCCGGCCTGGCTCGCGCAGAACCTCGTGCCCAGAGGTTATGACGCCCCACGAACCGTCACACACCCAGATGCCAACGGTCGCCTAGCGCCGTAAGCTTCGCGTCTACAGACTTCGGGGCCTCCCAGAAGCCAAAGCCCGTCGAAAATCCGACCCCGCTGACCCGCTAGCATGGGCAGCTACCTGAGCATGTACCTGGACACGGCCGAGGCCACGCAGCCAGCCCACGCCCGGAAGTGCCAGTCCCCATGGTTCCCACGCACCGGGTCCGCCCACGGCACCTGCTTCCCGATGGGCCGGGACGGGCGCCCAATCCTGTCCTTCCGCCGCCGCCGCCAGGATCATGAGCTCTGGTTCCGCTGCCGGCGGCCGCTCCCCGCCGCCCTGCGCCGCTGGAAGTACTACCCAGTCCGCGGGTCCTCGGCGCCCCAGGGCTGGAGGCGCTTTCCCAGCAGGCCGCCCCTCCGCACCTCCTCGGGGCTGGGGTTTTCCGGCCATGGCAACGGTTTCACGATGAGGTCCCGGTGCAACGCCCGCCTCTCCTGCCACACGCAGAGCCCGGTGGACATCCGTACCCCCCCCGTTGAAAGCCTAAGGAGCTTGTCCCCGTGTCCGCCCAGCCAGGAGTCCCCAGACCCCTGTGCCATGGAGACCGCGCTGAGGGCCCTCAGCCGACGCGAGGAAGGACAAAGGCGGCTCGACGGGCCTCTCAGGTCTGAAAGCCCCGAGCCCAGGCTGTCGGCCTTCCGGCCCGTGATGAGGAATGGAGTGGTCCCTGTCTTTGTGCCCAGGCCGGGGCCTCTGAGAAGAAGCACCTGCTCCGGGTGCAAGCGCCTCCGAGAAGAGGACACTGAGCCCCAGCCTGATTAGCAGCCCTGCCTGAGCCTTCCCCGTCTGCCGCCCACCCTGCTGTGAGGCCCCCCCACCCCCCACCCGCCCAGGGCACAGTCACAGAGCCTCGCTGGAGAGATGGGGGCGGATCAGCACTCCCGGGCCTGGGCCTCCTGCAGCCTGACATCCCCCTTGAGTCCTGAGAGCCAGGGCCACCTCCTCCTGACACTCAAACCCACATTTCTTTTCCCCAGCTGACCCCTGCCCTACCCCTGCCTGAGTCACTGGCACGGACCGCCAAGCCAGCTCCCTCCACTCCAGCCAGGAGCTGCCAAGCCCCAGAGCCACCTCTCCTACCTGCAGAGCCCGCCCCAAGGAAGCACCGCTGACATCCAGGCCTGCACTCCCTCTTGCCCACCCACCCTTGCTGCCTTTGCCCCTGAGAAGACCCTTCTCGGAGGACCCTTCTCAGGAAGGCGTGCTTCTCCCCTATTGCCCACTTCATAAGGTTTAAAGGTTGTTCTTATTTTAAATAATACTAAAATAGCTTCATTATCCTAAAAAAAAAAAAAAAAAAGTTTCTCAGAACACTACTTCCATCCAAATCACTGTTCAAGAATACATGTTTTTTAATACTTATTAAAAAAAAAAGTGTCATAACATATTTTGAAAAATATTCATATGTTCTCCTTTGCCTCTAGACATAAAGTGTTCATTACCCTAAAACAAAAGAAATTATAGAAATGCTACCAAAAGATGGAGAATCACTTCCAATTTACAAACTGGGATTATTCAGCAAAACTACATAACTCTGCTAGCCATGCTATTATCTAGAGAATTTTACAAATTGCTTTATTCCTTTCCCCTCCCTGCCTGCGTTGCATCAGGATTTCACAGAAGTCTCCTCCAGGGTAGAAAAGATACCCTTCCAGTCTGACAGTAAAGCCAGGGCCAGCTAAAAAGGAGCACGGTGTGGGCTATGAAATGGACAGATTGTGGGAGACAGGCGAAGTCAGGGGCCAGAACAACTTCCCCTGTCCAGGCCGTGGGAGGAGGGGGTGTGGAGTCATTGGAGGCAGAAGGCGGCTCCTGGCCTTCCTCCCTATTTGGGACCCTTGGTTCTACTTGGTGCAGACTGAACACAGCAGGACCTGTGAGCCTGGCTGGGGTGCTGGCCAGAGGTCACCTGGCAGGGAGAAGGGGCTCTGTCACTGGGCTACAGAGCAGTTCACGTGGGATGAGAACAAGGGAGCTCCCAGCCAGACCTCCCAGGGGTTGCAGGCCCCAAGGGATCCCAGGTGAAGTCAAGTAAATGAAGGATGTGGCCTGAGCCACAACAATGGGCCCCAAGTTCATGGTTACTGACTTGGAATCAGTGGCCAACAGAACACCAGGCATCAGGTAGGGAAGAGGCATCACTGGGAGGGAGAGGCACTAAAAGGGCAGGATAAAGACTCTGGTGGTGCAGGCACACTGCTTCCCCAGGAAGGCGAGGTTGCAGAAGCCACCTCCCGCCCCACAGGTGCCCAGAAGAAAAGGGGGGGGTGCTACCCACCAGACCAAGCATTCCTAACCAGGAGACACAGGACCGCAGAGACTGTTCACGTGAGCACACCAAACTAAGATTAAAAACAGGTTCAACTTTGCACATTTTCTCTACTAGTCAGGAGGTGAGACTCACTGAGAACAACCAGAGCAGCTAGAAAATGAAAGAAAATTTTTTCAGGTTTTTTCATACTCTTTTCCATTATGATTTATCACAGGATATTGAATATACTTTCATGTGCTATACAGTAGGACCTGGTTGTTTATCTATGCTATATGTAACAGTTTGCATCTGCTAACCCCAAACTCCCAATCCATCCCTCCCCTACCCCCCTCCCCCCACCCTTGGCAGCCACAAGTCTGTTCTCTATGTCTGTGATTCTGTTTCTGTTTCATAGATAACTTCATTTGTGTCATATTTTAGATTCCACATGTTACTGATATCATATGGTATTTGTCTTTCTCTTTCTGACTTAATTCACTCAGTTTGATAATCTCTAGGTCCATCCATGTTGCTGCAAATAGCATTATTTTGTTCTTTTTTTTTTTTTTGCGGTACGCAGGCCTCCCACTGTTGTGGCCTCTCCCGTTGCGGAGCAACAGGCTCTGGACGCGCAGGCTCAGCGGCCATGGCTCACGGTCGCAGCCGCTCCGCGGCATGTGGGATCTTCCCGGACCGGGGCACGAACCCTGTCCCCTGCATCGGCAGGCGGACTCTCAACCACTGCGCCACCAGGGAAGCCCATTTTGTTCTTTTCTTATGGCTGAGTAATATTCCATTGTGTGTGTGTGTGTATATATATATATATATACCACACCTTCTTTATCTATTCATCTGTAGATGGACATTTAGGTGGTTTCCATGTCTTGGCTATTGTGAATAGTTCTGCTATGAATATAGGGGCGCATGTATCTTTTTTAATTAAGAGTTTCGTCTGGGGCTTCCCTGGTGACGCAGTGGTTGAGAGCCCGCCTGCCGATGCGGGGGACGCGGGTTCGTGCCCCGGTCCGGGAGGATCCCACATGCCGCGGAGCGGCTGGACCCGTGAGCCGTGGCCGCTGAGCCTGCGCATCCGGAGCCTGAGCTCCGCAACGGGAGAGGCCACAACAGTGAGAGGCCCGCGTACCGCAAAAAAAAACAAAAACAAAACAAGAGTTTTGTCTGGATAGATGCCCAGGAGTGGATTGCTGGATCATACGGTAATTCTATTTTTAGTTTTCAGAGGAACCGCTATACTGTTTTCCATAGTGGCTGCACTAACTTACATTCCCACCAATAGTGTAGGAGGGTTCCCTTTTGAAAGAAAATATTTTCTTTGCATTTCCAAGTTTAATTGTGAATCAAATCTTTCCACCCTGCTACACAGGCAGGAAAGTTGCTTTTTACAGAGAACAACAGAGTCATGGTATTTTCTCAGGAGAGGTCTTAAGACAAAAGTTCTGTAGCCACTGTACGTGGTCCGGGGAAGAATCAGTGTCTCACAGCTAGTTCAGTCTTGAGCCAGAAATGGCTAAAATAGTCATTCAGACTATTTCAATTCTAAAACAAAGGGGAAAAATCTTTCCAGGGAGCAAAAAAAAAGAGTCCACTTTTAGAAAAGCAGCACCTCAAACAAAGCAACTTTGGACCACTGAAAGACAGTGACAGACAGCCCTATTATGTACATACTAGAAACGGGATTGTTCTTTTTCAGGAAAGGCTTTGAGGGTTGAAGCTAAAACAGTGACAGTCTGTACACAGCCGTGTGTAGTCGGCCAGTAAACATCAGATGTCCCTACAAACCCAAGTGTTTAAAAGGATGGGGGAGGAACGGCTGAGAGCCTCATGTGAACACAAACGTAGATCAACAAAATCTTACTCTGCATTTTCTTTCTTTTTTTTGCGGTACGCAGGCCTCTCACTGTTGTGGCCTCTCCCGTCGCGGAGCACAGGCTCCGGACGCACAGGCTCAGCGGCCACAGCTCACGGGCCCAGCCGCTCCGTGGCATGTGGGATCTTCCCGGACCGGGGCACGAACCCGCGTCCCCTGCATCGGCAGGCGGACTCTCAACCACTGCGCCACCAGGGAAGCCCTTATTCTGCATTTTCTAACCATTTTCTGTCCATGTTGCAGCATATCACATGGATGATAGTTCTTCCCAAATTGACAGAGTGTAGCAGAGCCTGATTCCTTAGTAATAGAAACTCTGATTTTGATGGGTCACACTGTTGCCTGAAATAGCAACCACGCTTTCCAGGCTTCCTTCGGCAGGCATGACCAAATGATGAAGTTCTGGTCAACGGAATTAAAGTAGTAGTGTCATACGGCAACTTCTACGAATTTTCTTTGAAAGATACCTGGTTCCCCTCTATCCCTTCTTCCCTGTTTCTTCCTTTCTACTGGCTGGGAAGCTGACCTGATGGATGAAGTTCAAGCAGCCATCCTGGACCACAAGGCAGCTCCCTAAGGCTCCTGCAGGAGCAAGGTTCAAGGAGCCTGGGTTATTGACAGTGGTGGTGTTTCCAGTATGTGTGCTAAGCCAGCCCTGGATTCTACATAAAAGAGAAGTAAACTTCATTCCTGTTAAGTCGCTGTTATTTTGTCTTCATTTGTAAAATACCATAATTATTAGCTGATTCTAATCCTACCAAAATACAGAGTTTTCCAGCAAATCTGCTATTGAGAGCTCTTTGAAATGGAAAATCTCCTAGGAAAGAAACAGACACCATTTACAAAGTACAAAGTAAATAATTTAGTATATAAGTGAAGTAAGTCAGGAAGAGAAAGACAAACACCATATGATATCACTTATAGGTGGAATCTAAAATACGACACAAATGAACTTATTTACGAAAGAGAAACAGACACACAGACATAGAGAACAGACTTGTGGTTGCCGGGGGGAGGGGAGGGGTGGATGGATTTGGAGTGTGGGGTTAGCAGATGCAAACTATTATAATATATAGAATGGATAAACAATAAGGTCCTACTGTATAGCACAGGGAACTATATTTAATATCCTATGATAAACCATAATGGAAAAAATACTTTTTAAAATGTATATATATGTATAACTGAATCACTTTGCTGTATAGCAGAAATTAATACAACATTGTAAATCAACTATACTTCAGTTTTTAAAAAAAGAATTTAGTATAATCAAGCCAACACAACTCTACATGTACTCTTCTCTCTCAAGGAAAGAAAGAGCTCCCCTAATTTTTAGCTAGGTGCATGATCACCAAGAACAAATACACCCCTCTCAGGCTTCCCTGAGTTAGATGTGGCCGTGCTGTGGCAAAGTTCTGGCCCACAAGATGTGAGCAGAAGTGATTATGTTACTTCTGGGGCGTGTCCTTCAGGGGAAAGGCAGTGCCTTTTCTGTACATCCTTGGTCCAGATGACTGGGAAGCAGCTGTGGTGGCCAAAACATTTCAGAACCATGCAAGGGTAACAACCTAGGAAGGCAAAGCAAGGTGACAGAAGACACCTGGGCCCCTGTCCCAGTCACTGGTGCTGGTAACAAACGACTTCAACACTGAACTCTGTAGAACCACCATTTTATTATGCTCACGGACTCCGTGGGCCAGAAATTCAAACCAGGCACAAGGGGGACGTCTTGTCTCTGCTCTGGGATGTCTGGACCTCAGCTGGTCAAACTCAACAGCTAGAATGGCTTGACGGCTGGAGGCTGGAATCACGTGGAAGCATCTTCACTCATATGTCTAGTGGTTGATGCTCACTATTAGCTGGGACCTCAATTGGGGAGCAGCCAGGCAGACCACTGACAGGTGGCCTCGGCATGTGGCCTGACAGAACGGTGGCCTCAGGGTTCCAGGGAACAAGGCAGAAGCGGCATCACCTTTCCTACCTAACTTCACAAGTCATGTAGCATCACTGACCCCACTGTCTACTGGTTACAAGTGAGCAGGTGACCCACAGATTGAAGGGGAGGAGACAAGAACAAACCCTTCAATGGGAAAAGCAGCAAAGAAACTGCACAGGTGTTTTAAAACTACCACAGTACGTGACCCTGAGTAGCACACCAGTCTGGACACCCACGTAAGTGCAAACAAAAGTGATCGTTTTTAAGCCACTGTTATTGTGGGTTTCTGAGGCAAAATTTTAGGAAATACTAATATACCCCAATATTTAAAAATAAATCATCAAACACGAGTAACAACAATGTCTATCTCAAGAAACTAATGTTGTAACTACTAGAATCACTTTGTAGCTATAATGTATATTATACTATCAGTGGTTGGCATATTTTCTTCATCCAAAAAATGTTCATGAATACCAGAAACCCCCAATACAGTACAATTCTTCTGTCACTTGCATGCTGCCAATTCCCCTTCCTGGTTTGGGGCACTGTGGGGTTTCTGAGCCCAGACAATAAGGATGCTGATGTAGCCGAGAAACTGCAGCCTGAAAACAAAGAGTTCCAGATGCGAATGTGCTAAATGACTCCGAAGCCTCTCAAAGACCCCACCCTAGGCCAAGGAAATCACCCACTCCGCTGCCTCTCTTGTCATCTACGTACAACTAAGCAAAGCAAATCCTTACAAATCTAATAGCTTCACAGAATCACATCACATTCTAATCATTTAGTACACACTGGATACGTCATTCTTTTTTGTTTTTAATAAATTTATTTATTTTATTTATTTATTTTTGGCTGCACTGGGTCTTCATTGCTGCTTGTGGGCTTTCTCTAGTTGAGGTGAGCGGGGGCTACTCTTCGTTGTGGCGCGCAGGCTTCTCACTGCGGTGGCTTCTCGTTGCAGAGCACGGGCTCTAGGCGCGCGGGCTTCAGTAGTTGTGGCTCATGGGCTCAGTAGTTGTGGCTCACAGTCTCAGTAGTTGTGGCTTGCAGGCTCAGTAGTTGTGGCTCACAGGCTCCGGAGCGCAGGCTCAGCAGCTGTGGCACACGGGCCCAACTGCTCCGCGGCATGTGGGATCTTCCCGGACCAGGGCTCAAACCCACGCCCCTGCATTGGCAGGCAGGCTCTCAATCACTGCGCCACCAGGGAAGCCCCATTATTCTTTTTTAAAAAATCAACAGACAATAGGATTTCTACCTCCCCAAACCCATACACAGCAAAGCGTGTAAAAGGAAGATTGGTTCCTTTATGTCCCCACAAAACAAAAAAGAAACCAACCTCTGAGAGCACATTAGCTTCACAGAAAATTGTGAAAGTCTGATCATCTCAAAATACATGCAAAACCACATACAACTCTGAAATATGTCCCCAGAGGAGAATACTTTAATATCAAAATCTATGAACGTAGAATTCAGAAAAATAAGGGCTTCGGAAACAGGTCAAGTTAAAATCAAGTTCCACAACTTCCCAGCTGTGCAACCTGAGGGAAGTGACTCAACCAACCCTCCCTGCGCCCTGGTTCGCCCATGTCTATAAGATGGAACCAACCGCCAGAGATGCCAGGACTAAATACCATGCCTGGCACAGTGTACGTTAGACTAGTGGTTCCCAACCTTTCTGGCACCAGGGACCGGTTTCATGGAAGACCAGGGGATGGTGCGAGGGGGGGAATGGTTCAGGAGGTAATGCGGGCGATGGGGAGCTGCAGATGAAGCTTCACTCACTTACCCACCACTCACCTCCTGCTGTGCAGCCCGGGGCCTGGGGACCCCTGCATTAGACCCTCTTCAATTCATGGACCACTGACTCACTAAATGAATGGGCACACCCCACAACCTCTCCACGGTTTCCTTCCCAGATCACAGAAAGCCCACCTCACTTCCAAAAGGTTGTATCCAACTATGCTGGCGTTTTAACCAACCGACAATAGAGGCAATATTTACTTAAAAAGAAAAGCACAGATTCTCTTTGACAGCAGGGCGCTAGAATTAGACCATCTCGTGAGCTGCTGCTGGATGGCACACACTATATTTTTCTCAAGAAAAAGCCAACATGTTGCATCCTCTCCACTGCCTTTATCTGCCCATCACAGAGCGGCCAGCAGAACGCTGTGTCATCCGCAGACTAACATGGTCCTCCAAGGGTCCATGTGGTGATTTCTGCTGGAACAGACCAGTGACAGCACAGTGGTCAAGTAGGGCCAGCACTGCTTTTCCACGAGGCTTTGGAGTTCATCTTTCTCCCAGGTGTCCACCTGTATTTAGCAACTGAACTTAAGAGTTGTGTTTGTGGAGGGGAGGAGTTTGGGATTAACATATACACACTACTATATATAAAACAGATAAACAACAGGGACCTACTGTATAGCACAGGGAACTCTGCTCAAAGTTCTGTAATAACCTAAAATGGAAAAGAATTTGAAAAAGAACAGATATAGGTATATGTATAACTGAATCACTTGGCTGTACACCTGAAACACACTATTGTAAATCAACTATAGTTCAATATAAAATAAAAAAGTTTGTAAATAAAAAATAAAACAAAAATAAATTTTTTAAAGAGTTGTGTTTGTGGTTTGTAGAACATAATTTAAAGGAGGTTTATTACCTAGTTTAAAGGAGACCTCACCTGCAAGATGACTATGCATTTAGCTGCCTAGGAAAGATCTTTTTTAAAGAACTTTACAGAAAAATTTGAATGAAAATACTGAGAAAAGTACGATGAGCTGCCATGTATGGATGCACAGATCTCCATCACCAGCTCCAACCATTATCAATGCACAGACCACCCTGGTCCATCAATATCCCACCTAGTCCTTCCCACCAAAAACTGTCTGAGTAGATCTCAGACAGCATGTTATTTCATCAGGAATAGTTCAGCATTTATCTCTAACAGTACAGTTCATTAATATCATGAAACAAAGCGTCCAAACTTCCCCAAGCATCTGTAAGTTTCTTTCCCGTTTCTTCCTTTGACTCAGGGTCTTGGTGAGTCCATACACTGCAGCTGCCAGATACGTGTCCTCAGTCTCTTCCAATCTATGGGATCCCCTCCTCTCTCTCCATCTTTATCTCCTTGCAGCTTATCTGTTGAAGTAATGGGAGTATTTGTCCCATGGTTTCCCAAATTTGACTTTTGGTGACTGCATCCCCATGGTGTCATTTAGAATATTCCTAATGTTTCCTGTAAATTAGAAGTTGGATGGAGACCACTGGTGAGATTCAAGCACATAAAACCTGGTTATCTCTTTTTTGTAAGTTAGCAGCCGAGACAGCATTAGATGTTGTACTCATTCTTCACTTGAAAGCTAAATTATCTCTATAAAGATATCTTACTTTCATTAAATTTTTTTGCCCTGAGGTATAGGTACAGTTCATACAAGTAAATGCTTGATTCTTTCCCTTTATTTCAAGTTTTCAGAATAATAAGTTGGTTCCATAGACTCTTCTAGGAGTAGGTAACTGACAGACAAATAGAAAGAGGAAATAAGGGGGAGAGCTTTATATTCCCAAAGTTCTAGGTTTTGATAAACCATGTTTTGAGTTAGAGAAAACAGAAGAAAAGTGTAACAGGGAAGAAAATGCTCCGTTCCAACCACAGTAAGTTAAACGGGTGGGTACACTGGTCTAAATTTCTCTTACATTTTAGCTTTTTGGTTCTGGTATATATGCTTCGGTTTATAGTTAGTAAATCTTTCTGGTAAACCAGATGCTAATTGCTAAGGGAAAATTTGACGAAACTAGAAAGAAGCTAAAAGATTTTCTGCCTTTTAGAAAATAATGTGTTGGCTTTTCCTTCCTCCTTTAAGTGGTAAGTTAAAAAAAATACTCTGAAGGGGCTTCCCTGGTGGCGCAGTGGTTGAGAATCTGCCTGCCAATGCAGTGGACATGGGTTCAAGCCCTGGTCTGGGAAGATCCCACATGCCGCTGAGCAACTGGGCCCGTGAGCCACAACTACTGCGCCTGCGTGTCTGGAGCCTGTGCTCCGCAACAAGAGAGGCCGCGACAGTGAGAGGCCCACGCACCGCGATGAAAAGTGGCCCCCTCCCCCGCTCACTGCAACTAGAGAAAGCCCTCACACAGAAACAAAGACCCAACACAGCCAAAAATAAATAAACTGATTAATTTAAAAAAATACTCTGCAAAAAGAGTATGATCTTGTTTCTCGAAAGAAACTGTGTGTGTGTGTGCATGTAAAATAAAAATGTATGAATGCGTGGTTTCATACATTTTATGAGAAACTAAGGGGAGAATGTAAATAAAACATTTATAGTAGTTATCACAGGAAAAGCAGGATGGGGAGAGAGGGAAACGACTCTGCTTGTTGAGACAAATTTGTGTTGCTTTCCAAACTGAAAGCTGATGACTGAGAGCAACGATTTACAACTACGCAATTTGCAGAGTCCAAGAATGATGGCGGATTCCTTTACTTCCAGATGCTGAGAGGCCATCTCTGCCATGATAAGCCAGCACTGAAGAGACAAAGGAGAATTTCCAGGGCCTCTGTGGGCACTGTTGACGTGCTGATGGCTGAAAAATGACAAAAGTCTACAAAACCACTTCCTAAGCCACCGCAGGGCAGGACAGGATAAGGGATAAGCTAACACCTTTTATTCTGCACAGCAGGAGACCCTCAAAGGAAGAACTAACCCTCCTTTTAGGAAGACAATAGGCCCTATATGTCAAAAAGGTATGCACCACAGCTTTGAAATGTTTCTATTTGCTTTCTCTTTTTTTTTTTTTTTTTTTTTTTTTTTTTGCGGTACACGGGCCTCTCACTGTTGTGGCCTCTCCTGTTGCGGAGCGCAGGCTCAGCGGCCATGGCTCACGGGCCCAGCCGCTCCGCGGCATGTGGGATCTTCCCGGACCGGGGCACGAAACCGTGTCCCCTGCATCGGCTGGCAGACTCTCAACCACTGCACCACCAGGGAAGCCCCCCATTTGCTTTCTTAAATGGCATTACGATGACTTACATTACAAAATTGTTTGGTATTTAAATAAGGGTTTTTTTAAAAACCTTTATTAAGCAATAAAGCAATTTATGGCTGTGTATCCAAACTGCTCGACCAGAAAGCTACCACCTCTGGCTTTGAGTCACTGAAGGAGTCACAGAGGAGGAAAAGACAAGGAGGAAGCCAGAAGCTGTGCTGACAGACAGGTCACACTGGCCCCTGCCACCCTGCGGGCTCCGAGTCCAGATGAAGGTAGGAAATCACTAAAGACCACTGACTCCAGATATTCCTCTCAGCTGTGACAGAATGGATTCAAAAGGAACCTGATTCTAACAGAAAAAATCAAAGGAATATTCATTCAGAACCTTTAAATGAAAATGTAAACATATCCTACAGAAACAGAATTCAGATATAGATTAACCCAAAATCTACCTACCAGGTAAATAAACACCAATATAGCACAAACTATAACTACCTTTTTAAGGAAAAAAGAATCAAAGAATCGTAAAGATTCCAACACGACTGATAAAATCAAAGGATGGCAGTACCATACTGTCTTGATTACTGTAGCTCTGCAGTCTAGTCTGAAGTCAGGATGGTACTGGCACAAAAACAGAAATATAGATCAATGGAACAGGATAGAAAGCCCAGAGATAAACCCACGCACATATGGACACCTTATCTTTGATAAAGGAGGCAGGAATGTACAGTGGAGAAAGGACAGCCTCTTCAATAAGTGGTGCTGGGAAAACTGGACAGGTACATGTAAAAGTATGAGATTAGAACGCTCCCTAACACCATACACAAAAATAAGCTCAAAATGGATTAAAGACCTAAATATAAGGCCAGAAACTATCAAACTCTTAGAGGAAAACATAGGCAGAACACTCTATGACATAAATCACAGCAAGATCCTTTTTGACCCACCTCCTAGAGAAATGGAAATAAAAACAAAAATAAACAAATGGGACCTAATGAAACTTCAAAGCTTTTGCACAGCAAAGGAAACCATAAACAAGACCAAAAGACAACCCTCAGAATGGGAGAAAATATTTGCAAATGAAGCAACTGACAAAGGATTAATCTCCAAAATTTACAAGCAGCTCATGCAGCTCAATAACAAAAAAACAACAACTCAATCCAAAAATGGGCAGAAGACCTAAATAGACATTTCTCCAAAGAAGATATACAGACTGCCAACAAACACATGAAAGAATGCTCAACATCATTAATCATTAGAGAAATGCAAATCAAGACTACAATGAGATATCATCTCACACCAGTCAGAATGGCCATCATCAAAAAATCTACAAACAATAAATGCTGGAGAGGGTGTGGAGAAAAGGGAACACTCTTGCACTGTTGGTGGGAATGTGAATTGGTACAGCCACTATGGAGAACAGTTTGGAGGTTCCTTAAAAAAACTACAAATAGAACTACCATATGACCTAGCAATCCCACTACTGGGCATATACCCTGAGAAAACCAAAATTCAAAAAGAGTCATGTACCAAAATATCCATTGCAGCTCTATTTATAATAGCCAGGAGATGGAAACAACCTAAGTGTCCATCATCGGATGAATGGATAAAGAAGATGTGGCAGGGCTTCCCTGGTGGCGCAGTGGTTGAGAGTCCGCCTGCTGATGCAGGGGACACGGGTTTGTGCCCCGGTTCGGGAAGATCCCACATGCCGCGGAGTGGCTAGGCCTGAGAGCCATGGCCACTGAGCCTGCGCATCTGGAGCCTGTGCTCCGCAATGGGAGAGGCCACAAAGGTGAGAGGCCCACGTACTGCAAAAAAAAAAAAAAAAAAAAAAAAGAAGATGTGGCACATATATACAATGGAATATTACCCAGCCATAAAAAGAAACGAAATTGAGTTATTTGTAGTGAGGTGGATGGAACTAGAGTCTGTCATACAGAGTGAAGTAAGTCAGAAAGAGAAAGACAAATACCGTATGCTAACACATATATATGGAATCTAAGAAAAAAAAAAGTCATGAAGAACCTAGGGGTAAGACAGGAATAAAGACACAGACCTACTAGAGAATGGACTTGAGGATATGGGGAGGGGGAAGGGTAAGCTGTGACAAAGTGAAAGAGTGGCATGGACATATATACACTACCAAATGTAAAACAGATAGCTAGTGGGAAGCAGCCGCATAGCACAAGGAGATCAGCTCGGTGCTTTGTGACCACCTAGAGGGGTGGGATAGGGAGGGTGGGAGGGAGGGAGACGCAAGAGGGAAGAGATATGGGAACATATGTATATGTATAACTGATTCACTTTGTTATAAAGTAGAAACTAACACACCACTGTAAAGCAATTATACTCCAATAAAGAAATAATAATGTAAAATAATAAATAAATAAATAAAATCAAAGGATGTTTCTCCTACACACAGCGAGCGTCATTCAGATGTCAACTGTCAATCACGTCCTTCCTGCATCCCTGGTGTTCCCATCATAGCAATAGTCTTTCATTGAAGGATCAACTCTCCTAGGGTGCAGGGTTTCTCTTGGGGGTGATAAAAATATTCTAAATTTGATTATAGTTATGGTTGCACAATTCTGTGAATATTCTAAAAAACATTGAATTGTACACTTTAAACAGTTGAATTGTATATAGTATGCGAATTGTATCTCAGAAAATCTACTACCAAAATAAAGAAGTAGGGGGTAGTTAGTTCTCTATACACATGCTCCTTACAGAAACAAAGATATAGACTAATTCATGCTTAAAATGAGATTCTGACTATAGAAAGATGATACTTCCAAACAAGAGTACAGAAAAAGGACTTAACTGATGAATTTAGTACACAGAGAAAAGCCAGTTCTGTCTTAATTTCTTATATAGGGAAAGTGACAGACTCTCATTCCCTAAATTCAAGTATAACCCATCATAATACATGGAGATGTGCAATCACTGTATATTACAAATCTACTTACAGATACTACGTTTGCAATTTTTTCTTAACTTTTAATTCTGAAATAAGTTCAGACTTACAAAAAAGTCATACAAAAAATTCCCACATACCGCTTCATCTGCATGCTCCAAATGTTAAGGTCTTTCTCCATCATAATATTAGCTACCCACTAAAATAACATAAAATGCCTAAAATTATGTAACAGAAGAAGCAAAAAATTATTAAAGAAAAATATTCCATTTCCATAAATCCCAAGCTTTTCTTGGAAATGGGGAGATCAGAAGTCGACGTGGCCTTTAATAACAATATACTCTTTCAATGGCTTCTCTCTGGCTAATTACTAAATGGGAATTCCAGCTGTACCCGTAGATCGAATGTAGCTGTCAGATACTGCTCACAAGATGTCATGGAAGTATGTACTGTGGTCTAGGGAATTCAATCTCACTGCTGTCCTACAGGCAAGAGCCGGGGGCAAATATAATACTTGCTCATAGTCAAAAATCACCCTGGTACCAAATGCCTTTAACCATGCAATATACAAGTGTATCAAATCAGCACGTAGTACACCTTCAATGCACACAATGGTATACGTCAATTACATCTCAATAAAGCTGGGAAAGTCATTTGTGCAACTTCTTAAAAATACAGATGCCTAAGCTTCACCTTCAAAGATTCATACAGGTCTGGGCTAGGGTCCTGGCATCTTCACCGCAGGTTAAAACCTGTGAAAAAACAAGCTTGAACTCTCACCAATGGCACTTAAATCCCTTCTGACAACTCAGAAAAGGATTAATCAGGCTTTCACTCCCTGACACTTCAAATCAAGAAATAAGATCTTATATCACAATCACTTTTTACCAAATAACTGTATACAGAAACTGGACTTATGAACTGAATACAGCTTTTGCTTTCAGTACTCACTGATGACTACTTAAGGCACCTTACAGCCGAGCATCTGAAACCCCAAAAGCAATTTCTATTTGTTACCCAGTCTTCTGCCTACTCAGGGCACAGATGTCAACCCTAGGCAATGGTGTGGAAATTTTAAAACAGACTCACATAACTTGAATGTGAGAAGCGGCTTTAGAAGCCACCTTGTGTGGTCTGCTTACCTCCTCCACCCCCAGCAAAGACACAGCTCCTCAAGGCTCTAGACCCCAAGCTGCCATCTGCAAACCTTAAACATGGTTACCTCTGCTCATAGCTCGTACTGCATCCCTTAATACTACCTGTGCATGGCTGTCTCTCTTCAGCATACCTCTTCGAATACAGGAATCCTGCCTTACCTCCTTGGTACTCCTTTCTTTCAGCGTCATTCACTCAATAAATGTTTGCTGAACAAGACACAGTAAAAACAAAACGAAAGTGATTTTTTCTTGATTATTGTACTCACTCAACAAGCACTTACTTTAACACCTACTATGTCCCATTACATGGGTAAAACAAATTGATGAGAAAATAATACCTTTACAGAAAGTAGTTCCTCCTTGTTTATCCTTAGGAATTTGGCATCTGTGGCCATGTGTTCTAATTTTCTCCTTACATATTCTAGGCATATTCACATAAGCATTAATTCAGGCCTCAACCCTCTGATCATTTGCCTAATTATGTCAAAGTGCCTCCTCTCTCTGCCTGGATCAAGTCAACATGTCCTAGATTTTCTCTAAGATCAATTTAATTGATAGAGAGAAAAAGAGAAAGAAGGAAGGCTAAAGGATTCACCTTGTAAACTACCATTTACTTCAAGAAACAAAGAACTCTAGTGCTATAACACCTACATTGTTTACCATTCAAGAATGTACTTACAGTAAGTACACAATTACCTAAGATATGGGAATATTTTTGTTATTATTATAACAAAAATGTAATGTAACTGAGCACTAAATACACATATTAATAATAATGCAACCTAACAGTAGTTACAGGTCAATAAGAAGTCCCCTGCCAGTCTACCGACCTGTTCCTTACCGTGAAGAGACACAGGGACACAGTCCTGGTATGACCACTCCTACCTGGACAGGAGCCTCTCTGAAAGTCAAGGCCCAATTGTCCTGCTCCCCCTAGTGGCTATAATGAAAAATGCAAGTGACCAACAAGTAAAGCAACAAGCAGATCTTCAGATGCCTGAAGTTTCTTTTTTTTGGTCAAACCACTTCAACAGCAAATAATGTTTGCTCTTCTGCTCGGCCACCTCCTTTGGTCACTACCACTCTTCTCCAACTTCGGTGCCATCACATTCTTGGCCTCCCTCGCTCCCTCAGCACCAGTGGCCTGGGATCCCCAACTGCAGGCTCAGGTCTCTGCAAAGAAGCCCAGCCGCCTCACAGCTCACAACACAATTTGAGAGCAAGGATCTTGTTTCATTTGTCTTTATGTTCCCAGCAAGCACACTGCCCAGCAGAGAGAAGATATTCAAATATTTGGTTAAAAAAAAAAAAGGGAAGAAAATTAGGACAGGAAGGAGGAAGGAAGGAAGAATGTCAGGAAAGAGGCAGGCAAGGGAAGAAGCAAAAGACACCAAATTCAGACTCAGCAAGTCTGTGTGTGATCGCCGGCCACTGGCTTGCTGGATGGGCAGTTTCAGCTTAGTCACTGGGCCCGGGTTCATCATCTGTAGATTGACTGGGCTGTGGTCCACAATCTCAGAGACCCCCTGATCTGTACATTCCAGTATCTTACTGTCTTACAAAAATGCTCATCATGCTTGTGAAGGTCAGGCAGGAAACCCATTTTCAGTGAGATTTTCCAAAGCCAAGCCTCTACCACCTTTGCCACTTCACATCTCTGCAGATGCCATTTCCACCCCAATTTTGTTTTTCAAGAATAGTTTTTGTTTCACAACAGTTATGAACACCAAAATGCCAACACTTAGTACTTGCAGGTGTTATCTTCAAATTACCATCCTAGAACTATGGTAAGAAGTCACTGCAAATTTGTATGGAAACACAAAAGACCCTGAATAGCCAAAGCAATCTTCAGAATGAAAAACGGAGCTGGAGGAATCAGGCTCCCTGACTTCAGACTATACTACAAAGCTACAGTAATCAAGACAGTATGGTATTGGCACAAAACCAGAAATATAGATCAATGGAACAGGACAGAAAGCCCAGAGATACACCCACACATATATGATCACCTTATCTTTGATAAAGGAGGCAAGAATATACAGTGGAGAAAAGACAGCCTCTTCAATAAGTGGTGCTGGGAAAACTGGACAGGTACATGTAAAAGTATGAAATTAGATCACTCCCTAACACCATACACAAAAATAAGCTCAAAATGGATTAAAGACCTAAATGTAAGGCCAGAAACTATAAAACTCTTAGAGGAAAACATAGGCAGAACACTCTATGACATAAATCACAGTAAGATCCTTTTTGACCCACCTCCTAGAGAAATGGAAATAAAAACAAAAATAAACAAATGGGACCTAATGAAACTGAAAAGCTTTTGCACAGCAAAGGAAACCATAAACAAGACCAAAAGACAACCCTCAGAATGGGAGAAAATATTTGCAAACGAAGCATCTGACAAAGGATTAATTTCCAAAATATACAAGCAGTTCATGCAGCTCAATATCAAAAAACAAACAACCCAATCCAAAAATGGGCAGAAGACCTAAATAGACATTTTTCCAAAGAAGATTTACAGATTGCCAACAAACACATGAAAGGATGCTCAACATCACTAATCATCAGAGAAATGCAAATCAAACCTACAATGAGGTATCAACTCACACCAGTCAGAATGGCCATCATCAAAAAATCTACAAACAATAAATGCTGGAGAGGGTGTGGAGAAAAGGGAACACTCTTGCACTGTTGGTGGGAATGTAAATGATACAGCCACTATGAAGAACAGTACGGAGGTTCCTTAAAAAACTACAAATAGAACTACCATATGACCCAGTAATCCCACTACAGGGCATATACCCTGTGAAAACCATAATTCAAAACGACACATGTACCCCAATGTTCACTGCAGCACTATTTACAATAGCAGAACATGGAAGCAACCTAAGTGTCCATCTACAGATGAATGTATAAAGATGTGGCACATATATACAATGGAATATTACTCAGACATAAAAAGGAACAAAATTGGGTCATTTATAGAGATGTGGATGGACCTAGAATCTATCATAGAGAGTGAAGTAAGCCAGAAGGAGAAAAACAAATATTGTGTATTAACGCATAAATGTGGAATGTAGAAAAATGGTACAGATGAACCTATTTGTAGGGCAGGAACAGAGATGTAGACGTAGAGGGTGGACATGCGGACACAGTGGGGAAGGGCAGCGTGGGACGAATTGGGAGATTAGGTTTGACATAAATACACTACCATGTGTAAAATAAATAGCTAGTGGGAACCTGCTATATAGCACAGGGAGCTTAGCTCAGTGCTCTGTGACAACCTAGATGGGAGGGGGGGTAAGGGGGGGAGGGAGGTCCAAGAGGGAAGGGATATAGGTATACATATAGCTGATTCACTTCATTGTACAGCAGAAACTAACACAACATTGTAAAGCAATTTTATTCCAATAAAAAAAAAAAAAGATTGGTTGAGAGTTTAGAGGTTGAAGGAGAGGAAGGGGCAAGCTGGAATTTCAAATAAAATCATCAGAAAGATCATTGTTGGGAAGGCTGCATATGAATAAGACTTGAAAGAGATGAAGGACTTAGCCATGCAGACATCTGGGGAAAGACATTCAAGGTGGAGGCAACAGCCCTGCTAAAGCCCTAAGACAAGGTGCGCCTGGTGTGTTCAAGAAAGACCGAGGAGGCCACGGTGTCCAGAAGGAAGAGATGAGGTTGGAGAGGGAACAGGAAAGCCGGGAACTGGAGGACCAGCAAGTCATTTCAAGGACCTTCAATTTGACCCTCACTGAAATGGGAAACTACTGGAGGGATTTTTGGCAGGATAACAGATCGGACTTAAGTTTTTAAAAGATCACTATAGCTGCTCTATTGGAAAAAAGATTCTCGACAAATAATATTTACAAAGTGCTTATTCTTGAGGTATAAAAAAACCATCCCAACCCAGAACAGCCAACACAGTACTGAAGAACAAAGTCGGAGGAGTGACACTCCCCGACTTCAAAACTTACTGTAAAGCTACAGTCATCAAGATGGTGTGGTGTCGGCGAGAGAGCAAACAGGTCAATGCAACAGAACAGGGAGCCCAGAAATAGAACGACACAAATAAAGTCAACCGATCTTTGATAAAGAAGCAAAGGCAATTCAACAGAGAAAGGAGAATCTTTTCAACAAATGGTGTGGAAGAACTAGACATTCACATGCAAAGGAAGTGAATCTAGGCTCAGACCTCTCACAAAAATTAACTCGAAATGGATCACAGACCTAATGTAAAACTGTAAAACTTCTAGATGATAACACAGAAGAAAATCTAGGTGACCTTGGATTGGGTGATGGCTTTATAAATACAATATCACAATCCATGAGAGAGAAAAGCCGTAAGTTGGACTTCTTTAAATTTAAAACTTCTGCTCAGCAGAAGACACTGTTAAGAGAACAAAAAGACAAGCCACATCCTGAGAGAAAATATTTTGCAAAATACATATCTAAAAAAGGCCTATTATACAAAACAGACAAAGAACTCTTAAAACTCAACAAGAAAACAAACAACCTAACTGAAAAGCAGCAAAAGATTTGAACAGACACCTCACCAAAGGAGATTCACAAATGGCACATAAGCACTGAAAAGGTGCTCCACATCATATGTCATCAGGGAACTGCAAATTAAAACAACAAAGAAATATCACTACACACCTACTAGAACGGCCAAGATCTTAAAACACTAGACAACACCAAATGCTGATAAGAATGTGGAGCATCAGAAACTCTCATTCATTGTTGACAGAAACGCAAATAGTACAGCCACTTTGGAAGACAGGTCAGCAATTTCTTCCCAAGCTAAACATAGTCTTACCATACAAACCATTTATCATGCTCATAGGTATTTACTCAAATGAACTGAAAACTCATGCCCTCACACAATGTGCACATGAATGTTTATAGCAGCTTTATTCATAACTGACAAAAATTAAAAGCAACCAAGATGTCCTTCAATAGGTGAATGAACAAACATCCATTTAATGGAATATTATTCTGCAGTAAGAAACAAATGAGTGAACAAGGTATAAATTTATTCTTTTTCTTTTTTTTTTTTTTTTTTGTGGTACGTGGGCTTCTCACTGTTGTGGCCTCTCCCGTTGCAGAGCACAGGCTCCAGACACGCAGGCTCAGCGGCCATGGCTCACGGGCCCAGCCGCTCCGCGGCATGTGGGATCTTCCCGGACCGGGGCACGAACCCGTGTCCCCTACATCGGCAGGCGGACTCTCAACCACTGTGCCACCAGGAAACCCCTAAATTTATTCTTTTTCATTTTAAATGCTAAAAAAGAAAAAAAATGAGCTATCAAGCCACAAGAAGATACAGAGTAACATTAATAGTATATTGCTAAGTGAATGAAGACAAAAGGCTACACGATTCCAACTACAGAACATTCTGGAAAAGGCAAACCTATAAAGACAAAAAAGATCAGTGAGGGCAGGGAGGAAGAGAGGGATAAACAGGCGGAGGACAGAGGATTTTCAGGGCAGTGAAATGCATCTCTATGATACTGTAATGGTAGGTGTAAGACATTACGCATCTCTATTCACAGAGCTTTACAACACCCTAATGTAAACTGTGGATTTTGGTTAATAATAATATATCCCTACTGGTTCATCAATTATAATCAATGTACCACAACTAACACAAAATGTTAACAACAAGGAAAACTGTGGGGGTGGATGGGGTACATGGGAACTCTCTATACCTTACGCCCAGCTCTTCTGTAAACTTAAAAGTGCTCTAAAAGTCTATCAATTTAAAAAATTTATTCCTGCCCTCAAAATGTTTATTCTCATATTACTTTATTATCCATATCCTGCCCACTTCCAAAATGGAGCTCAGATGACACACACAGAAGAAGGATACTAAAAGTAAAAAAAAATATGGTGGTGCGGTATTAAGCGTCCGCCTGCCAATACAGGAGACACGGGCTCAAGCCCTGGTCCAGGAGGATCCCACATGCTGAGAAGCAACTAAGTCCGTGCGCCACAACTACTGAACCTGCGCTCTAGGGCCCATGAGCCACAGCTACTGGAGTCCATGGTCTACAACAAGAGAGGCCACCGCAATGAGAAGCCTGAGCACCACAACGAAGAGTGGCCCTGCTCGCCGCAACTAAATAAAGCCTGTGCGCAGCAACAAAGACCCAATGCAGCCAAAAATAAATAAATAAATTTATATTAAAAAAAAACTATAAAAAAATCAAAAACCACGAGTAAGCAAAGCAATACAATTACTCCAAAAATTCAAGCTAAGTGTTACTTTTCAATATTCCTTCACTGACTTCCCTCCATCAAACTCCATCACATTCTCTCATGGTTGCACGAATCTGCCCTTCACAGCACCTACTCCAGTGATAATTTTACAGGTATGTGATGATTTCATCAATGTCTGCCCCATACTAGACTCCTTAAGAGCAGATAAAGGAGTTTAGTGACACCATAGTAACCAAGAAGCCATAAATTTGGTAAACAAACTGAAGTACAGGAAAGTTAAATAAATAACAAAAAGTCCCAGCTTAAAAATGGCACAGCCAGGGCTTCCCTGGTGGCGCAGTGGTTGAGAGTCCGCCTGCCGATGCAGGGGACATGGGTTCGTGCCCCGGTCTGGGAAGATCCCACATGCTGCAGAGCAGCTGGGCCCGTGAGCCATGGCCGCTGAGCCTGCGCCTCCGGAGCCTGTGCTCCGCAACGGGAGAGGCCACAACAGTGAGAGGCCCGCGTACCGCAAAAAAAAAAAAAGGCACAGCCAGGATTTCCACACCTGGACTGTTAGACTCCAGGGCCTCCTGGTCCTGGTGTTGCACCATAAAGTATGATATAATTTTTGTACTATATTTTACCTTCAAGCTCTCAGAGGTAGTGATACAATAAACGTAACTACTATATATAAAATAGATAACCAACAAGGACCTACCGTATAGCACAGGGAACTCAATATTCTGTAATAACCTATATGGGAAAAGAATCTGAAATAGAATGGATATATGTATTGATATATGTGTAACTGAACCACTGCGCTGCACACCTGAAACTAACAACATTGTATCAACCACACTGCAATAAAATTTAGAAAATAAAATAAACGTAACTTAGTGGTTAAGCTGGAAACCAGCCTAATTTAATCAAAAAAGATCATAATTGCCCCTAACTTTAAGGCCTGTTAAGAAATTAAAACCCAGAGTGTGAGATGCCCTATTTTATTCCCTACATCTTCCCAGAGCTGGGTCCACTACTGACAGGACATAACTCTGCCATGCTTGATTTACTCAGTCCTGCAAGGTAATAAGGGTTTGAAAAGATGAACTAAAACGTTCCCCAGACTAGTTTTGGCTGCACCCTTAAAATGGGACTCTTGGTAAAACCCTGATGCCTTTAAACATGGAAACAAAGAAATAACCAGCCAGGAAACTAAATTACTGAGGAGTAAGGTAGGAGCTGGAGAAAGGAGAGCTCTATTTATAAAAGTATCTCTTCTGGACAACATACACACAACCTTAGAGCTACCACATCCCAGAATAACTTATCATTTAAAATGATTCTGACTATACAATTACCAGGAGACATCTTAACAGCATTCCTGTTAGATAATAAAGTCTCTTTAAAAGGGAAGAGAATGATAAACATTACCTAAGAAAACTGGGTATTACTTTAGAAGCTCAGAAATTCTCTTCCACGGGGCCCCCAATTTAGACTAACACTAATCCTCACACTGGTTATGTGACTAAAATTGTCTGCAAAGAGCAGTTGTTCAACTGACATTCTGGCCTTGTCTGTAATGTAATAGTTAAAGAATGTGGTGTCATTTAAGGAGACACTAGAATTTCCTGAACTGAATGTAGAGTATTAAAACGTATATAAAACATTAAATTGTAAAAATTATTATTTCTAACCATTCTAAATATATAAGTAATCATCAAAGAAGTGCAAAACCCCTGGGTCAAAATATTCAAGTCATGTTTTGGTTTTGAGTATTTATGGGCAAAATGCCGAGACTCCATTTTCCGATCCGAAAATCAGAAATATCTGTGCACAAACTACACATACATAACAGCAAAATTAATCACACCTAGGGGACAAAACTGCATGAAATACTGGGAGTCATTAGTAGTTTGGGGATCGTAGGTTCCTTCAAGAATCTGATGAAACCTGTGGGCTTTCTTCCAAATGCACCTAGTACATGGTTAACGAACACAAAATCTTACCTACAAGTTTAGGGAAGGCATGACTTTTTAACTTCAGCTTAAAAACTTTAAACCTGGAGAAGAACCCCACTGCAATAATTACATCAGAGTCACTAGGCTAGTACTCCGGCCTGTAAGATCATGGGACAGTGACTTATACGTAAAGTGCTAGTATTCCAGTGAGAAAATAAAGGAACACCAGCATGACTAATAAAATGCACTCTGAAAGAGAAATCACAACGGAAGCAGGAAAAAGTACACCTTATCCTGTGGGGTTGGGCTATTTTAAACATCAGTGTTAGGCAAGGCAAAGAATGCTGACCCATCCAAGTCTCAAATTTTAAAGTAGGTATAATTTTAGACATTTAACCAACTTCTGCTCTATAAGCACTTTATCATTTGGTAAAACCAAATGTCAAATGTATACATTAAGAGACACAAGGTAAATTTTCAATATAACATCTGTATTCTTTCACTGCAGGGAAAATAAGATTTCCAAAAGACGTAAGTTATTTATTAGCTGAATCATGAGAAGTTTCTTAAAGTAACGTTTTTATGTAATAATGCTCCCTGTACTGGAGGGTATGAGGCTGTGGCCAAATCACATTCTCCTGCAAGTCAAGGGTCTGCTGTCTGTTACTAGATTTTCAGTCACGTGACTCTGATCAACTCATTATCTCACAGTCTCTCAATTCTAAAAAACTATAAAAATAAGGGAATGAATGACATGATCTTTAAAACTCCTAATTATTTTTATTTTAGATTTATGAGTATATCAAAAGTAAACAATGACAGTCAGGGTCAGTTAGCAGAACAGAACAATTAGAATCACAAATAATTTTGTTCCAGGGTGACTAAAGTGGCATCACATACAGGGGAAAGAGCCCTCAGAAGGCAGCAGCCAAGGGTACGTGGTCTGTCAGAGTCACTGTGGTGGCCAGTGGCCCCCAATAATCCCACCAGGGTCACCCTGGTACTCCCCACCTTCTGCAGTTCACACTGCCTGTAGTCTATTCCCATGTGTGACTACCGGCACATGGCAGAAATGACACATCACTTCAAGGTTAAGTTACAAACGACAGAGCCATCCTCCCGGGGGCCCACTCTCTCCCCCTCCTCTTGGGTCTCTGGCTCCCCGGAAAGCCCGCTGCCCTGCTGTGAGCACATGTGGCTTCCGGGAACAGCAAGCGAGGACTGAGGCCTGGACAAGCACATGGGGGCCTGGAGGTGGATTCCGGGGGCTCCTGCTGAGCTGGAGACCCAGGGCCACAGACTCCCAGCTGAGTCGCCCACAGATGCCTGGTGAGATGATAAATATTGATTGTGTAAAGCTTCTAGGTTGTTGAGTAATTTGTTATACAGAACATTGCCGCAACGTGGATGGATCTAGAAATTATCATACTAAGTGAAGTCAGACAGAGAAAGACAAATATCATATGATATTGCTTATCTGTGGAATCTAAAAAAATGATACAAATGAACTTATTTACAAAAGAGAAACAGACTCAGGGACATAGAAAACAAACTTTTGGTTACCAAAGGGGAAGGTGGTGGGGAGGAATAAATTAGGAGTTTGGGATTAACATATACACAATACTATATAAAATAGATAAACAACAAGGTCCTACTGTATAGCACAGGGAACTACATTCAATATCTTTTAATAACCTATAATGGAAAAGGATATGAAAATATATATATATGTATAACTGAATCACTTTGCTGTACACTGAAGCTAACACAACATTGTAAATTAACTATACCTCAATTAAAAAAATTTATTATACAGAACAGAAAACTGATACAGTTATCTTTGCATTCTTTTCTCAGCCTCCTGGCCCTTATAAGTAATCGGTCACCAGTTAACTTTTTCTTTACCATGTGTCCTATATAACCATCCATACATACACTTTTTTCACTTCCTCTCCCACCACCCAGACCTTGGTCCCTTGTATCTCACCATTACAAATACCACAAAAGCCTACACCCTACACACAAAAGGTTGCCATCTACACACCTCTGAACCAAGGACCCCACATTCAAATACACACAGGAGACACGCAGGCAGTGTCGATGACCTACCTAGGTGATGTGGGCTAAGTTCAAGGTAACAGGGATGTGGGGAGCCAGGGTGACGGTCAGGATGTTTGACCTTCTTAAGGGGCATCTTCTGCTCAGTTTCCGCCAATTGTCACCTTGGAGCATGTGGGCCCAGTGTTACCAGATGGCTTGTTTTTTCAAGAGGAGCCTAGACTCTGAATTTTTTTTTAGATTTCCCAATTTTTAAATATTGGTTTAAAATTTTACAACAGTATATGGGATAAAACATACATACCGTCTGGATTCAGCCTGTGAGCTACCAATTTCCAACCTCTACTCTGGATGAATCTTTCTAGAATTTCTCTCTGATCCATATTCCCCTGCTCAAAATCTTCAACGGTTACCCAAGAGCTACTTAATTGAGACCAAGCCACTCCACCCGGCTTTTGACACAGCTCGCCCCCATGACCCCAAATTACCCTTCCAGCCTTCCAGCCCCCTTTGGAATGTTCTATTACAGCAGACAGGCCTGTCCAATTCCCTCTGGAACAGCCTTGCATTTCCCACTCATGCCATTCCTGACTATTGCCCCATCCACACCCCGTCCATGTTTAAAACCAACCAGATTATCATACTAAGTGAAGTAAGTCAGACACAAAAAGACAAATATCATATGATATCACTCATATGTGGAATCTAATTTTTTAAAATGATACAAATGAACTTACTTACAAAACAGAAACAGACTCACAGACATAGAAAGCAAACCTACGGTTACCAAAGGGGAAACATGGGGGGGGAGGGATAAATCAGGAGCTTAGAATGAACATGCACACACTACTACATATATATAAGATAGATAACTAACAAGGACCTACTGTATAGCACAGGGAACTCTACTCAATATTCTCTGATAACCTGTAAGAGAAAAGAACCTAAAAAAAATGAATATATGTATATGTGTAACTGAATCACTTTGCTGTACACCTGAAACTAACACAACATTTGGAAATTGGGATTGACATATACACACTGCTACACATAAAATAGATAACTAATAAGAATCTACTGTACAGCACAGGGAACTCTGCTCAATACTCTGTAATGACCTATATGGGAACAGAATCTAAAAAAGAGTGGATATATGTATATATATAACTGATTCACTTTGCTGCACAGTAGAAACTAACACAACACTGTAAATAACTATACTCCAATAAAAATTAATTATAAAAAAATTTAAAAAAGAAACAAGTGAAATAATTTAATTTAATATATCAAAATATTATCATATTAAAATCACTAACGAGGAAAAAAATAAAACCAAACCAAATGTCACTTCCTCTGGCAAAGTCTCCCAACTCCCAGCCACCTCCTCAAGTCCTGCAGCAGAGAACTGTGAGGACATTCATGTAATCATTAACCCCGGATCAGGTCAGTGACTCTTACTACCATCTTGAACTTTCATTTGAACCTGGTACATTTACTCAGCTTTTCAAACTTGCATATCGTTCAGGAACGATTCTGTAATACTGTATATATGATTCTCTGAATTCAGTTCATTCACAATCCATAACACCCAGAAGTGCTCATTTACTATACTCTGTGCTAAAGATTATACAAAGGTGAGACACAATCCCTGCCCTCAAGGAGCTCACAGATTCTTGGGAAAGCCAGATGCAAACAGTGTGATCAGTGCTGAGGGTAGCAGGTGAAGCAATAATGGAACTCTTTCAAGAATGAGAGAAAGAAGAGGTTACAGCTGAATCAAAACGACAATGAGGTACCACCTCACACCGGTCAGCATGGCCATCATTAAAAACTCTACAAATAACAAATGCTGGTGAGGGTGTGGAGAAAAGGGAACCCTCCTACACTGTTGGTGGGAATGTAAGTTGGTGCAGCCACTATGGAGAACAGTATGGAATTTCCTTAAAAAACTAAAAATAGAACTACCATATGACCCAGCAATCCCACTCCTGGGGATGTATCCAGACAAAGCTAAATCAAAAAGATACATGTACCCCTATGTTCATAGCAGCACTATTTACAATAGCCAACACATGGAAACCACCTAAATGTCCATCGACAAAGGAATGGATAAAGAAGATGCATATATACAATGGAATATTACTGAGCCGTAAAAAAGAATGAAATAGTGCCATCTGCAGCAACGTGGATGCAACTGCAGATTATCATACTAAGTGAAGTCAGTCAGAAACAGAAAGACAAATACCATATGATATCACTTATATGTGGAATCTAAAATATGACACAAGTGAACCTATCTACAAAACAGAAACAGAATCACAGACACGGAGAACAGACTGGTGGTTGCTGGCGGGGGGGTGGGGGTTGGACTGGGAGTTTTAGGATTAGCAGATGTAAGCTATTTTACATTGGATGGATAAAAACAAGGTCCTACTGTATAGCACAGGGAACTACATTCAATATCCTGTGATAAACCATAATGGAAAAGAATATAAAAAGAATGTATATATATGTATAACTGAATCACTTTGCTGTACATCAAAAGTAACATAGCATTGTAAATCAACTATAGTTCAATAAAAAAAAAAAAAAAAGGTTACAGCTGAGCGGGGCTGGGACTAGTCAAAGGTTCACCGCAATAAAGAAGCCTCCCCCAACCCTGCTCAGCAAGGAGGGAGCCTCTGGTCACAGCCGCAAGCACAGCCAGCATCCCACAGCTCACATAATTTGAAGCTTAACCTTAAATATCTCCTTCTTACCTCTAAACGAAACTATAACCATCATAATTATGCATATAACAGGTGCCAGTAACTATTTCACCTATTTTTTTTTTAATATTTATTTATTTATTTGGCTGCACCGGGTCCTAGTTGCAGCATGTGAACTCTTAGTTGCAGCATGCAGGATCTAGTTCCCTGACCAGGGATCGAACCGGGACCCCCTGCATTAGGAGCTCGGAGTCTTAGCCACTGGACCACCGAAGTCCCACCAGTAACTATGTCAGTTAATAACTGAAAACCAGTCTAACGTTTTATAAGATATGATTCCAAAATACTAGCAGTACTCTTAAAATCAGATGACAAAACATTTCAAAGGCCCAGTGCTGAGATACTGGTTTCTCAAACCATCTCTGAAAAAAGGAACCAAGGCTCCTGGGAGAAATGGTTGATTCCAAGGCTGGGGCAGGGAAGATACAAAATGAGCCTAGAACATTCGGTCATGTCAGAAAAGGAAGGTAGTACTCAAAACACAAAGCATAGGGGACATGTCAAAGGCACAAAGAAACCACCCTGAAGGAGCTCCTAAGTGCTTAATTTTTTTATTTTTTGAGTGAAAAAGAGGACTCTGAACTTAAGCTTTATACTAAACCTTTATACTAAAAACTAACCTGTTATTCATTTTTATTTTTAAAATCTTTAAAAAACTTTTCTTGCTCACTAAACCCCCTTCATCACATCCAGAGATTTTATCCTGAATAGTATTACAAAAACAAATTGTCTCTCCAAAGATCACAGTCAAATCAAGACCTAGAGGAGAGTAAGTTTCAAGGATATAGACACCATGACAGTTCATTTGAAATGTTACTGATAATTATGGTAGTGGAACATCTGGGCCAGTACTAACAGGCACTCACAGGGACCTTTACGCTCTACAGATTAATTCACTAGAAATTAAGAACGAATCTTGATCATCTTCATGCAGAGATGAACATGCACCTTCACAGCTGATTGTTCTTTCCTTGGCAATGGCTCCTAATACTTCACTTGAATGAATCGTGGTTTCTCTACACAAATCATAAATGGCATGGAATTCAACTCAGAAATGCAAGGCATAAGGAAAGCAAGGATCTATGTCTTCAGGAGAGCCAGCAAATAGGAGAAACACTGTTTCCTGTCCAAACTCTAAACCAATTCAGAAATGAAATAAACCTGATGAGCACTAAGAGAAATAACATAGCTAGATGGATAAGAGGAGAGAAATGAGAAGGTAAATGGGAGACCGAAGTGTCACGTTTACTCCCCGTAAAACCTAAACTGGAGACCACTGCTTACTGCAGACAAGGAGGTGGTTTCCAAACACTGAACCCCACCCCCTGGTTGAACAGACTGACCTCCCAGCTGCAGGCAGTAGGTGCCCTGCGGGTGGGACCGCATGTCCCTGTAGCACTGGCAGCGAGGGGGCGACACACAGAGGAGAAAGTTGGGGGAGGGGGCACATGCCTGCCTTTTCATCCCAAACTCACCAGACAGGCTGGGCTACCTCTACTCCCCTGAAACGGACAGGGAGGGCTACATGATGGCATCTCCACCATGTGAAGCACACATCTTGAATGGGGAAGAAGCATCTCCCCCACCAGGGAACAGGGAAACAATCACCATTTATTTTGCTGCATTGTGTTAGAATATTTTAAAATGCAAACAAGGATCCACTGCATAGCACAGGGAAATCTACTCAATATTCTGTAATCACCTAAATGGGAAAAGAATTTGAAAAAGAATAGATATATGTACATGTATAAGTGAATCACTCTGCTATATACCTGAAACTAACACAGCACTGTAAATCAACTATACTTCAATACAAAATAAAAACTTTAAAATAAAAAATAAAAATGCAAACTAAAGTCTAACAATTTAAATATCCATATTCCTTGTGCCTATTTCATGACGGCCAATTTCTTCCATGGATGTAAAATCACAGAGACTGAGTCAGTCTAAGAAGTCCTTGGATTCCAAGGAACTGGGAGTCTTCCCTTCATCTCTGCCTCCTCTAAGCAATACCATGAATTAGAACAAAAAGAAAACAAAACTGTCCAGGGTCTCATTGTACAGAACTGAGGCAGGAATATAACAAAAGGATTACAGATCTGGAGGTCTACTGACGGAGTCTTCCTCATTTGTTATTTTGCTCTTAGCCCAGTTTCCTTATACTTGAAGGACACCCAGCAGCTATGAGCCTCTTCATCTACACCTACATGTTCATTCTGTGCCATTATCCTTCAGCCTCTAGGGAATCATCTGCTCATCCTCACCACTCACCTCAGTGCCTGTCACACATGAGTTAAAGTAAGTGCCTCTGGGTCTTAAATCTTGTAAAAAGAAAAGAAAGCAACAGGAGCTGCTTCCAGGATGTGATCCCATCCCCCCTCCAAGATGTGGCTTGTGATGAGATACAATCCTTACAACTTTCAGGTTCACCCATTTCTTAGTGATCCCTCGCATTTGATAAACATGTGTTTGTTCTACTAGCAGGTAACAACCCTAAATTCTTCAGCATTTAACCCTAATCTTTGTCTGACCACGTTCCAGTGTTGGAGTTCCCGATCAGTCCAAAGACAAGAGCCAAAGACCTACTTGCTGATTTCTGCATTTATCACCAAGCCTTGAAGATCTGGATTATTCCTTCCCTTGATATCATGCTCCTAGCATCCCAGTCCTAGTACATTTTTAACCCGAGATGTACCTAAGAATAGCAAACTGTCCTAAGCACGGAAACCAAAGGTCCATCAGTGATGGGGCAGAACATCCCCCATCGCCTGAATGTGAGCCACGTGCTGCCTTCTTAAAATTCCCGCACTAGAGGATCAGAAAGCAAGGGCTGAGAAAATGGGTTCAGGAGGACTTGATGGCCATCAGAATCTTCAGGAGAAAACAGCCTAAGTTCTCAACTCCAAGGTCAGACAGAATCCTGATTTTTAGGAATCTTCTGCTCCTTTTTTTGATCTTAGTCTACTGCATCAGCTCCCTGGAGAAGCAAAATCTAAATTGATGACTAGGCACAGCGCAATTTCGCTGAAACCGTGATGTGTTGCATAGTAAAAAAATATATATATATATCCACTAATTGGTAAGTTCTTATTTACTGAAACATTAAAAGTTTTAAATTGTAAAGTACCATCACAGATTCTGAACTAAGGTAATAACAATAGCATTTATCGCATGATTGAGTTACCAGGCACTCTTCCAAGAAATCTACATGCAGTAACTCACATCCACTTCACAATAACTCTATGAAATGCATACAATGACTCCTCCCATTTTGTAAGTGAGGCATAAGGATGTTCAAACTCTCAGAGCACAAGATGGCACAATGAACCCGGCAACTGGGCATGTACAGTGAACTGCCTAAGATAAATGCACCTCAGATGAACAATACTTTATTCACAAAAGTTAAAATTCAGATGAGTAAACTGATGCTCAGAGAGATACAGTAATTTAACCAAGGTCACTTAAATCAAGACTTGACTTGGAAGGTCAGGCTTCTCTAAAACAAACTAGACTAAATGCTTTGCATTCATAGACACTGCACAAAATAGCTTAGGTATTTTATGGGCTTAAGTATTTCATTACTTAAGACAGGCTGCAATTCTCACCAGAGTTAGCATGGAAAAATATAAAACACTGTAACATATACCACAAAAGATAAAATTAGACTTCCATCTCTTCAGAATGAAACTCAAAGCTTACAGAGAAGCACACTAATTAATCATGGGTATTTCTTGATCATCTTATTTGTTGATTATTAATGACCAAATAAATGCCATTGTTAAAGAAAAAGAAAGAAAAAGAAGCATGTCTATGAAGAGATTCTAACATGGAATTGTTTAATAACTTTCTCTGTACAAGTGAATAATGTTAACTTGATAAATGAATATTAGGAAAGAAAGGCAACTCTCATAAAATATACACTCTCTTAAAAATCAGACCTGAACAACACTTAATTTAATTATATAGTCATAAAGAAAGATGTTATTAAGTTCTTCCTCCTCAAATATTTTGAGTAGCAAAAGCTTATGAAATACTGAATTGTATAAAATACACTATTAGTTGGTGTCCAGCTTTTGAAAAAAGGGCTAGAATAATTTGCATAATCAAGAGAATCCCTCTGTTACAATGGCTACAGCACAGTATGTAAAGAATTTTGAGTTCTGTCATTTATACATGAAACCTACATTTTTTTCAAGTATTAACAGAATCAAGATATCCTTCAATGTCAAGATATATCTCCACAACCATCTATTCCAATGAAATGATGGATACACCATAATCTAACCAATTCTCCAATTAGCAATTAGAATTGCTTCCAACTTTTCATTATTATTATAAATAGTGCTGTAACCAATACCCTTATTAAACCTTTATGCATACCGACTTCTCCCTTATAATACATTCTTAAAAGTAAAATTTTAAATTTTTTCAACATGAATATGTACATTAACCTGTGGAAAGACTGTATCATTTTTAGTCTGTGTATCTTTTAGCCTTTTATCTTCTAGAAATACTGTTTGAAATAGCACAATATGAAATACATATAAGTCTACGCTAGTTTTTAAATATTTGTGTATTATAACCATACATATATAGATACATATGTTAGTGCATGTTTACATATACACATATCTCTATTATATATAAATACAAATAGTATCTTTAAACTCCTGTGCTTTTTTATTTTATTAAAAAATGTATAACAAACTTTACCATCTTAACCATTTTTAAGGGTATGGTTCATTAGTGTTAAATATATTCACATTGCTGTGCAGCCAACCTCCAGAACTTTTCATCTCATAAAATTTAAACACTATACTCATTAAACAACTCCTCCATTTCTGCCCCCACTCTATCCACCATTCCTGGTAATTCTGTTTCTATGAATTTGACTCTTCCAGGTACCACATATAAGTGGACTCATACAGTATGTGTCTTTTTGTGTCTGGCATATTTCACCCAGCACAATGTCCTCAAGGTCCATCCATGTTGTCGCAGGTGTCAGAATTTCCTTCCTTCTTAAGGATGAATAATATCGCATTGCCTGTATAGACGACATTCTGTTTATTCAGCTGTTGATGCACACTTGGGTTACTTCCACCTCTTGGCTATTGTGAATGCTGCTGCCATATAAAATATTGTGCTTATTTACAAATATTCATCAACACAGTGAAACTCTATGGGAGAAGTCCTTGGCACAAAGAACACCAATTACCCCATGAAGGACAGAGGGTAATTCCACTTGACACGGCCTACCACTTCCACTTACTGGCTAGACCAGAATGTGCCACTTGTGAGGGCATTCAACACATTTTAGAAACAAATCACACACTAGGCAAGAAAAACTAACAAACATTATCTCCCTGGGTGGGGGGAGGGGAGGATGAGACAGTCTACCCCTCCCACCTCTCAGCTCCTGGAGCTCCCATACTGAGCATGGAGTCACTCAAGAGTCACTGGTGGGGGCTTCCCTGGTGGCGCACTGGTTGAGAGTCCGCCTGCCGATGCAGCGGACACGGGTTCGTGCCCCGGTCCGGGAAGATCCCACATGCCGTGGAGCGGCTGGGCCCGTGAGCCATGGCCGCTGAGCCTGAGCGTCCGGAGGCTGCGCTCCGCAACGGGAGAGGCCACGGCAGTAAGAGGCCCCCGTACCGCAAAAAAAAAAAAGAGTCACTGGTGGGAATGGGAACTCACCTCACCTGCCCCGACAAGGTGTCTGGCTCCAGCCTCCACCATGCAGCCCAGCAAGTCCACCTCCAGCCAGGGCTGCCCCCAACTTCTCTCACTGCTGCTCCTTGGGTGTCCAGATCACACCTCTTAGAGACGGTCCTTCTACTACCCTTCCTGGCCATGCTTTTACTTGCTTTCACTGGGGATCCATTATTTCTCCAGAGCTGGGATTTCTGACTTATAAGAAAGTAAGGTTAATAAAAATTTTTTGGTCTAATCCTCTATGATTTCTCACGGTTACTACCTATTATGGTAGATAGTAGATGTTAGGATGCCCATTTTACAAAAGGGAAAACTGAGGCTCAGACTGCATTAGTCAACTACCCAATGTCACAAAGTGTGAATAAGCCAAGCCAAATTTGGAACTTAAGTTTGTTAAGTTGAAAGCTCATGTTCACTATTTTATGCTACATTTCACAAATTGTCTTGTTAATTCTCAGTCACTAACACCTATAATAGATTTTTTAAAAATTACTCTTCTTAGAACATCAAGTTCACACACTTTGGGCACTTACTTTCTCTCCTCATTCAGAAATCTAGGGAGGAAATACACCCTTTTCCTCCTTTGGGATCCCCCTAAGATGTCGTCAGTAGCTAAATATATCTGCCCTGTGTATTGACTTCCATTTGTTCAGAAAGAGACTACAGTTTGCTAGTTGTCCAGCTGGAAACTAAACACGTTTTACTACCTTATTTTCTAAATTACTCATGAGCTTAAAATACACCATTAACCGGGGCTTCCCTGGTGGCGCAGTGGTTGGGAGTCCGCCTGCCGATTCAGGGGGACGTGGGTGCCCCGGTCCGGGAGGATCCCGCATGCCGCGGAGCGGCTGGGCCCGTGGGCCGTGGCCGCTGGGCCTGCACGTCCGGATCCTGTGCTCCGTGGCGGGAGGGGCCACGGCAGTGAGAGGCCCGCATGCCGCAGAAAAAAAATAATAATAAATACACCATTAACCATACTTCTGGGGGAAGGAATATACAGCCATTCTAAGAAAAATAAAAGCCAGTTTGTACCAGTTCACAAAACCTGGAAGTGTCCAGTGATTACAATGCCCGAACAGGAGAAAGCAGCCAAATGCTTTCAAGAAAAGAAATCCCACCGCCCTGTCCTTGGCCAATAATACCAAAGGTACCATCCAACAGATGCTACTGATGAGCAGGTAAATAATCAACCTGATAAATTCCTCCACACTTGGGAAGGCTGAAGGTGGGAGAAGAGAAGCAGGGATGCCTAGAACGAAAAAGAAATACCAACCAAGGCCAAGAGAGCAGGTGGACAGAAGCAGCTGATGCCAAAAGCTGCCTTAGATCCGGGCCACCATGTATCCCTACACTAAATCCTTTATCCTTTCATCCTTTTCCTGTAGGTAGCCTGGGCGAGTCTCTGTACCTTGAAACCAAATAAGACTGTTAAGGATGAGATGTAGAAACAGAGGCACTATTCTGTGAGAGAGCAATTAGGTAAATATACAAATGCTGTTAGGAACCAAAGAAGAACCCCGTGATACCAGATTCAAATAGTGACCATCATTAATAAACTTACGATTTGAAAACAGGTATCTATTTCCTAGCTATTTTCCATTGAAAGGAGCTAGAAGCAGTGGTAACCAGGTAACAATAAACACATCTAGCACCCAGATCTCAACTTCTGAAAACAAATCGCCACTGAAATAAACCAGGACTCCTTAGAGAGATAACTGATTGCAGGTCTGGGACATGTAAAGCACAAGGTGAGCTGTAAACATCTTGTGCCAGAAAGCAAAGGGATGCTTCAAGATTAACAAGAATGTGGTAAAAAGACACAGAAGCCGGCTGCAAGGGGCTCCCACTAGCCAAACCTGGGACAATTTAAGCGTCAAAAAGAATAGCAATGGTAATGGATTCTAACACACTGAGTAAAAAAAAGAATCTATGAGTCAACAGTGATGTTTAAAAAAGAAAAGAGGGGGTGGGGAGAAGAAAATTCTTTACAGAAGAGTACCAGCTCATCAATGAGAAAGAAATGTTCATAATTTTTACAATAACTGAATCAAGCAAGGATCATAATAAAAATACAGATGTGGAACATTCTTTTAGACAACTGGTGAGGAGGGGGTCTTTTCTAGAATAAAATGAGACTAAAGATATATACCAACCAAGTGCAATATGTAATCCTTGTCTGGATCTTGGGGTCCTGGGGGCCAGGGGAGGGTGGAGAGCTAAAGGTTGGGAAAAATGAGGGAAGAATGTGTGTTATATGTTAGTTACTATTACAGACATTTTCTTAGGGATGAAGATGGTATGCTGATTATGTAAGAGAAAGTCCATATTCTGAGGACATACATAATTATTTAGGGACAAGGTGGCATGATGTGTAAACAATGTTTAATGGTTCAATAAAAATTAAAAATATAGAGACAGAGCACAAAGTCACCAAAATATTAATAACCAGTGAACCTAAGTGAAGGGTATACACAGAGTTCATTTAACTCTTCTTTCAACTTTCCTACAGATTTTAAGTTTTGCGAAATAAAATAGAGGGAAAACAAACTACCCACAGAGAATTCTAACAACCAAAAGAGGTTCTGAGATAGGCAAGAACACCGAAGAGGAGAAAAATATTTACCAGAAAAAGGAAGTTTCTGGTTAGTATAAACATTAAAAATCTGGCTTTTTCTTAGTTCAGCAAATACAGACTAATTTCACACTGGTTTTCTCAATTTAAAAGAATACGCAGTGAAGAATGTACACATTGTCCCTGATATGTAAGTAAGGACAAAAACTTACACCCAAAACATATTCTTATTAAAAGTTCCTTGAGATGCTGTTATCAATTCCCTAAAGGAAGAAAAAGGTCTTAAAATGAAACATTACATTACACAGTTTCTATTTTAAATATACAATAAAAGAATCGATATGAGTTGTAATTTCTAAATTTTCTTTGTGACATCTGGTTGAGGTAGACCTGATATTGTGAAAAAAAATGTTTAAAATGCCACAGTCAACAAGTAATTTAAGGAGAAAATATAAGCTCTTTTGGTGGAAACCGACACAGCATTTTTAGGGTTTCTAAACTAAACATTTTATTTTAATACCGGCTGTCAACCTGCACTGCAGCAGAAGAGTTTAAATAACTTTTCCAAATTTAACTCTTCCGTCCAACGAACGGCAGCTAGATCCACCACGAAAGAACACCAAACATAAGCTCCTGCCAGGTCTCTGCAGACACTTATACACCAAGTAACCTGACTGGAGGTCAGAGCTGATGTGCAAAGTCGAATCATTATGACAATCTGAAGCCTTTTACCATCTCTTTATCTTTCACTTGTCACAATCACATTATTCAGTTCTGATTAAATAGGGCAGGTTGACCTCCCAGCTCTCCTCTCCTCTCCTGAAAGCACTACCATTGACAGTAAGGGGATTTACTTTTATGATATCCCCCTACAAACAAGGAGAAAGGAAAAAGAATTGTTAAGAACAAGATTTGGGAACTATATTCAATATCCTGTGACAAACCATAATGGAAAAGAATAGGAAAAAGAATATACGTATGTATAACTGAGTAACTTTGTTGTACAGAAGGAACTAACAAAACATTGTAAATCAACTATACTTCAATAAAATTCAAAAAAAGAACAAGATTTGGAAGCCAGAAAGCAAAAGAACTGGTGATGCCCGACCCGACAGACAAAGAGCTGAATCCTCAGCCAATAGCAGAAGCAGCCTGGTTCATAAACCCTGCTGGGTCCCCACCAGAAATTAATGGACCAGGTAGCTCTGGAAGGAAGGGGGGTGGGCCTTGAAACAGAAGGGACAGCCTCAGAAGCAGATACCCCTCCCTCCATGATGGCCCAACTGACAAAAAGGCTGTAGGCTCATCCCCTGGAGAGAGGGTTAGAGAGACAGGGTCTCATCTGCACGAGAGACACAGATGACAAAGGAGGTCACACAAAAACTGGACATCCTCTTGGATCTAAAGATGATCACACTAAGTGAAGTAAGTCAGAGAAAGACAAATATCCTACGATATCACTTACATGTAGAATCTAAAAAAAATGATCAAATGAATTTATTTACAAAACAGAAACAGACTCACAGACTTAAAAAACAAACTTATGGTTATGAAAGGGAAAAGGCTGGAGGGGAGAGATAAATTAGGAGGTTGCGATTAACATGTATACACTACTATATACAAACAGATCATCAACAAGGACCTACTGTATAGCACAGGGAACTCTACTTAATACTCTGTAACAACCTAAATGGGAAAAGAGTCTGAAAAAGAATAGACCTAGGTATATGTATAAATGAATCACTTTGTTGTGCACTTGAAACTAACACAACACTGTAAATCAACCATACTCCAATATAAAATTAAAATTAAAAAAAAAAAAAAATGGACATCCTCCCACCACCTTCCACCCACTGGGCTCCCTCAGCTGGAGCTGAAAACCGTATTCTCTGAAGAATCTGAGCAGCCCAAGAGAAAAGACCCTAAGACACTGATAGCAGGGACTCCCCCACCCCCACCCTGATGCAGTGGCCCAGCCAGATCACCCCAGAGGAAAGGCTAAAATTGACACAGACAGAGCTTCACGATCACCTTTTAAACATGAGCAAGCAGGCAGCCAAGGAAGAGCACTGAGGAAAGCCTCTAACAGGAAAGGAGGGCACTGAAACGAATGATGGATGTTTAAAAATGGACTTAGAGGAAAAAGAGCCAGGAAGGGAGGTGAAAACGTAACAGAAAGTTATTAACATCTTTGGAAAGGAGGGAAGGCATTGCATCCATAAAATAAGAATAGGAGGCCATCTACGGCAACAGGCACATGAAAAGATACTCAACATTGCTAATCCTCAGGGAAATGCCAATCAAACAATGAGGTATCACACCTGTCAGAATGGCTGTTATCAAAAAGACAAAAGACAAGTGTTGGTGTAGATGTGGAGAAAGGGGAACCCTTGTGCACAGTTGGTGGGAATATACATTGGTGCAGCCAGTACGGAAAAGAGTATGGAGGTTCCTCAAAAAAATAAAATGTAACCCTGCAATCCCACTTCTGGGTATATATCAGAAGAAAATGAAATCACTATTTTGAAGAGCTATCTGCACCCCCATGTTTGTTCCAGCATTATTCACAGCAGCCAAGATATGGGAACAACCTAAGTGTCCATAAATAAATAAAGAAAATGTGATGTATACAATGAAATATTATTCAGCCCTAAAAAGAAGGGAGGCCTACCATATGCCACAACATGGATGAACCTTGAAGGCATTATGCTAAGTAAAATAAGTCAGAGAAAAAATATTATATGATCTTACTTACATGTAGAATCTAAAACAAAAACAAACTCACAGAAACAGAGAGTAGACTGATGGTTGCCAGGGGTGGGGGAAATGGAGAGGCATTGGTCAAAAGGTACAAACTTTCAGTTATAAGATGAATAAGTTCTGGGGATCTAATGTACAGCATAGTGGCTATAGTTAACAATACTGCATAATATACCTGAAAGGTGGTAAGAGAGTATTATTTTAAAATTTACTTTATCGAAGTACACTTGATTTACACCGTTGTGTTAATCTCTGCTGTACAGCAAAGTGGTTCAGTCATACATATATATACATTCTTTTCCACATTCTTTTCCATTACGGTTTATCATAAGATATTTAACATAGTTTCCTGTGTTATACAGTAGGATTTGTTGTTTATCTATTCCATATATAACAGTTTGCATCTACTAACCCCAAACTCCCAATCCATCCCTCCGGCTAAGACAGTAAATCTTAAGTGTTGTCACCACACACAAAAAAAGATACCTATGTAAGGTGACAGATGTGTTAACTAATCTTATTGTGATAGTATTTTCACCATATACACATATATCAAATCATCACCTTGTACACCTTAAACTGACACAATGGTATATATCAATTACCATACATCTCAATAAATACGTGGGTGGGTGGGTAAGAATAGGAGTCCATAAAAACAGAATATTCAGAGCATGAAAGGTAAACTCTTGGAAAATAAAAATATAATAAAGAAGAAAAACTCAATGTAAAGGTTGTAAGATCAAACTGAGGAAATCATTTAAAAAAACAAAAAGGAAAAAGTTAAAGAAAACAGAAGATAGAAGCAGAGGAATAGAACAGGAGAACTTGAAGGAAGAAAATCAAAACCTTCCCAAATTTAAAGGACATAAATTTCCAGATTAATGGGACAACCAAGCACCTAGCACGATGGATGAAGAGACCCCCATCACGGTGTACTGTGAAAAGTCAGTGTATTCAAGACAAAGACCTTGAAACAGAGGTTCTCAACCCTGGCTACATATCAGAACTACCAGGGAACTTTCCAGAAATACTTATGTTTGGGCTGCACTCCAGACCAATTATTTCAAAATCTCTCATACTAGGATTTGGTCAAAGTTTGCAGACAATTTTACGAGGAGCCAGGGTTGAGAATCACTGTCCTAAAATTGCTCAGAAAAAAAAAAAAAGGAGAGAGACAAGGAGGGAGAAAGATTTTGAGATTTCTTAACAGCAATAGTGAAAGCCCAAAGACAACAGATCAGACTTTCAAAATTGTGAAAGGAAATTTATTTTCAACCTAGAGATTAGCAATTAAGTGTAACACACAATAAAAGTTTCCAGACCCCTGAGGTCTCACAAAATTTATCCTCCCTGCCGCTTTCCTCAGGGTGCTTCTTGAGAAGGGAGTAGACCAAAGCCTGGCTGCAAAGCAAGAAAGAGGAAGGCATGGGACCCTGCAAACAGGGATCCAACCAGGGGACAGACTAATGGTCCCTGAATGATGGCTGAGCAACCCAGGACACAGGTCAACTGATCCAGAACAGAGAACAGTATCCAAACAGATAAAACTATGTATCTGAATGTACTGAGAGAAAATTATAACTGGGAGACAATACGTGAGATAAGTACATAGAAAACTAAGCAAAAAACAAGACAATTATTAACTCCAGGCAACACAAAAAGTTGTCCACGGAAGGAAAAGTCATCACAATTATGCCGTGCCTCAGCTGTGAATAGCATTTACTACATCACAACACTGTGAACACAGAATATACTGATCTGGACAAATGAATGACTTGATCACACCAGGAGGACAGAGGATGGGGCGGGATGCATCTGATGGCCAGGGGTGGGGAGGGGAACAGACACTCACCTTCCACAGAAAGAGCCCAACAGACAACACATGAAACAGAAACTCAAAAAGTCCATCCACAAACATGTTATGTAATGACATGATTTTAATACTAAAAATGGCTGGGGTAGTGGGGTGAGTGGGTAAAGAAGGTACTGATTTCTATAATAAGCAGTGTAGACTTTTAAACTATAAACATGAACAATTTTGATAAAAATTAAAACTAATTTACAGACGTAGAAAGGAGGGCCTCTGGACTGTGGAAATCCAGAGTTTGGAGCCATGCGGATGACAGGGTCTTGGTGCCACAGCTGGGTGTCAGGCCTGAGCCTCTTAGGTGGGAGAGCCGAGTTCAGGACATTGGTCCAATAGAGATGTCCCAGCCCCACATAACATCAAACAGCAAAAGCTCTCCCAGAGACCTCCATCTCAATGCTAAGACCCAGCTCCACTCAATGACCAGCAAGCTCCAGTGCTAGACACCCCATGCCAGACAACTAGCAAGACAGGAACATAACCCCACCCATTAGCACAGAGCCTGCCTAAAAATCTTAATAAGGTCACAGACACCCCATAACACACCACCGGACACGGTCCTGCCCAGCAGAAAGACAAGATCCAGCTTCATCCACCAGAACACAGGTACCAGTCCCCTCCACTAGGAGCCTACACAACCGACTAAACCAACCTTACCCACCAGGGGCCGACACCAATAACAACGAGAACTACAAACCTGCGGCCTGCGAAAAGAAGACCCCAAACGCAATAAGTTAAGCAAAATGAGAAGACAGAGAAATACACAGCAGATGAAGGAGCAAAGTAAAAACCCACCAGACACAACAAATGAAGAGGAAATAGGCAGTCTACCTGAAAAAGAATTCAGAGTGATGATAGTAAAGATGATTCAAAATCTTGGAAACAGAATAGAGAAAATACAAGAAACGTTTAACAAGGACCTAGAAGAACTGAAGATCAAACAAACATTGATGAACAACACAATAAATGAAATTAAAAATTCTCTAGAAGGAATCAATAGCAGAATAACTGAGGCAGAAGAACGGATAAGCGACCTGGAAGATAAAATAGTGGAAATAACTACCACAGAGCAAAATAAAGAAAAAATAATGAAAAGAATTGAGGACAGTCTCAGAGACCTCTGGGACAACACTAAAGGCACCAACATTCGAATTATAGGGGTCCCAGAAGAAGAAGAGAAAAAGAAAGGGACTGAGAAAATATCTGAAGAGATTACAGTTGAAAACTTCCCTAATATGGCAAAGGAAATAGTCAATCAAGTCCAGGAAGTGCAGAGAGTCACATACAGGATAAATCCAAGGAGAAACACGTCAAGACACATACAAATCAAACTATCAAAAATTAAATACAAAAAAAAATATTGAAGGCAGCAAGGGAAAAGCAACAAATAACATACAAGGGAATCGGCATACGGTTCACAGCTGATTTTTCAGCACAAACTCTGCAAGCCAGAAGGGTGTGGCAGGACATATTTGAAGTGGTGAAAGGGAAAAATGTACAACCAAGATTACTCTACCCAGCAAGGATCTAATTTAGATTCAATTGAGAAATTAAAACCTTTACAGACAAGCAAAAGCTAAGAGAATTCAGCACCACCAAAACAGCTTTACAACAAATGCTAAAGGAACTTCTCTAGGCAGGAAACACAAGAGAAAGAAAAGACCTACAATAACAAACCCAAAACAATTAAGAAAAAGGTAACAGGAACATACCTATAGATAATTACCTTAAATGTAAATGGATTACATGCTCCAACCAAAAGACAAAGACTGGCTGAATGGATACAAAAACAAGACCCGTATATATGCTGTCTACAAGAGATCCACTTCAGACATAGGTACGCATACAGACTGAAAGTGAGGGGACGGAAAAAGATATTCCATGCAAATGAAAATCAAAAGAAAGCAGGAGTAGCAATTCTCATATCAGACAAAACAGACTTTAAAATAAAGAATGTTACAAGACACAAAGAAGGACACTACATAATGATCAAGGGATCAATCCAAGAGGAAGATATAACAATTCTAAATATTTATGCACCCAACATAGGAGCACCTCAATACATAAGGAAAATGCTAACAGCCACAAAAGGGGAAATCGACAGTAACACAATCATAGTAGGGCACTTTAACACCCCACTTTCACCAATGGACAGATCATCCGAAATGAAAATAAATAAGGAAATACAAACTTTAAATGATACATTAAACAAGATGGAATTAATTGATATTTATAGGACATTCCATCCAAAAACAACAAAATACACTTCCTTCTCAAGTGCTCATGGAACATTCTCCAGGATAGATCATATCCTGGGTCACAAATCAAACCTTGGTAAATTTAAGAAAATTGAAATCATACTAAGTATCTTTTCCGACCACAATGCTATAAGACTAGATACCAATTACAGGAAAAAAATCTGTAAAAAATACAAACACATGGAGGCTAAACAATACACTCCTAAATAACCAAGAGATCACTGAAGAAATCAAAGAGGAAATCAAAAAATACCTAGAAGCAAATGACAATGAAAACACGATGATCCAAAACCTATGGGATGTAGCAAAAGCAGTTCTAAGAGGGAAGTCTGTAGCAATACAATCCTACCTCAAGAAACAAGAAACATCTCAAATGAACAACCTAACCTTACACCTAAAGCAATTAGAGAAAGAAGAACAAAAAAACCCAAAAGTTAGCAGAAAGAAACAAATCATAAAATCAGATAAATGAAAAAGAAATGAAGGAAACGATAGCAAAGATCAATAAAACTAAAAGCTGGTTTTTTGAGAGGATAAACAAAATTGATAAACCATTAGCCAGACTCATCAAGAAAAAAAGGGAGAAGACTCAAATCAATAGAATTAGAAATGAACTAGGAGAAGCAACAACTGACACTGCAGAAATACAAAGGATCATGAGAGATTACTACAAGCAACTATATGCCAATAAAATGGACAACCTGGAAGAAATGGACAAATTCTTAGAAAAGCACAACCTTCCGACACTGAACCAGGAAGAAATAAAAAATATAAACACACCAATCACAAGCACTGAAATTGAGACTGTGATTAAAAATCTTCCAACAAATCAAAGCCCAGGACCAGATGACTTCACAGGCGAATTCTACCAAACATTTAGAGAAGACCTAATACCTATCCTTCTCAAACTCTTCCAAAAAATAGCAGAGGGAGGATCACTCCCCCAGCTCATTCTACGAGGCCACCATGACCGTGATACCAAAACCAGACAAAGATGTCATAATAAAAGTAAACTACAGGCCAATATTACTGATGACCATAGATGCAAAAATCCTCAGCAAAATACTAGCAAACAGAATCCAACGGCACATTAAAAGGATCATACACCATGATCAAGTGGGTTTTATCACAGAAATGCAAGGATTCTTCAATAAATGCAAATCAATCAATGTGATAAGCCATGCTGACAAACTGAAGGAGAAGAACCATATGATCATCTCAACAGATGCAGAAAGAGCTTTCAACAAAATTCAACACCCATTTATGATAAAAACTCTCCAGAAAGTGGGCACAGAGGGAAACTACCTCAACATAATAAAGGCCATATATGACAAAACCACAGCCAACATCATCCTCAATGGTGAAAAACTGAAACCATTTCCACTAAGATCAGGAACAAGACAAGGTTGCCCACTCTCACCACTCTTATTCAACATAGTTGTGGAAGTTTTAGCCACAGCAATCAGAGAAGAAAAAGAAATAAAAGGAATCCAAATTGGAAAAGAAGTAAAGCTGTCACTGTTCGCAGATGACATAATACTATACACAGGGAATTCTAAAGATGCTACCAGAAAACTACTAGAGCTAATCAGTGAATTTGGTACAGTAGCAGGATACAAAATTAATGCACAGAAAACTCTTGCATTGCTATACACTAATGATGAAAAATCTGAAAGAAATTAAGGAAACACTCCCATTTACCACTGCAACAAAAAGAAAAAAATAACTAGGAATAAACCTGCCTAAGGAGACAAAAGACCTGTATGCAGAAAACTATAAAACACTGATGAAAGAAATAAAAGATGATACAAACAGATGGAGAGATATACCATGTTCTTAGACTGGAAGAACCAACACTGTGAAAATGACTATACGACCCTTAGCAATCTACAGATTCAATGCAATCCCTATCAAACTACCAATGGCATTTTTCACAGAACTAGAACAAAAAAATTCACAATTTGTATGGAAACACAAAAACTCCGAACAGCTGAAGCAATCTTGGGAAAGAAAAACGGAGCTGGAGGAATCAGGCTCCCTGACTTCAGAGTATACTATAAAGCTACAGTAATCAAGACAGTATGGTACTGGCACAAAAACAGAAATATAGATCAATGGAACGGGATAGAAAGCCCAGAGATAAACCCACATACATATGGTCAACTTACTTTTGATAAAGGAAGCAAGAATATACAGTGGAGAAAAGACAGCCTCTTCAATAAGTGGTGCTGGGAAAACTGGACAGCTACATGTAAAAGAATGAAAGTAGAACACTCACTAATACCATACACAAAAATAATTCAAAATGCATTAAAGACCTAAATGTAAGGCCAGACACTATCAAACTCTACAGAGGAAAACATAGGCAGACCACTCTATGACATATATCACTGCAAGATCCTTTTTGACCCACCTCCTAGAGGAATGGAAATAAAAACAAAAGTAAACAAATGGGACCTAATGAATGTAAAAGCTTTTGCATAGCAAAGGAAACCATAAACAAGACGAAAAGACGACCCTCAGAATGGGAGAAAATATTTGCAAATGAAGCAACTGACAAAGGATTAATCTCCAAGATTTATAAGCAGCTCATGCAGCTCAATATCAAAAAAACAAACAACCCAATCCAAAAATGGGCAGAAGACCTAAACAGACATTTCTCCAAAGAAGATTTACAGATTGCCAACAAACACATGAAAGAATGCTCAACATCATTAATCATTAGAGAAATGCAAATCAAAACTACAATGAGGTATCACCTCACACCAGTCAGAATGGCCATCATCAAGAAATCTACAAACAATAAATGCTGGAGGGGGTGTGGAGAAAAGGGAATACTCTTGCACTGTTGGTGGGAATATAAACTGACACAGCCACTATGGAGAACAATATGGACGTTACTTAAAAAATTAAAATACAACTACCATATGACCCAGCAATCCCACTACTGGGCATATACCCTGAGAAAACCATAATTCAAAGAGTCATGTACCAAAGTTTCACTGCAGCTCTATTTACAATAACCAGTACATCGAAGCAACCCAAGTGTCTACTGATAGATGAATGGATAAAGAAGATGTGGCACATATATACAATGGAATATTACTCAGCCATAGAAAGAAATGAAATTGAGTTACTTGTAGTGATGTGGATGGACCTAGAGACTATGATACAGAGTGAAGTAAGTTAGAAAGAGAAAAACAAATACCATATGCTAACACATAATATGGAATCTAAAAAAAAAAAAAGTGGTTCTGATGAACCTAGGGGCAGGCCAGGAATAAAGACACAGACGTAGAGAATGGACTTGAGGACACAGGGAGGGGGAAGGGTAAGCTGGGACGAATTAAGAGAGTGGCATGGACATATATACACTACCAATGTAAAATAGCTAGTGGGAAGCAGCCACATAGCACAGTGCTTTGTGACCACCTAGAGGAGTGGGATAGGGAGGGTGGGAGGGAGACGCAAGAGGAAAGAGATATGGGGATATGTGTATATGTATAGCTGATTCACTTTGTTATACAGCAGAAACTAACACACCATTGTAAAGCAATTATAGTCCAATAAAGATGTTAAAAAAATAAAAATTAAATTTAAAAAAAACCCTAAATTACAAAAAAGAATTCTATAAGCAGGGTAATTCTTCATCTATCATAACAGGAATTAACAGAAAATGTCTACAGTTAGTATAGTTGTTAAAATAGCATCAAAAACATCCTATTTAGAGACCTGGAAGGAACCACCAGAAAAACCAAGACACGATTCCAAATGGCTTTTAGGGAAAGAAAAAGGGAAGAAATGGAGCTGACACTATTCATTTTCATTATAAATGCTCTGTACTGTTGGATTTTGTAATGATGGACACATAGTATAAAGAAAGTGTATTAAAAATATTCAAAAAGAAGGCTTGTTTTGGTAACTTACTTTATTTACTTACGTTAAGTTTAGAGTTACCTCTGTTGACACAATTCTAGCTCATTTTCCTGATATGTAGCACTCACTGCCCAATTACACCACCCTCTATTTATTCATTATAATGTTGACAGGCACTTAGGCTATTTCCAAAGTTTCCCTATTAAAAGCAACAGTACAATAAAAATGTCTTGTATCTACTTGCACACGTGATATTTTCATCTGTTCAGCTGCCTTCACACTTTTTGCCTCGTGTTTCCCCACCCCCAGTTTTTTAACTCCTTATACTTTTTTTAAAAAACGAAACTCCAGACTTTATTTGGATTTCAGTACTTTTCCCATTAATGTCCTCTTTTTGTTCCAGGATCCCATCCAGAGTACAATGCTGCATTTAACAATGCATTTACACATCTTCCCAGTCTCAAGGGCTGTTTTTTGCTTACACTCAGGAGAAAGTTGTTTAAGCAACGCCAACTGTTAAAGCAAAACAAATCATTTTAACCTCTCTGAGTCCTTTGCTGTAAAATGAGCAATTCCATTATTTGAGAATATCTAATAAGATAATGATATGAAGAGCCCTATAAACTGTTTTCCCTACCCGAAGTATGTATTTGCTTAATATATATTGTTCACAAGCTAGACAAGGATCAGAAATATCTTCTTTTGGGACTTCCCTGGTGGCGCAGTGTTAAGAATCCACCTGCCAATGCAGGGCACACAGGTTCGAGCCCTGCTCTGGGAAGATCCCACATGCCGCGGAGCACCTGAGCCCATGCACCACAACTACTGAGCCTGCGTGCCACAACTACTGAAGCCCGCGCACCTAGAGCCTGTCCTCTGCAATGAGAAGCCACCACAGTGAGAAGCCTGCGCACCACAATGAAGAGTAGCCCCTGCTCGCTGCAACTAGAGAAAGCCCGCACACAGCAACAAAGACCCAAAGAAGCCAAAAATAAATAAATATATATAAAAAAGACAAAAAAAAAAAGACATATCTTATAAAATGTCCAGAAAAGAATTAAAACCCTCCTTTTTCCCTAGATCATGCAACTTCATCTTTATAATAACATGGAGAAATCAAAGACTCTTGACATGTTCATAAAGGACTTGTATATAATGAAATTTTTGAGAAACTCTAGGGAAAAAAGTTATAATTAGTCTGGAGAAACAACAATGTAAAACTTACCAAACGTTCTAATCTTGCTAATACATGTCACATAATAAATCTTAAGGGAAAAACTAAAGCTGATATCTAATTTCTTAATATCCACTCCCATTTCTACTTCTTGATTATTTGTTTTTTCATCAATCTACTTATCTTTTATATTTAAGGAATACTCAGAAAATGGGTTTGAAAACTGAGCATTATAAGTAGAACGAATTATGACATGAATTAAATGACAATGAGAACATATTTAAATTTTAGAATTCTATAAATAATTAGAATTACATTTTCTGATTCCATGGACAATGAGAAAAATTTTCCTTAACTTTATGGGTTCAATTACACTTATCTTAAAACTCTTAGGAAAAAGATTTAATTCAACCTTTAATTTTTATTTTTTTACATTTTACTGAAGTATAAGTTGATTTGCAGTGTTGTGTTAATTAAATCAATCTTTCAAATTTGGTAACAACAATTAACTTCTTACCAAAGGTCACTTTAACAAAGTGTTGACATGTAAAATTTTAATAAATATTTTTGTTTGGGCTTTAATACCACTAGTTTTTTGACAAACTCAGTATATCCTAGTAACATTTAACCACTGAAAATCGTACCAAATATTGATTCTTTACTACTAGCTAGACTCTAAGGACCTCAAGACAAAGACACCTTTTAGGACAAACATGAGCTCATGGGAACATACTAATTTATCTCATAGAGCACATGGCCCTACGTTTAGCAGCAAGACCTTTCCCTTGCTCTACACACATAACACCCATTGATATCCATGGGCAAGGGCAGGCAAGGGGCACCATGCAGCCTCTTGTAAAGGGAAAAATTTATGTCTCCTTTTCAATGGTGTTTGCCACCTGGCTTCCAGCCAATCCAATATAAACATCACCATTCATAAAGTGCTGGAAAATTCCTTGTCTTCTGTGAATTCCAGACTTTTGAAAAGGTCAAAATTCTATTTGAAAAGAAGCAAATCATTATATTTAAGAAGGCCCAGAACATAGAAATATCACACAGTATAAGTACAATACTGACAAATGATCCAAAATACTCTACTGTAGCTGACGTGAAAATCTACGCAATAATAGTGGCCATTTGGGGGTGTTTGCTATGTATTATATCATCCCATTTCCTTCCCACAAAAATCCTGTAAGTGGTTATGAACCATATTTTGCAGGTGAGGAAAGTAAATTTAGAGAGGTAAACTGGCAGAGCTAAGATTATAAAACTCTGGTACTCTTCTAATACTATGGCCTATCTACCATTAACTCTAGCACATGGGTAATGACATTAACTGCTTGAAACTAGCCTATTCCTTTGGAAATACTTTTTTAAATGTATGCTACAATTTTAGTTGATACCTTCCTTTATTTTCCAGGGGAACTGTTTTTTACTTTCCCCTCCTTAATCTCTATAATAGTGACACTATTGCTTAAATACACCTTCAGTCTCTTAAGTGTTCAGGAGACTGAAAAATATAATAGGAAAGAATTTATAGGATCAAATAATCTGAGTACAAGCATCTTCTATTTGTTCAAGAGACTGCAAAATATAATAGGGAAGAATTTATAGGATCGTCTTAAATTAAATACTCTTGAGTATAAGCATCTTCTGTGGAAGTTCATCCATGCTATTTTCTTTTGATAAAATTCTCGAACATCTACCAAACATTTCCCTGACTGCCAGAGACAGGACCTCTTTCAATGAGAAAGCTAGGAGGAAATGCTGTTCCATCCCCTGATATGAATCTTACAAGCAGGCCAAATTGGCCAGCAAGTTGACACCCATCCTAACAGAGCAAGAGATCAAACGCTGACTAACAGTGTGGAGACCCAGACCTTTAGAGTATTCCAAGACATCACCCTCCTCTGTTAAAAATTTAAGACAATTCCCCAGGATGCAATACACAGGGATTTGTGTGGTTCATGGGGAGTCTGGCAGCACAGGTACAATTTCTTTGTAACCATTTATCTAAAGTGGGAATCAGGGCGCTGGAAAGGGAGACAGTTTTCCCATCACATAAACGCAAAGAACAGAGGTCAAAGGCCAAGACCCCATCTCACTGACTCTCCGAACATGTGATCAAAGTCAGTCTTCCAAATTATTACAATTTAGTCATTTTCTTTACCGCATGAATTTCAACGTATCATTTAAACTACAGGTTTCATTCGTGAAACCAGCTATCAAGATACAGGCTACACTCATGTATATACACTGAAAACTTAAGTACCAAAACAGGCCAGGGGCTCTAACTACAACTAGCTTTGACCTTAAGGATTGAACGGATGGTAATCAGACAGATCATCTGTAATCCGGTAATCTGCAGGATTTAGACAATTTCTGATCTTGAACAAGTTATGGCAATGGCTTTGAAATCCAGTTCTGTTTCACAAGGTGAAACACAGGATCTTTGGAAAATCAGGTTCAATATTTGAATGTTAAATTTCCATGTTATTTTAAAAAATAAAACTGAACTTGATGTGACCTAGTATTTGAAAAATAATAGCACCATGGAGTCAAAAGACTATCTCTGAGCTACTACAGGAGCTCAGAGGTAAAAACAAGGACATTCACATTTTAAATGGAAAAAACCCTCAGCATTTCCTATGTAAGCAGAATGGTTAAACAATGAAACAACTAGTTAAACCATCAATTTGGCTAAATGATTTTTACTGAACAAAGCAAATATAGGATGTCCCTCTTCAAAGAACTGGAATAAAATAGGCTGCCAACATTTACTGAGAACCTGCTGTGGTCCAGCGCTGTTCTGAGAGTCTCACTCAATGTAATCCTCAAAACAGATGGGTACGAGTTCCCATTTATCCCCATTTAGAAATAAGGAAGCAAGCACAGATGACATACATGCCTCGCCCAGAATTACGTGGTTAGGGAGCAGCATATTTTGTTCTAAAATCAATACTGAAAAGTCAGACAGAGAAAGACAAGTATATGATATCACTTATATGTGGAATCAGAAAATACGATACAAATGAACTTATTTACAAAACGGAAACAGACTCAGAGACATAGAGAACAGACTTATGGTTACCAAAGGGGAAGTGGGGGAGGGATAAATTAGGAGGTTGGGATTAACATATACACAATACTATATATAAAAGAGATAAAGAACAAGGACCTACTGTATGGCACAGGAAACTATATTCAATATCTTATAATAACCTACAATGAACAAGAATCTGAAAAGGACTACACACACATACATACACACACACACACACACATATATACATATGTGTGTGTATAACTGAATCATTTGCTGTATGCCTAAAACTAACCCGACATTGTAAATCAACTATAGTTCAATTAAATAAATAAATAAAATCAATACTGAATAAACATCATAATATCTGACGATTCAGAAAAGAGTAGAATATCTAGTGCTGAATGCAGAGCACTCTTCCTGAGTATGTGCACACAGGCAGACATGACCCTTGCCCTGGGATCATCCCTGGGAGGGACAGTGCCACCAGTAAACCCCCCGGGGATGGGGTAAGAGGGCAGGGTCTAACTCCCAAACAGCAGGCTTCCTGGATCCGGACAACTGGAAGGAACACAAAAACTACAAGCTGACTGAGACAACATCAACTTATTTTCTATGACAGCATTCACATCTTTAAAACATTTTAGAAGAAAAATACAGAAAAATCTCATCCTGCTTTTCCCCACTTTCCCAAAAATGAGGCAAAATTTACAAATACATATCCTGCATAAACGTTTAAAATATGCTATCCTAATCAATGTAAATTATTACACAATCTACAAAACATTCAAATGGAGACTCAGGTGATAGGGAGTGAGGCAGCCCCCAGACTCCACAAGCGAAACTCATCCAACAAACACATGATAGGAGGGTTCATCGCACACTGGGGACAGAAAAACACTTAGGACAAAATCTTCCGAGCAAAAGCAGAGACCGAGACTGGAAAATCGGGAAAAGACTGGACTGAACGCGAAGGAAAGCTGAAGTCTAATCAATGGTATGAACACAGTACAAAGAAAGAGACGCCACAGGACCCACTGGAGAAGGTCAGAAAACCCACTGAGAGCCCAAAGAGCAGGCAGGTGCAGTGGTCACCAGCCATGCAACCAGGAAGGGGGCCCGAGCAGCTGCCCCAAACCGACTGGGGGCTGAGCAAGGGCAGCCTGGGCATTAAGGACAACAGGGACAGCGATGGTGACAACTAACTTTTACTGCGCACTGGACTCTGCCCTTTACGTACATTACTTCATCTAACCCTTCCACGAAATCACGAGGCACTATCCCTATTTTACAGATGAGGACACCAAGGCTCACAGGAGCTCAGTCACTTGCCCAAGGTCATCACATGGTCACTGCAGAGCCATGATCTGAACACTTCACAGTCTATGCTCTGCTACCCATTAAAATACTATACCTGTAAAGATTGCTGAGAGAAATTAAAGGAGATCTAAATAAATACTGCGTTCATGGATCAGGAGGCTCACACTGGTAACATTCAATTTTCCCCAAGTGACCTAGAGACTCAATACAATCACAATCAAAATCACAGCACACTTCTTTATGGAAATGAACAAGCTGATCAAAAAATGTATATGGAAATAGAAAGGAATAGAAAAGCCAAAACAATTTTGTAAAAGAACAAAACCGTACGACTTGTGCTACCTAATTTCAACACTTAATAAGCCTAGAATCATCAAAATGGTGTGGGAGTGGCATAAAATTAGGCACACGGATCACTGGAAAAGAACAGACCAGAAAGACCCAACCATCAGTGCTCAATACATCCTCAACAAAGGTGCCAAGGTCACCAAATGGGGGAAAGATAGTCGTTTCAACAAATGGTGCTGGAACAACTAGCATTATGTACCCAGCACCATATACAAAAATTAATTCAAAATGAAAAGAATGTGTATATATGTATAACTGAATCACTCTGCTGTAGAGCAGAAATTAACGCAAGATTGTAAATCAACTATACTTCAATAAAATTAACTTTTAAAAAATTAATTCAAAATGGACGATAGCTCTAAATTGAAGAGACAAAATTATAAAACTTTTAGAAGAAAATATGGGTGAGAATCTTTATGATCTTGGGTTAGGCAAAGACTTCTTAAATATGACATCAAAAGATGAACCACAAAAGAAAACACTGATTAACTGGACGTCATCAAAATAAAAATTTTTGCTCTTCAAAATGATCTATGTAATTCCCACTTCCATGTACAGCACAGCTCTCCTATGGCTTTTCTGATGGGGACAATCCAGCACGAAAGTCCAATCCACCTGACAGCTGAATTATTTTCACTGTATATTAATAAACTGACATTCTGGTTTACACATCAGTGTCCTGAAAGTTCATTCACCCAGAAAAAGTCATTCTCCCTGGGCGGGGAGCATGAATAAGACTCAGTTTCTACTCCCACAAAACTAAACCTAGACCCTGGGCTATGATGCCTTCATCCGAGTAACAGCCCAATGACTCCTAGGCCACCCACCCAAACCTACTAAAGTCTCTCTTCCTCTATCTATTTTTTAAGTATAAGAAACAGTACTTTTGAAAATCTGTACTTCAAGAAATCAACTGAACTTTCCCACACTGATTTTTTTTTTCAAAGATACAAAAAGTTTGCTTAGGTCTGTTGGAAGAATTAACACTTGCTACTAAATGCTCCAGCAAGTCTGGGAACAAAAAGGACAAAGAGAAATGAATGGTTTGAGACAAAAATAAAGAAAACCATAATCACAAATTAACAAAATCCAAGACAGTGGAGGAAAAAACCCTTAAAATACGCTTTCCATAATTATAAAGAAATAAAGGATAATATTTTGCAATAATTTCCTAAATTAAATAATGAAATTATGTGCAATTGAATCTAACCAACATTTTTTAATAAATAAAACTACAGATGTGGCTACTTAGCCTGAAATATCATTCTATTTACTGCTATTCAAATTATATATTAAAATGATTTCCCATAACCAGTAAGAAACAGTATACCTTAGTCAGCTTTAACTGAGAGATTAAAAACAATGAACCACTGATATTTTTATAATTAGCAGATGAAGCACATCTAATAATAGACACTGGACAACATTTTCTACCACCTGCTAGTAGTCTGTGGTTATTAGTCAGTGATGAAGATCTCAATAATTTCTGAATAATGGTTGGTTGGCAAATGTGTTACATGAGGCCCAACACGGCGGCAGATGCCGGACTGTGTGATGTGGGTCCCTTGGTGCTGCATGGCCCTCCCCATCACCCACCGCCCTACAAGGCCATCTGGGGGCCAAAGCAACAGCTGGGACGCAGAATGGTGTGATGACCACCTCTATCCACTGTTGGTCACTCCTCCCAAATCCCTCTTTTGGGAGATACTAATCCCTCTTTTGCCCCCATGACTTGCTGTTTTCTGCCCTCCCTCCAGGCTCCAGGACACCACCCCACCCCAAATTCCTTCCATCTCTCCCCTTCAAGGCAGTCTCCCCAGTCACAAGCATGCAAGGAATGGGGCGGCCCCAGGGCACAGCCCTGCACTGCCTCTCCCTGAGCAAAGCTAACTTCTAGAGGGTTCTAGCATCTTCTCCAGAGTCAGGGTGCTGTCTGAAAGGGGATATACAAACCTTTCAGGACTACATTAAACAACCCTGTTTCCCAGCCTAGCCATCTGGGTGGTAGCATAAATTAAATTTTTAAATATTGCCACCTTATAATTAATGTATTATGCAGTAAAACATTAGAGGGCTTCCCTGGTGGCGCAGTGGTTGAGAGTCCGCCTGCCGATGCAGGGGACACAGGTTTGTGCCCCGGTCCAGGAAGATCCCACATGCCGCGGAGCGGCTGGGCCTGTGAGCCATGGCCGCTGAGCCTGTGCGTCCGGAGCCTGTGCTCCGCAACGCAAGATGCCACAGCAGTGAGAGGCCCGCATACAGCAAAAAAAAAAAAAAACATTAGAAACCCAACAAACTACAGCCTCCAGTATACCATCCCTCACAGTTCCACTTGAAAGGAAAAAATGCAAATGATTTAAATACAAATTGATTGTTAGTGGATGTCAGCAAACATTTAGTTTAACCTCCCACCTTCCACACGGACAGCTGGTAAAATCACAGTGAATGTTCCAGAGATAACTCATCCTCTGCCAACATAAAGCGTCAGTGATGTTTACCACCTTGAATTAAGGAACACCAGGAGAGAGATCATATTTTAAATAGTTTTTCAATCACAAGAGTCTAACTTTTAAAAACCTTTTCTCTGCTTCACGTTTACATAAGAAATTCCATGAACCACTTAAATACTGCAAACTTTTAGGAATTTTAAACATGTTTATAGATAAATATTACTTCACTTTCTTACATGTTTGCCTCCCAGGAGCATTTAATATGTTAGGTTACAGAAAATAAAAGAATGACAACCTGTACTTTCAGTAAACAGCTAAAAGAGCATATTTTAGATATTACTGATATATTAATATCAATATTTCTGTACAATATGAGATCAGCCCCACCAGACATCGTGGCATTTCATTAGTAATACACTGAGATTATAATGTCAGTTATTCATTATATACTCAATTCTAAACATCCTAATTCTAAGGAGTTTCTTGTTCAATGATGGGTAAACGTTTGTGTATTCTACGTTAAAAAAATCCTGTTTTCCTAACTTTTAAGAACCAAATCATTTGTAAACCCCCTTCTGAACTATGAGATCATTGCAATGTTAAAGCAGGAAGGAACATTAGAGGTAACCTACTACAATCTACTCAGCAGACACACTAACTACAACCACCAAAAAAAAAGTTAAATGATGTGTCCAAGGTCTCACAGCAGGGAAACAGCAGCAACTGGATAATGCCAGGTATCCTGACTCCAAGCGGGTTGTTGTTTTTTTTTAACTGAAGTATAGTTGATTTACAACGTATTAATTTCTGCTGTACAGCAAAGTGATTCAGTTATACATATATATACATTCTTTTTTTATATTCTTTGCCATTATGGTTTATCATAGGATACTGAATATATTCCCTGTGCTATATGTTAGGACCTTGTTGCTTACCCATTCTCTATATAATAGTTTGCATCTACTAATCCCAGACTCCACTCTATCTCTCCCCCAGACACCCACCTTGGCAACCACAAGTCTGTTCTCCACGTCCCTGTTTCTGTTTCATAGATAAGTTCATTTTTGCCCTATTTTAGATTCCATGTATAAGTGGTATCATATGGTATTTGTCTTTCTCTTTCTGACTTACTGCATTTAGTATGATAATCTCTAGTTGCATCCATGTTGCTGCAAATGGCATTATTTTGGGGTTTTTTTGTTTGTTGGTTTGTTTTTTGGCTGCACCACAAGCCATGCAGGAATTCCCTGACCAGGGATCAAACCCATGCCCCCTGCAGTGGAAGCACAGAGTCTTAACCACTGCACCACCAGAGAAGTCCCCTTTATGTTTTTTTTTATTCTTTTTTATAGCTGAGTAATATTCCATTGTATATACATACCACATCTTCTTTATTCATTCCTCTGTCAATGGACATTTAGGTTGTTTCCAAGTTTTGGCTATGGTGAATAGTGCTGCTGTGAACATAGGGTGCATGTATCTTTTTGAATTATAGTTTTGTCTGAATATATGCTCATGAGTGAGATTGCTGGATTTTACAGTAGCTCTATTTTTAGTTTTTTGAGAAACCTCCATATTGTTTTCCATAGAGGGTGTACCAATTTATATTCCCACTAACAGTGTCAGAGGGTTCCCTTTTCTCCACACCCTCTCCAGCATTTGTTGTTTGCCAACTTTTTAACGATGGCCATTCTGACTGGTGTTAAGGTGATACCTCATCATAGTTATGATCTGCATTTCTCTAATAATTAGCAGTGGTGATGCCTACTGGCCATTTGTGTTTCTTCTTTGGAGAAATGTCTATTTAGGTCTTCTGCCCATTTTTCAATTGGGTTGTTTGTCTTTTTGTTGTTGAGTTGTACGAGCTGTTTGTATATTCTGGAAAATATACAAACAGCGACCAACAAGGGCTGACTCCACGTGGTTTATTTCTCCTGCTACATGGTATGTCTAATTAAACAGAAAAAGAGGCAGCCCTCGTCTGGCTGGACAACCTCCAATTTACAGGGACCCTCCCCAGCAGGAAGCCCTGCCTCCCCTGCAGCTGCCAGGGAGAAGATGCGGTGGGGGACACATTCCCAGCCCCAAGGAGGCAAGAAGCACTGGGCCCTGGGGGCGCGTCTCAGGTGGCAGACATGGGGAGGGGTCAGAGAGGAGCCAGCCCTTCTCCACCTGCTCCAGAAGGACCCAGGCTGGCTGGCTGGGCTGCAAGGCAGGGCCATGCATCTAGGTGTCTGACTAAGAATGGAACTAAGGGTCTGCTTCTCCCATAGAAACACAGGAGGCTGTAGCACCATCAACAGGCTGCCCTGGTTTCCTAAACAGCAATAAGGAACCGTGCAAAGGTCCAGAAAGTGAATTTAACAAGAAACTTGGAAACAAACCCATCTGTTAATTAGATACTGAATGTTCTTTAAAGAAAAAGGCGGGGGGGGGGGTGTGTGTACAAGCTGGTAATGAAGCTGTCAACTTCATTCTCCCCTTTACCAGGTAAACTCAGTGACCTGTCAGAGGACGCCTTCATTGTCAGAATCTGATACATCAAGTTCAAGGTTGTGTTGCAAACAGACAAAAGCACTTACTTCTCTAATAGATAATGTGATTAGGAAGACAAGCTCCTTGCTAAGAAAACACAAATACAGCACTTCTTAATGATTATGGTGATGGATACAAGTCTAAGAAAAGTCCTCAGCAGATATACAATGTGGGAGGCATATCTTTTAAACAGTTACTTAATTTCATTTATTTTTTTAATTGAAATATAGTTGATCCACAATGTGTTAATTTCTGCTGTACAGCAACGTGACTCAGTTATACATATATATATATTCTTTTTTATATTCTTTTCCATTATAGTTTATCACAGGATATTAAATACCGTTCCCCGTGCTATACAGTAGGACCTTGTTATTTATCCATTCTATATATAATAGCTTGCATCTACTAATCCCAAACTCCCAATCCATCCATCCCAAGCCCCCTTCCTCTCGGCAACCACAATTCTCTTCTCTACATCTGTGAGTCAGTTACTTAATTTTTTTTTTTTCCGGTATGCGGGCCTCTCACTGTTGTGGCCTCTCCCGTTGCGGGGCACAGGCTCCGGACGCGCAGGCTCAGCGACCATGGCTCACGGGCCCAGCTGCTCCGCGGCATGTGGGATCTTCCCAGACCAGGGCACGAACCCGTGTCCCCTGCATCGGCAGGCGGACCCTCAACCACTGCGCCACCAGGGAAGCCCAGTTACTTAATTTTAAATTAAGCTTTTTTTTTAATTGCTTAGAAACTAAAATTACACTTTTACAAATAAACTCCTCATATAATACTGTAAATCAACTATACTTCAATTAAATATAAAATAATAAAAAATAAGTAAAAGAAACTCAAATGTTTTTACCTGCTTTAAAAAAGATCATAACTAATTCTAATTAAGATAAGAATTTACTAATAGGTCTAAAATTTTTTTCAGAAAAAAGTCTAAAAACAGAAGAAAATGTAACCCCAAAACATAAACTATATTCCACAAAAGGAGAAAAAATCCTGATGTAAGGCTGATAAGGGGCAAAATTTTTCAAAGGGCAAATCTAAACCAAAATCTATTTGCCAAAACAATAACTTCTAATCTTCTAAAACACTTATGCTAAATAAAGTTGACTAATGTTTTAAATATGGGACATCATCGAAGACCTCAAATTCTTCTGTGAAACACTGAATAGAAACAGTTACAACATGGTCTGAGTATCTTCAAACCTCAGAATAACATACATTTAAACATCTCTTGATGCAACTATACTCGCTTCATTTGAGCTGTTCACTTATGAAGCAAATATTTTTAAATCCTATTTTAATATATTTAATTCTTATGCTACTTAAATATGTATTTGCCTAAACAAACTACAAACACTAAAAATATTCCAGCTCTTTTATCCCTCAACAGCCAATCTTCTCAAATAACATAAATGAAATCACTATCTTTCATTACTCATTTTTTAAAGTTGTTGAGACTAAACATGCTTTCTGTATCACTAACTCAAGCTGGTTCCCAAAGAGAAAATAATTAAGGACATGAATATAATTGTAATGATATCAACACACAAACTAAATTACTCATTATGATTATTACATTTATTATGTAAATATAAGTGAATATAGGGAAAGTGTGCTTCTACATGACTTCATTTTTGAAGTATAAAATTCATGTCTGTGAAAAATGAGCAAAGAAAATGAGCTATTTCACTTTAAATTTAATTTTTACTGTTACACAGGGTATTTCTATGTGAAATACGACGCTGTGTCTCACTAAATAAACAAGAAGCAAAAAGCACTCTTTGATCAAAATCCTTCCACAAATGGACGGATTGAGAGAATGACAGAATGCTTCTATTTGGGGTTGTCACTGCATTAAAAATGAGTAGAGAACATCCTGGTGACAGAAGCGGCACCTGCCACTGACAGTCCTTCCAAGCAGGATCTGACCTTTTCAGTCCATGACGGACCAGAGAAACACTTTACTGCCACCTCCCCTTCAGCCCCGCTCACAACAGCACTTGTCAACAACACTCACAGCTGTGTCCTTTGCGAAAGAAACCCTAACTGACCACACAACACAACTACCCAAAGCAAACCCTGAACAACGGGAAACCAATCTGATATCAGCCAGAATCTAAGAGGACTCCAAGGCTGATTCTAGAGGTATATTTTGGTCAAGGTATCTCATGCTATCCTAAGAAGTTGAGTTGCTCAATCAAAATATTACTGAACAAAAATAGGGGCAACATATACGCTGCAAGGTTTCATCTGTTTGTTTAGTGATACCCCCACCATGTTCCAAAAATGATTTGAAGTTACTTACAAAATTACAGCAAGACATTATAAAACAGAAGTGGGACTGGGGTAGAGACAGCAGTGTAGGCAGGAGATACGGGGGCAGGAATCACCACTCTGCCACTCGCTACATCCCCGTGTGACCTCGGGAGATGCTGGGCCGGTCCCTCACCCTCTCTGCATACCCATTTCCTCATCTGAAAAATGGGAAGGATGAAACGTACCTGGTGGGGCCGTTGTGCAAAATAACATGTGTAAAGCATCTAAGAGTGCCTGGCAAGTCGTATCTTTTACAGAAATGTCAGCCTAGGGAGGAAAGGTGGGGAGGGAACAAGACTAGGAACAGAAAACAATCCATATATAGGACCAGCGCACACAGCCCTCTCTAATGTGCTATGTAATAAGTCGTATTTTTATTTTATCCATACTTACCACTGAAACAAGGTATAAAAATTCAAATTTAAAACTGTGGGCATTTGTACCCATCCTATTGCTACAGGACAAGACAGCTTTAGTACATGATGTCTTGACTGGCCAAATCAATTAAGCACTGTCTACAGCTGACATGCGTTTGCCACATCTTGCCAAAAAGGAGTGTGACTGATTCAGGCAATTCTGACAGCACAGTGGGAGTGCTCCACTTTTAGAATTGGGTGAAAGGTCTGTGCACATGCCCTTTGAAGACGATCCCCACAAAGAAGAATGGAAGATCCCCTGAAGCCCCAAACCAGGCACCTCCACCTCTCCTAACTTGAGGGCTTGAGGCCACTGCTGAGGACAAAGGGAGTGCAAATGAGGTTGAACTGGAACAGCGAACCCTGAAAGTAAACTATAAAATATTGTAAACATCCGATTTCCCACTCTTTAGGGAACTCTACTCAATACTCTGTAATAACCTATATGGGAAAAGAATCTGAAAAAGAAGGGATATATGTATACGTAAGTATAACTGAACCACTCTGCTGTACACCTGAAACTAACACAACATTGTAAATCAACTCTACCCCAATGTAAAATAAAAATTAAATTAAAAAACTAATAAAAAATATTTTAGTCAATCACTCAAATAATAGTATCAATTATATTAAAATAAAAAGCACTGCAAAGTCATTATATAAAATGTATTTTAACCTATTAACAAATATTTGCTAGCATCTAAACAGATACAGACATTCAGGACACAATAATTCCTTCATCTAATTTAGGTGCTGGGTAGTAAAATGACCGAAGGTTAAGGCCTCCTGCCCCAACCCTGAACAAAATGAGGACTGAGTAGTTTACTTCATCTTTCTTTCTTCCTCTGCTTTCCATGAGAATTTATGGTTCCAATAATAAATGTCTGTACAGGGCATCCCTGAGTTTTGATCACAGGGGTAACTTTAGGAGAGAGAAATTAACACCCTAAAAGGTCTCATCCATGTCACAGGCCCACTCCTTTCTCCCTAAAACTGCCTGCTGACTTCGCTCCAGTTTTTTATCACCTTTTAATGAATTCAGTTCTCTAACAAAGTCACAGGGAATGAGGTGTTAATGAACGGATGGAAATTTATGATCCCTGGGAAACAGCTTACCTGATATTTTTTAGCATCCCATAAAGCCAAATGAATGCGGAAAGAAGCTCACTACTCCTGCAGGAGGACAGTGAGACCCGCGTCTTTACAGCCCCTTAGACACACCCTGCTTCACAAGGAGAGGAGGCTGCCTCGCCTTCACGTTACACAAGTCAAGCACAGTGAGCTGGCAGAGCCCCCAAGAGCTGGGTCAGCTCTCACCTGTGTCCCACAAGCATCGTTACAGGCCTGCACATTGACGTGTGGCAACAGCCTCCAGTAACAACCATGCTGGTTGCTCGTTGGCCTCCTGACAGTTTATCAACGAGTCTCACCTATAAAATAAAGGGCCAAAAGAGTCCCCCACCTGTGTGAGGGCTCGCACAGGTCAGTGAGCAGGGAACACTCAACAAGCCTCGAAGTTCTCCGTCTGTTAGTCTATGTCTCCCTTGATTTCAAATGTTGCATTTCCAGAAATATATTCTAAGTAGAAGAAGAAACGGTTTATTTTGCTTTTCAGATGAAGATGAAAGATGTTCTTAATATATACGTATTTGGATAACTGAAAAGCAATTTCTGAGAATAAGACTTCTGATGCGATACTGCAGGACTGATGTTTCATTTTTTTTCAATAGCCTTAGTATTTTATCACTAAACTCCAAATACCAATATTTCCAAACTCCTTATTTCCTTTGAATATTTTCCCCCATTTTAACTCAAAACAGCACAATGCACATTAGCCATATCTGTCAAACATTTTTAAATTTTTAAAATTTTTTTTAAATTAATTAATTAATTTATTTGTGGCTGCATTGGGTTTTTGTTGCTGCGTGTGGGCTTTCTCTAGTTGTGGTGAGCGGGGGCTTCTCTTGTTGCAGAGCACGGGCTCTAGGCGAGCAGGCTTCAGTAGTTGTGGCGCGTGGGCTCAGCAGTTGTAGCTCGCAGGCTCTAGAGCGCAGGCTTAGTAGTTGTGGTGCACGGGCTTAGTTGCTCCGTGGCATGTGGGATCTTCCTGGACCAGGACTTGAACCCGTGTCCCCTGCATTGGCAGGCTGATTCTTAACCACTGCGCCACTAGGGGAAGCCCCTGTCATACTTTTTTTTTAATTAAATCATATTCATGTGTTAAAAGAAATCATGATGATTTTTCTAAAGGTTAGAGGACACCATCTCTGGTCTCCATTATGATCAACTAATACAGAAGAAGTTGTGCTATCTGGTATTTTATCAGAAAGTTCTAAAAATTTCTATGGCAGGCAGAAAACTAAGATATCCACACCCTAATCTGCAGAACCTGTAAATACATTACCATCCATGGAAAAGAGAATTTGCAAAAGGTCAAAAGGCCTTGAGACAGGGAGATCAGCCTCCAATTACCTGGGAGGACCCAGCGTCATCCCAAGGGTCCTCACAGAGGGAGGGTAGATGTGACAAAGACACAGAGGTGGAAGTGGCTTGGCCATGAGCCAAGGAAAGAGGGCAGCTTGTAGAATCCAGAAGAGGCAAGGAAACAGATTCTTCTCCCCTCCAACACTCAGAAGGGACAGCTCTGCTGACACCTAGATTTTAACAAGACCCACTTTGGACTGCTGACCACCAAGGCTGCTTGATAATACATGTGTGTTATATAAGCCGCTAAGTTGGTGGTAATTTGTTACAGCAGCAGCAGGAAACTAACACCAGTTCCTTCTGGAGAAAATTGCCCTTTTTGTTTTTTAACAAGAACCAGTGCTATCTATCATGAAAGGAAGGGCGGGAAGGAGGAAAAGTAAGGGTAGGAAGGAAAGGTTCCTGCCTCCTGAGGACTCAGCAAAGGAAACAGGTACCGGAGTAAAGCATAGTGTTTTTACCTGTGATGGGCTAGTCTATGGCAGGAGGAGTGACTAGGACAGACCGAAGGAGAAGAGCCATTAACCTCTGCAGGATTTAACACCCCTTTTACTCTATCTGTGCTCCACCCTTCACCACCTCCCAAATGAAATACACTTAATAAGTAATAATTTTTCTTTTCAATTAGACATATTGCATAGTCAATCAGATACGTTCATCAACACAGAACTCAGAATAAATTAATATAACTTCAGCTTAAAAAAAAAAGAACTTGATAATCTGACCAACCTTATTTGGGAGGTTTCTGGAATACAGAGAAGGGTCCAGACCCCAAGAGTTTCAAGTGCTCTGATATGTAAGCCCCGACAGAGAGAATATGATTACCTTTCAGTAAATTGTATACTTTCTAAAGGAACGCGCTCCATGCCATCTCCCCCAGGTGCTGAAAAAGACAGCTTTCATTTTAATCGTAATGCATGTACACACTTGGGCTGGATCTGACCCCAGGTCACCATCATTCAATCAACGTTTGTCCCTTTTCCATCTTCAGAAGGAAATACTACTGTAAGTCCCTGATTGCCCACACCAAGAGATGACAAGTCTATTAACATCACCAAAACGCTTTTTTCAAACCAACTCAAAAAGCTCTAATTCCTAATCTCCAAAATTCAGCTGTCAGCACCAAAAACATTATTCTGATATGTTTCACCATATCTCGAGGTAATTCACAACATCCTTCAGAAGTCCCCGTGAGCTCAGACGTGGCCAAAATTACATCTTCCAGAGAGAAGGAAGAGATGGAAAGCTGAGAAAAGACACACTGTGAAACATCAGTCTCTGAACGGTCCAGGGTGTACTGTGCATTCCTCAAAAGGTTTGTAGATAAGCAGCTCGATGCATTAAAACTTCACTACCTGTAACCTAAAGGCTCTAGAAATTTCATAGCAATTTCTCATAATTCCACTAGGTCTCAAATTTAGGAATATCAATTTTACATACTGAAATTACATAAAACAGCATATACTGATTCTTAATTATAATTAAGGAAAAAACTGATTAGGCCTCCTCATCCTTGTTTGAACTTAGGGTTTTTTAATAATAAAATGTCTCTAACAATACAGTAAGAAACACTTTCCTGAAAATTTTCCTTTCTTTAATTAAGGCAACATTAGAAAATAGCCTTATATAAGGAAAAGGTCAAGAAATCTTTATATATGCTTCATTAAGACATGTAAAAAATTAACAGGAATAAAATGGTCTTTATGGAGCCCTGATCTGGGTCAGGTATTCTGCAAGGCTGGGACTGATATCACAGAGAGGAGAATGGACACTGTCCCTGCTTTCACTGCCCACAGGCCATGGCCAGTTCTCATGAATTGCCTATTGAAATCACTGGGCTGTTTTTCTACTGGAGAGAGTGCTGCTTTTCTTGCTGATTTACATAAACACTTCATATATTAAAGACAGTAACACTTTATCATAAATGAAAATTCAAATCAAATCTAAACAATTACTGAAACAAGTCATAAAATAACTCTGAAGAATGAGTAGTTTTACTTAAAATTTATCATAGCTACGATGGCCTCATGTTCAAGAATATCTTTAACCTCAAGAGGCAGTACTGCAAGAGGGTTAAGAGGACAGGCTCTAGGAACAGGTGGCCTGGTTCTGAACCCCAGCTCAGCTACCCTCAAACCGTGACCTGGGCAATTACTACACTTCCATGTGCCTCCACTTTATCAACTGCATAATGGAGATTATCTAAGCACCTACTTCATAGGGTTAATCTGAAGATGACATAATTCATGCAGAACACTTAGACTATGCCTGGCAGATAGTATGTGCTCAATAAATGTTACCTATTTTCAGCAGTAGGCTAGCTTGAGTGAACTGCTGAATTTCCAGAATTTTGTTAGCCAATTGTTAACTACAGCCATCATTAAAAAATTAAATTACCTAAAGCTACAATTAAACACGTTACATTAAAACCAAGATAATAAATATTCACAACTTGTCACTTACTAATGATGTCACTACATTTTACTATTTACATCTATGGCACCTGCATGGTGGAAGCACCAGGTCATGGTGAGATACTATATCTCTCTTTCCAACTCTGCATTCAGTGATGTCAAGCTGGTACCCTGAAATCAATCATGGTGAAAATACTTACACCATGGAAAAGCACAAATGCTATAAATCAAGACTTTATCCTGGAAGAATCGGTTGTCAAAAATTTACCAGCACACTACTGCCTGTTATTACAGATTTATTATAATAAATCATCTTTCATTTCTTTCCTTTTCACAGGAAAAAAAGAAAGGGTGGCAAATCAAAATGTTAGTTATCTCTAGTCTCCTTGTCCCTACGTGGTAGTGTGTATACAAACCTGACTGCCAAGTTCAGGTTCCTTTTCAAAACTGTGTCCCCCAAAAACCACATACCCTTGTGTATAACTATGCCAGCCTTGCCTTTTCTGCACTGCCAAAGCCAGATGGAGCCAGTATTCTTTAAAAATAACAGGACTAATTTGCCATGGTTCAATACGAAGGCCACCTTAAGGAGGTAAAAGTCAAGTGCCAAACCGTCATCAGATACAATCAATACATATCTGAAAATTGTTTTGACCTTCTGACATTACTTCGCAAGTCAAGTCAATAACAAACAGTCACTCCGGCTGAAACACAAATATAAACTTCCAGAATAATGGTCAAGCACTCAACTGTCTCCCAACTGCTCAGTGTCTATCTCTGTTAGGACCTAATGCAATACAGGATAATGTGTTCAGAGGGACCAACTAAATGTTCCAATTCAAGCCAAAAGTATGGCAGAATCTACACAGCACAGAACAAAGCCTGCAAGAAAACAGGCTGCTGGGCCCTAAGACTCACACTACGTGGTCGGGCCCAGGAAGAAGAGAAGTACAGCACATGCATCTAGGTGCTTCGAAGTACAAAGACAGCATGATTAAGTGGGAAATGCTACAAAGTAGAATTCCTGGGCTCCAGTTCTAACTCTAGTTCTAACTAGTTCAAAGAGCTTAATATCTCTGAGCCCAATTCTTCTCAGTCATAAAATGCAAAAGCTAAATGATGCAATCTCAGCTCTATGATTCTGCTCTATTTTTCTGAGTAAATGTGCTGTTGCTAAAAAAAGAATCCTTCCCTCCTCTCCACCTGACTATGGTAACATCCTTTTATTAAACTGACTCAAGTTTAAATATCACATAAATAGAAACATTTATGTTAATGTGAAAATACTGAAATCTATGTGTCATGTCTTCATTCTCTGTCTGTATAATGATGCTCTCATCTCAGGGTCATACTAACATGAAGGCAACACATGAACTGGGACCATGCTTTTTCCTTCCCAAACTTTCACCAGCCAAGTCCAGAGTACCCACCAAACAGAAAGAACATAATAAACGTTTAGATGAACTGTATATGCAGGACTTTGAGTCTACATTTCTATAATCCACCTAGTTGTAACAAAAGAAAATTTATGCACAAGCTATATGCACATGAGCCTTCTTTAAAGAGAAAAGGAGGGCTTCCTGGTGGTACGGTGGTTAAGAATCCACCTGCCAATGCACAGGACATGGGTTTGAGCCCTGGTCCAGGAAGATTCCACATGCCACAGAGCAACTAAGCCCATGCGCCACAACTGCTGAGCCCGTGTGCCACAACTGCTGAGCCCGTGTGCCACAACTACTGAAGCCCTTGCACCTAGAGCCCATACTCTGCAACAAGAGAAGCCACCGCAATGAGAAGCCGTGCACTGCAATGAAGAGTAGCCCTCACTTGCCACAACTAGAGAAAGCCTGCATGCAGCAATGAAGACCCAATGCAGTCAAAAACAAATAGATAAAATAAATAAATTAAAAAAAAAAAAAAAACAGAGAAAAGGAGGACCTTCCACCTCTGGGCACGATGGAGGAATAGGAACTGGATTCATTCTCCCACTTGACACAACTATATTTGTCTCTAAAAAGAGAGACAAAATTTATGGAACCACAGATTTGGACATTACACAATAGACAGAACAGCCAACAGTGATTTCTGAGAAAAGGGAAACAAACAAGGCGAGCCTTTATCACACCCCACCCCAGCGAACTGCGTGGAGTGAGTTTCCAGGCTACAGTGCAGGCGCTGGGGGAACTGGGGTCGGGGAGGGAGAAGGTGGTCTCCCTCAGAGGAGGAGACAGCTCACCTGAGGAGGTCAAGACCATCAGAAATTTCAGTGCAGAGAACAGGAAAGAGCTGCACAAAGGCCACGTCTGGAGATACACAAGGGGTTGAATTTACCTGAGGTGTGTACATATGTATAAGGAAACTACCAGAGCCAGGTGAAGAACCACCAGAAAAGAGCAGGCAGAATGCAAAAGGGTGCTGCCTCAGTCGTGGGGAAAATAAGCCCTAGGCTAAAGCAGATCTGGTCCTGCCTAACAAAGCTTAAAAAGCAAACCTTAAAAGGGTCAGTCTATTGTGAATACTTAACTGTATCACAAACAAAACTCAAAAACACTTAAAAGAAGATTAAAAAAATTCAGCACCCAACTAAGTAAAATTAACAATGTCTGGCATCTACACAAAAAATTACCAGACATGCAATGAAGCTGGAAAATGTGACCATAATGTGGAGAAACAGTAATCAAAGGAACAGACCCAGAAAATGACACAAAAAGTAGAAGCAGTAGACTGGGATATTAAAACAGCTATTATTAATATACTCCACGTGTCCAAAAAGATAGAGAAAAGCATAAGCATATTAAGGAGAGACAAAGAAGATACAAAAGAAGTGAAAAAAAAACCAAACTGACCTTCTAGAGATGAAAAATATACTGCAGAGCATTAACAACAGATTAGAAACTGTAAAGAAAGTATTAATGAACCTTAAGACAGAGTAACTCTATTTAGCTTTATTAAGAAACTGAATTCAGAAAATCTTAAAGCCCAAACACTCAATAGAAATTCATTCATTCAATCAGTTAAAAAACGAAATAATTATTAAGCATTTATAATATTCCAAGTACCATGATAAGCACTAGAAATATTTAAAAGACTTAAAAATATTTGCTATAGTTTCCCAACTTGTCAAAACTATTCAATATTCCCTTATGTGATGATCCTATAAACAAATATGCAATTCATTTTCCTCCGTCTCCCTGCTGTATATCTATATCATCTATTAGTATTAGGTATTCCCTTCTAACCCTGGGGTTATGTTATATTCCAATCCACAGAAAAAGGAAATGTTGTACTATAACAGGGCTCTCCTATAACTTCTGTATTCCTGCTTGTCAGAGAAATAAAAGCTTATGAGAGAAGCTAAGAAATACAGGGCATGCTGGCCTCACCAGGTAAAGGGTGTAAGAAAGTCACTCAATGGATACTTTATTCATACTGCATATACAGCATTGTAATTGTTCCAGAATTCATCTTGCTGGTTTTCCCCAACAGACTGAGATCTCCTAAAACAAAAAGCAACACCATTTTTTTCCATCTTTGTGTATGTCATGGGCACTCAATACATTTTCAGATAATTTGTTAAATAAATGAGTAAAAAATGAAGCCATATAAGAAAACAAACAGAACTGTGGCTAAGGACAGCACTCCTTAGAGACCATGGTTCCATCTGCCTGACTATTTGAGTCAGCACCTTCTCGCCCCACTGGACTTTGCCTGCAAGTGTCTGATCAAATCAGATGCTAAGAATGATAGCTGAGGTCATAATGAACCACCTCAGCCATAAGGACCACACAAACCATAAGTCTGTAAATTGTTCATGAAAGTGCCAGATGGTCTATTAAGCGAATGTCACTTAATACCCACAATGTTGCTTATAAATTATACCTGTCCAATTCACATGGAGGAAGCTATTCTCAAAAACCAGCACTGTTTCATCACATACATGCTAATATTTAATAATTTTCTTCTTTTAAACGTTCTACTTTATTTGTGGTGGTATTTATATTTATTACAGAAGTAATAGCTACTTTTTTTAAATGTCAAATACCGAGATTGAAAAAAAAAAAATCTTACCCCCTGGAGTTAACCCTGTTAACAGTTCGGTTTCTAACCTTCATCTCTCTCCCTATGTTTCAGTATACATTTTTTTCTTTTTCCTTTTTTTTAATAAAAATGCCATACACATTATTCCTCTGCCTTTTAATTTTTCTTAATAATACATTGGGGGACTTCCCTGGTGGTCTAGTGGTTAAGACTCCATGCTCCCAGTGAAGGGGGCCCAGGTTCAATCCCTGGTTAGGGAACTAGATCCCACATGCCGCGACTAAGATCTTGCATGCTGCAACTAAAGGGCTCGCATGCCGCAACGAAGATCGCGTGTGCTGCAACTAAGACTCGGCACGGCCAAATAAATAAATATTTTTTTAAATAATAATAATACATCGGTAAAATGTTATGGGTCAATAATTAGACATCTAACTCATATTTTTTACTAGTTCCTTAACACTTCAAGGTACAGAAGTATCTAAATTTATTCAACTATCCCCTAGTCATTCAGGTTGTTTCTAGTATTTTGCTATCATAAACAATGCCACAATAAATATCTTGAATTCTACCTGTAGGGAAGATGCTGAAATTTGGGGTCACAGTAGGTGTGACTTCAGCAGCAACCTCCTTTCCACAAAGATGGTAATGAAGCACATGTCAGAAGCAATGCATGGAGTACTGTTGCCCCTCCACCTCCTTGCCAGTCCTGGATGTTATACTAAATGCTTTTGGAAGATGGTAATAAGAATAAAAGTGGTTACTAACTTTAAAAAAATACTGTTTCTAACTTTTTTCTAAAATCCTTTTAATTTCTCCCTAGACCTACCCCCGGTCAAAAATTTGCCAGTGAAAATTTTACTATAGAAATTTACTTGTAAATTCCAAACAACCAACTTAGAACACATTTTCTCTTAAAAATGTTGTTTAGATAAAGATTAGATAACCCCGGTAGTACAAAGCTCTATGTTTAATTTTGAAAATGGTAAAACAACATTATTGCTGTACAACATACACTGACATTTTGGAGTTATTATCTAGAATAATTAAAATATATAACACTGGATCTATAAAAAATAAATTTTAATAAATACATACAATAGGCATGTTCCTATTGGAAACACACTTTCCAAATCACATCCTCCCAACCACATACTTGCCTGCTGCTGTCACAGGGGGGCTGAGGAGCCTGGACCAGGCAGTAGAAGCACACCTGAGCATACAGGGTATGGGGGATGTAAATGTTAAGTACACAGAACCAAAGATGGGCAATGGAGTCAGGCCACCATTCACCTAAAACCTACACCTCCAACTTCCCAGAAACACAAAGAGATAAGCTCCCTCTCCTCTTTCCATTCCCTTCCCTTCTACACACACACCCCCAACCCCCCACACACACCACATGCCCCTCTGGGGTGTGAGCAAACCCAAACTTCCCATCCCTTCCACTGCCGCTCCCACTCTGGACACAGACTAGAAATGAGGTCATAAAGCATCACCTCCTCCTCTGTCAGTCCTGATCCACAGCAGAAGTGATTGCCCCAGACGCCCACACATCCTCAGAAGGCAGGCCATGGGGAAGGGGCAAGAGTGGGAGTGGTCGATGGCCCAGATCTGCCTGCCTGGAGCCTGAACCCTGTAGCCAACTAGGAAACAGCCAGGTATCCACACGCTGACCCAAAGCTGCAGCCAAACTGTCACTGAACCTTTCAAAATGGAGGAATATTTTAACTGCATGTTATGAATCCAATTTATATTATGCCTAATCTCTTTCTTAAAGCTCCAGAACAGTGATGAGCCTGCTGCATGCAATTTATCTTCACTGACATCCCACTGGTCCCCAAAGTCCATAAACATCAAATGCAACACTGAAAACTCAGCATCCCTTTCACTGCATGTCTAGAATGACACTACCACACTACTTCTGGCTCCCTGGTGCTTCACTTTTTCCACTCGTTTCTTCTACATTAATTTCCTTACTAATTCTCTCATAAGGCATGGCTTTTTCAATAAGTGGCTTAGACATAGCCAGTGAAAGCACCTCTTCTATCTACCAGCGAGCAGAAAAGGAGACAGAGTGGTGTGGAGACGCAGAGATCAGGAGACCTCAATGCAGATCTTGCTTTTCCCTCTGCTGATCCCCACTTCCCTGGACTTCAGCTTTCTCCAGTATAAAATGAAAGGAAGGAAAATCAGCACACTCACCGTTTCTATCTTTTCTCTGTATCAACCACAAGCAATAGTAATTCTCAAAGATGGGCCGTTAAGAGAGCAGCATCAGGGTTAGATGCAGAACTGCAGTAAGTCCCCTACATAGGAACAAGTGCCACTCCAAGAGCTCATTCTTAAGTCCAATTTGTTCGTAAGTCCAACAAAGTTAGCCTAGGTACCCAACTAACACAATTGGCTATACAGTACTGTACTGTAATAGGTTTATAATACTATTCACATAAATAATACATAAAAAACAAACAAAAAATAAAGAAAACATTTTTAATCTTACAGTACAGTACCCTGAAAAGTACAGTAGTACCAGCTACATCACTGCTACTTTTACGCTTGCTTCTGGACATCCTGGGCTTGAAATAAAGATACTGTACTCTATACACTACTGTACAGTAAAGTACACAAAAGCACAACCACCTGTAGAGGATGCATGCACGTGACAATGTACGCCAGACACGTGAACTAGCTTACGTGACTGGATATATGAACACACGTTTGCATCTTTGAAACGTGTGTTCGTATGAAAGTTCGCAACTTGAAGGTTCGTATGCGGGGGACTTACTGTACAGTTCTGTTCACTGGTGGGGGGAGCGGTTAATGAGGGAAGAGAAAAACAAATCAAAACAGCTTAAGCAACTCCCCAGATTGAAGGCATTCAAAACTGAAAGCCACAGTCCCCAGTCCTGAGGGGGGAGCTTCACCTCAGACTCAAAGAATGGGCAACCAGGAATTTTCTGTTCACGTTCATTCCCAAAGTGAAGAATTAAAAGTACAAGAGAAATCTTCCATTTAACTAGAGATGGAAGAAGAAGCCTCGGAGGGGATGACATTTAGGCCTTTCTCAAGTTGTACAAGGCCATCATTTAACCAAACACTGAAGAAATGCAGAGCTAGACATACAAGTACAGCACACAGCAATTAAGACAGAGAACAGTTTTAAAACCTCCCAAAAAAGGTCATTTGCACACACTCGAAGGCACCAAGTTTACATATCATTAATGCATGTGAAGAAAGTAGAAAAAGGTTTTAAATTATCAATTTCTTCCAAAGTTCTACTTCAATCAATGTTACCAATAAACCTAGTCCCCCCAAATACTGCTAAATTCAGTACCATTAACAAAGAGTATAATCTTGAAGACCAGCACAAGTAATGAAAGGTAAATGCAATCAACGATTACAGCCTATATCAAAAGTCCTGAAGGCATTTTCAAAAGGTTTTCAAAAGGAATCAATGAGAGTTCCATAAATAAATTAAAACTACGAATATGGTGATCATCTCAAATAAAAAATGACGTGGATGCCAAAAACAGTAAATGGAAAGTATGTCAGAGAGTGATGTCAAGGAGAACCAGACAGATCATCACATCAGAATAAAGTGATACGTCCACAACTCTACAAGAAAAATAAAAGACCACTGACTTCCTTATGTCGATCACCCTAAGGATCTAGCATACTTACTATCACACAAGAAACACTCAATGAATGTTTTCTAAATGAATAAATGATTAATTAATTCATTAAGGAAAGTATTATAGGATGAGGAGGCAATCATTCCTTTAATTTATAAGCCCATCCAATACTAGCTAGTTAACATCAAGATCCAGGAATAGAAACTAGATCTCTACATTATTAGTCACTGCTTCCTTTATTGTGGAATTTCTAGAATTCAGACTGATTAGAATTTTTTAATTGGATCTATAACTCAAGAATCTACTCAGTCATGAATTAGGCAGTATCTTAAAAACAGTTAATTGTTAACTGGCTTATATAATCCATATGATTTCTTTCTGATCTTGAAAACTTCTATTTCTGAAGCTTGTAATTAGATCCAATGATACCAATGTAGTAATATTAACCAAATCCATCAGAATACAAAATTACTTAAATGGTGTCATGACATTATTTATCACTATCCATAACAGAATACATACATCAGTCATTAAAAATATTTTGAAACAATATTTAATAGCATTAGAAAATACCATGATATATTAAGTAGATAAGCAGGATACAGTTTTACATACATGGTCCAAATTTTTAAATGTTACATATTAAGGAGAAAAGAGAAATGGAAAAGGAGAGGAAATATATCAGAACATTAATTAGTATACTGGATAATGGAACTACAGATTATTTTTTGTTCCCATTTTGTCCATTTCTTTATTTTCCAAACATGCTGTCATAGATTTTTCTTCTCACATTCCACACAAAACTTACATAGTTCCTCCTTTTCCACTAATACAGAAATTATACCTTTAGTCAATGGGATAGTTTTTCTGTCTAAACATAAAACCCTATAATTTTAAGAGCTGCTTCAATTAACAATGGAAGTAAAAGATAACAGAGTTTTTCCCTCAGGTACCTAAATCCCCAATAGCCAGCAAGAGAATTTTTCACTGAAGTTTATAGATTAAGGATAGCCCAAAACAAAGTTGCACAAAAAAGGAAACTGTATTTATCTCCTTCCTAAATATAGACCTCTACCAATAATTCCAGGACATATTCAATAGCTGTTTACTTAAACTGAGACTATTCACCTCTCATCACATACATTACTTATAATCTATACGTTAATAATAAACTGTGAATGCATATAAAGATGGGCCACAACTACCAAAAGTAGAGGGCTCTGTGGACTGGCTGCCAGAATGCCAATCGGCCACCCGTCAATGCAATCATGGGAACCTAGTTTCCTTGGCTACAAAATAAGGGAACTGACGCTTATGTTACCTATCTCAGAGAGGAGGTGTAAGAATGAAATTGTAACATGTATATAAAAATACAAACAATATGCAAGGTGTTATAATTATGATCATCGATCTAACTCAGAATTTCCTACACCATGTTAAGATTGTCTCAATCAACAATGAAAACAGAACCATACAAAATCTATGGGATGCAGCAAAAGCAGTTCTTAGAGGGAAGTTCATAGCAATACAGGCCTTCCTCAAAAAACAAGCTGTCTCAATCAGTCTTTACATTTGTTGAGCCATGCCTAAAAGTTATTTCTCACGACTGAAGCCTCAGATTTGATAACATATTCATGGTATTGATAATATATTTGATAATATATTCAGAGTTCTTAAAAGCAGAGGATAAAATTTACAGCTTAACACTGATTACCTACAAACAAAATCTGTCTGGTTTAAAGTATTGATTAAATCATTATGATAATACTCTTCCCACAATGCAAAGCAGGAAGTGCAAGGTCAGACTGTGCAGATGAAAAGGCAGGTGCAGAAAACCCTCCACCCTCCCTCCAACACTGCCCATCCTCACCCACAACACAGAGCCTCCTCCCACTGGTATCTGCCTCCCTTCAGATGCCAGCCCCACTCCTTAGACTTTTGGATGCTCGGCTGGGTCCTCTCTGAGGCTCTGACTTACACTGCGTGGAGCTGGCCGTGCATCCTCACCCATCTCTGCTCTTCCAGAGGCCACAGCCCTGTAGCCTGGGTTCCTCTTCTTTCCACAGGCCCAAGTTCCTCTGAACATTTTTTAAGTATATGATCAATAACCATTTAGAATTAAACCACATATTTCAATTTGATGAAGATCAATTTCTTGGCCCCAGTGCTTCCTCTCTGTCCAGCTTTCCTAAGGAAAGCTGATTAGAACATGTGACGGAGGCTTGGGGAGGGTGCAAGTGACACAGTAATTTGTGCAACTGAGCATGTAATCAATTAATTACTGATGAGAAATATGAGAAAGATGAGGTTGGGAACAATATTGCTTGAATGTTTTCAATGAAAGACTAATTACAAAAGTATTTTATTCTGTTTATTTTAATTCTACTGAAGCACAAATTTTAATTTCTATATAGTTTTCTAAATGGGAAAGCATAGAGATTAAGTACATCTGTTTTTCCACAAGAAATATAAAGCACCCTTGCATTTTGCTTTCTGTAATTTAGAATTCTTCAATCCTTCTTCTGTTCTTCAAAGAAAAGTATAAAGACTAAGATATCTGTAGTAACTAAGTTGTTCTAGCTTCTGAGATTGCTTGAAAGACACATTCAAGTAATACTACAAATGCCTTCATAACCATAAGCCCTCCCTTAAAAAGATTATAAAATCTACTCTATATGCAAAATCAAACTCTGAATTTCACCACTTGGCTTTTTATCTACCAAGTATTTTCAATATTCTCTAGTTTCTGTTATGCAGATAAAGTTATCACAAAGATCACAAAATGAACAACCAAAACAGAAAATAAAGTAATCTTGCTGTACCTCATAACTCACGGTTTTAAAACTCAAATATGATCATTTACCTGCTGCTTAATTCTAAGTGGTAACATAAAACTTTGTGTTATTAGACATTTTATATATATATATATATATATATGTGTGTATATATATATATATATATATATATATATATATATATATATATATATGGCATGACACCCAGGCTATAATCAAATCACCATCACAAAAATTCTCTAAAAAATTATACAAACTACTATCTATGTAACCCTACTTCTGATTACATTTTAAAAGAAGTAATTCACTATCCTAAGAGTTCAACTTTCCATATTTTGCAGGACCTGGACTACTAATGTCAGCCTATCCTTAAAATAGAACAGTTCAACTAATTTTAGACTCAAGTGTTATAAAGCGTCATAGCTGCCAGCGAGCCAGATACCTGAACTGTAGCAGCAGCACATGTAGATACACCAAAGCAAACTGTCAGATTGCTGAACTCTGAGCCACCCCATGCAAGTCCACATTACAAGGTCCACAGGGTGTACATACCCAAAACAAAACAGTACTTATAAATAACATGCCCATATGAAAGGAAATACCCAGGGCCTTATTTATTTAAATAATATCTATAATATGCAATGGTTCAAAAGTGTCAAGAGGAGGTAAGAATATAAAAAGACTACTAACATATACACACTACTATATAGAAGATAAATAATTGACAAGGACCTACTGTATAGCACAGGGAACTCTACTCAATATTCTGTAGTACCTATATGGGAAAAGAATCTGAAAAAGAATGGATATATGAATATGTATAACTCAATCACTTTGCTTTACTCCTGAAACTAACACAATATTGTAAATCAGCTATACTCTAATATAAAATAAAAATTTAAAAATTTTTGAAATGGAATTAAAATTTCAAAACTCAAACTTAATTAATAAAATTGACATTTAAGTAAACTTAAAAAAAAAATAAAAAGACTACTAACCATTTGAAAAACATGTAATAAAGGACTGACATCTAAAAGATACAAAGGACTCTTAAAACTCAACAGGAAGAAAACAAACAACCCAATTAAAAAGTGGGCAAAAGATCTGAACAGACAACTTGCCAAAGGAGATATACGAATGCAAATAGACATATGAGAAGATGCTCCACATCATATGTCATTAGGGAAATGCAAATTAAACCAATTCAATGCTACTACACACCTATCAGAATGGCTAAAATCCAAAACACCAAATGGTGGTGAGGATGTGGAGCAACAGGAACTCTCACTCACTGCTGGGGGAAATGAAAAGTGGTACAGCCACTGTGGAAGACAGTTTGGCAGTTTCTTACAAGATAAACACAGTCTTACCTATGATCTAGGAGTCACACTCCCAGGTATCTACCCAAAGGAGTTGGAAACTTATGTCCACACAAAAACCTGCACACAAACATTTAAGCATCTTTACTCAAAACTGACAAACGCTGAAAGCAACCAAGATGTCCTTCAAAAGGTGAATGAATAAACAAACTGTGGTAAATCTATACAATGGAATATTATTCAACAATAAAAAGAACTGAGCTATCAAGTCATGAAGAGTCATGGAGGAAACTTAAATGCATGTTACTAAGTGGAAGAAACCAGTCTGAAGAGGCTACATACTGTACAATTCCAACTACAGGAAATTCTGGAAAAGATAAAACTACATGGAGACAAAAAACGATCAGGGGTTGCCAGAGGCATGGGCATGGGGAGGATGAACAGATAGAACACAGGATCTGTGGGCTGTTGAACTATTCTATATGATACTGCAGTGGTGGACACGTGACATGCATCTGTCAACTCCCAAAGAACTGTACATATTCAACATAGTTTTGGAAGTCCTAGCCACAGCAATCAGACAAGAAAAAGAAATAAAAGGAATCCAAATTGGGAAAAAAGAAATAAAACTGTCACTGTCTGCAGATGACATGATACTATACATAGAAAATCCTAAAGGCACCACCAGAATACTACTAGAGCTCATCAATGAATTCAGTAAAGCTGCAGGATGCAAAATTAATATAGAGAAATCTCTTGCATGTCTATACACTAACAATGAACAATCAGAAAGAAATTAAGGCAACAATCCCTCTTACCACTGCATCAAAAAGAATAAAATACCTAGGAATAAACCTACCTAAGGAGGTAAAAGACCTGTACTCAGAAAACTGTAAGACAATGGTGAAAGAAATCAAAGATGACACAAACAGTTGGAGAGATATACAATGTTTGGGGGTTGGAAGAATTAATATTGTTAAAATGACCATACTACCCAAGGCAATCTACAGATTCGATGCAATCCCTATCAAAATATTGATGACATTTTTCACAGAACTAGAACAAATAATTTTAAAATTTGTATGGAAACACAAAAGACCCTGAATAGCCAAAACAATCTTCAGAAGGAAGAACAGAGCTGGAGGAATCAGGCTCCCTGACTTCAGACCATATACAAAGCTACAGTAATCAAAACAGTATGATACGGGCACAAACACAGACACATAAATCAATGGAACAGGATAGAGAGCCCAGAAAGAACTGTGCAATGTTACTAATGCAAATTGGATCTTAGTTAATAATAATGTATTAATATTGGTTCATCAATTAAAACAAATGTACACCAATGCAAAATACCAAATGGGGAAATTGTGGGGAAGGAAGGGAGTACTGAAGAACTCTGTACTTTCTGCTCAATTTTTCCATAAAACTAAAACTGCTCTAAAAAACTGCTCTAAAAAGTCTATTTTTTTAAGGCTACTGCCCTAGGAGCAGACAGAGAACTTGCGTTCTTAGGTCTTCCTCATTCACTGACTGACTATGTAATCTCTACTGCTCAAAAGACTTCATATGCCCTATTTTATCCCACCTTTATTAACCCAGTGAGGTAGAGAGTGAAGGAGATGTGCCTCTCACTGCAGGAAGTAAGCCACCAAGTAGTATCATTTCATGCCCGACATCAAGAATACAAATTGTCACACTGGCAAAGCCAGCAGAGAGAACTGTAACACTGAATATAGGGGCATGTCTTTAATTCACTGGGACAATGATATCTTTGTATAATGTCTTTAATACCAGGATTCACTGGGAAATATTTTCACCCAGTAGAGAAAAATCGGGACTTTGTCAACTCCCTTTGACGATTCTTTCCAGGAAACATCTCAGGCATGTATCAAAGCAGCCACATTCATCAGTGACATTTACAAAATTTAATTATTTTCAAAAATCTCCTCAACCTAAATACACACTGGAAAAGCTCATATTAAAATTTTCTTTTCTTTTCATGGATATCTACTCATTAGAATTTACAGTCCAGCTAAGATATAACAGTTCAAGCTCCAAAGTCTATTTAATATTTGAATTGAACTAAATCTCTACAGATTTTTAAACTATTAATTTTTATTTCATGTATCCATTTAACACACCTCAGAAAGTTTTAGTATTAATCAAAATCATAATTCTAATAAAAAATATGCTTATAAACACTATTTCTGCAACATTTCCTGGTCAATGTAGCAAAACTCAAAATACTAGTTTATATCGAATATACACTTGATGTTCAAATGTCACTGCTACCGCTTTTAGCTATATGATTTCAAGAAAATTAACTTCTCTAAGCCTCAATGTCCATATTGGCAAAACAGTGGTAGTTGTAGTCAAGATAAAGAGTTACAAGATTTATAAATAATAGATAACTCATTTGCAAGACCCTGCACTGTGCCTGTCATATAAGTAGGTAGGAATATAAGTGGTAGCTAGTATTTTGACTATTTTAAGTTAAAAATTAAACACTTAACACATAAATTCAAGAATGGCTTAGACCTTATAGTAAATGATCATAGAACCATTGACCTTCTTATAGACCAAACAAAACTGACTAAAAATTTGCTGGAGTTTATGTAGAAAAAAACAACAAATAAATTAAGACGTTCTGAAATAAAACCAAACGAAAAAAGTTGTTGAAATATATTAAAAGATTGATTTTTAATCATTAATACTTTTAAAAAGGTTCTGAAACCAATCATTTTATTTGCTTTTAGAAAACGGATTCACTGCTCTAGGATACTATAAATCATGCTGAGAGGATTGCCAACAAGAAGACTGGTAAGATATTTCTTCAGGAACCTACATTAAATAGAACATTCCAGTTTTCTAGGTCACTCTATGGCTGTATTTCCAAGGTCAAGCAAACAGCACTGACTCCATTTCTCTAAAACGGAAGGTCTAGCAATGATTAATATTAAGAATTTGTTTCTAATGTTATGTCAACTACACCTCAATTTGAAAAAAGAGGAAAAAGAAGAAAAAGAAAAAACTGCTGTTTCAAAACCATATTTTCTTTTTTTCTGAGAAATATTTATGCATTTACTGAATTTACTGGATTCATCTATCTATAGCTTAAGTTAATGTCTATTTAATAGCAGCTTTAAATGAATTTTTAAAACTCAAAACCATATTTTCTAATGAACACATACTACAAATGATTTTTTACAAATGAATAAGAACACACTCCAAGTATCTTCGACTACAACTTCAACAACGAAGTCATTGCACACCATGCTGTCCCCACACACAGAACCAACCATCAGCCATGCTGTTGGCTTCTGAAATAAGTTTCTCTCGATCCAGCCTTCCATTCAAACCACCCCAATTTTACGGTGGCCTCCCGCCCTGTCTCCCTGCTTCCTGAGTCTCCCTTCCCATTCAACCATCCACACCGTTACCAGAGTCATCTCCCTAAAACTGATCTCATTGGTAACATCCTGCCAAGGATCATTAGAGTTCCCCTCCCTGCCTAGAGAAGAAACCCCAAACTCGGTGCTGGCTGTGGCATCCCAGGCTCTTTTCAGTCTGGTCCAACATAACCCTCCATATTCACCCGTATCCATCTTCCCATAACCTCCATCCAATCCCATCCCTAAAACCTACTAAAGCTTACTGTGCACTTCAGCCAAACGTTCCAAATGGGTTCTGCTAATGAAATGGAATAGCCCTGCCAGCCCCTCCTCCTGAGAATTCCCGCCCTGCTGCCTTCAGCCTCTCTCAGGGTAAAATCCCATTTGACTCAAAGGACAAAGCTTTCCCCAGCACCCAACCCCAGCAGAACTATTTGCTCCCTCTTCTGAGAGAGAAGAAAGTAGGGTGGAAAACTATAGCAAATAAAATTGCATTAAAGGGATAGACTATACAATGGAATATTACTCAGCCATAAAAAAGTGAAATAATGCCATTTGCAGCAACAAGGATGGACCTAGAAATTATCATACTAAGTGAAGTAAGTCAGAAAGAGTAAGACAAATACCACATTCTATGTCTTATATGTGGAATCTAAAAAAAAAAATGATACAAATGAACTTATTTACAAAACAGAAACACATTCACAGACATAGAAAACAAACTTATGGTTACCAAAAGGGAAATGGGGGAGTGGGAAGGGATAAATAAGAAGTTTGGGATTAACACATACACACTACTATATATAAAACAGATAAACAATAAGGACCTACTATATAGCACAGGGAACTACACTCAATAGTTTGTAATAACCTGTAAGGGAAAAGAACCTGAAAAAGAATGGAGGTATATATACGGAGTTTTATATATTTATAAAACTGAATCACTTTGGTGTACACCTGAAACTAACACAATACTGTAAATCAACCATACTCCAATAAAAAAAGAGATAAACCAAAAATATATATAAAAGCCTTATTTGATTGCTTATAAAATAATGATACACTTCAGCAGATAGCTGCCTGAAATTCCTCTTTGGTAGAAGGCAGATATGTACTCTAAATTAGTAAGAGCTGAAAAATGAACACAGGAGACGTTCTTCAAAAGCCACTGTAAAGAGAGGGGCCCCATGTAACAGAAGCACCTGAGTTTCTTTTAAATTAATATGAAATACTAAACATTGCAAACTACAAATCTTCTCACTCAGACACCAGGCTTATAGAGGCAAATAATCTCAGTGCGTTCTTTGTTTTTTTTTTTAACATTTTATTGGAGTATAACTGCTTTACAATGGTGTGTTAGTCTCTGCTTTATAACAAAGTGAATCAGTTATACATATACAGAAGTTCCCATATCTCTTCCCTCTTGCGTCTCCCTCCCTCCCACCCTCCCTATCCCACCCCTCTAGGTGGTCACAAACCACCAAGCTGATCTCCTTGTGCTATGCGGCTGCTTCCCACTAGCTACCTATTTTACGTTTGGTAGTGTATATACGTCCATGCCACTCTTTCACTTTGTCACAGCTTACCCTTCCCCCTCCCCATATCCTCAAGTCCATTCTCTAGTAGGTCTGTGTCTTTATTCTCGTCTTACCCCTAGGTTCCTCATGACTTTTTTTTTTCTTAGATTCCATATATATGCGTTAGCCTACCATATTTGTTTTTCTCTTTCTGACTTACTTCACTCTGTATGACAGACTCTAGGTCCATCCACCTCACTACAAATAACTCAATTTCGTTTCTTTTTATGGCTGAGTAATATTCCATTGTATACATGTGCCACATCTTCTTCTTTTTTTTTCTTTTTTTTTTTCGGTATGTGGGCCTCTCACTGTTGTGGCCTCTCCAGCTGCGGAGCACAGGCTCCGGAAGCGCAGGCTCAGTGGCCATGGCTCACAGGCCTAGCCGCTCCGCAGAATGTGGGATCTTCCCGAACCGGGGCACAAACCCGTGTCCCCTGCATCGGCAGGCGGACTCTCAACCACTGCACCACCAGGGAAGCCCTGCCACATCTTCTTTATCCATTCATCTGATGATGGACACTTAGATTGTTTCCATCTCCTGGCTATTGTAAATAGAGCTGCAATGAACATTTTGGTACATGACTCTTTTTGAATTATGGTTTTCTCAGGGTATAGGCCCAGTAGTGGGATTGCTAGGTCATATGGTAGTTCTATCTGTAGTTTTTTAAGGAACCTCCATACTGTTCTCCATAGTGGCTGAACCAATTCACATTCCCACCAGCAGTGCAAGAGTGTTCCCTTTTCTCCACACCCTCTCCAGCATTTATTGTTTGTTGATTTTTTGTTGATGGCCATTCTGACTGGTGTGAGATGATATCTCATTGTAGTTTTGATTTGCATTTCTCTAATGATTAATGATGTTGAACATTCTTTCATGTGTTTGTTGGCAATCTGTATATCTTCTTTGGAGAAATGTCTATTTAGGTCTTCTGCCCATGTTTGGATTGGGTTGTTTGTTTTTTTGTTATTGAGCTGCTTGTAAATCTTGGAGATTAATCCTTTGTCAGTTGATGAACATAGATGCAAAAATCCTCAACAAAATACTAGCAAACAGAATCCAACAACACATTAAAAGCATCATACACCATGATCAAGTGGGGTTATCCCAGGAATGCAAGGATTCTTCAATATACTCAAATCAATCAACGTGATACACCATATTAACAAACTGAAGGAGAAAAACCATATGATCATCTCAATAGATGCAGAGAAAGCTTTCGACAAAATTCAACACCCATTTATTATAAAAACCCTGCAGAAAGTAGGCATAGAGGGAACTTTCCTCAACATAATAAAGGCCATGTATGACAAATCCACAGCTAACATCGTCCTCAATGGTGAAAACCTGAAACCATTTCCACTAAGATCAGGAACAAGACAAGGTTGCCCACTCTCACCACTATTATTCAACATAGTTTTGGAAGTTTTAGCCACAGCAATCAGAGCAGAAAAAGAAATAAAAGGAATCCAAACTGGCAAAGAAGAAGTGAAACTGTCACTGTTTGCAGATGACATGATACTCTACATAGAGAATCCTAAAGATGCTACCAGAAAACTACTAGAGCTAATCAATGAATTTGGTAAAGTAGCAGGATACAAAATTAATGCACAGAAATCTTTTGCATTCCTATACATTAATGATGAAAAATCTGAAAGTGAAATTAAGAAAACACTCCCATTTACCACTGCAACAAAAAGAATAAAATATCTAGGAATAAACCTACCTCAGGAGACAGAAGACCTGTATGCAGATAATTATAAGACACTGATGAAAGAAATTAAAGATGATGCAAATAGATGGAGAGATATACCATATTCTTGGACTGGAAGAATCAACATTGTGAAAATGACTCTACTACCCAAAGCAATCTACAGATTCAATGCAATCCCTATCAAACAACCAATGGCATTTTTCACAGAACTAGAATAAAAAATTTCACAATTTGTATGGAAACACAAAAGACCCCGAAGAGCCAAAGCAATCTTGAGAAAGAAAAATGGAGCTGGAGGAATCAGGCTCCCTGACTTCAGACTATACTACAAAGCTACAGTAATCAAGACAGTATGGTACTGGCCCAAAACCAGAAAGATAGAACAGGATAGAAAGCCCAGAGATAAACCCACACACATATGGTCACCTTATCTTTGATAAAGGAGGCAAGAATACACAGTGGAGAAAAGACAGCCTCAGTGTGTTTTATACATTTGTATACTCCGTTGTGGAGCTAAAATGGAAAGGAACACATGACAGCCTAGAAATTCCATCTCTGTGTTACCTCTGTAGCTTCTGATGTTCTTAGGATCTCAGTCTCGAGATGCTTCGGTCAAACCCCCCAGCTCACCACAAAGCCAGGCTGCTGGGCACACGGGACCCAGAGGCAGAAACACGAACACTTCTCTGCCTGGCTGCAGATTAACATTAAGACAAATTGCTCTCACCACCTTTCCTTACATATCATTTAGTACCTGAAACCGTCATTACACGAGAAAAACAAGCATCTCCAAATTGTTCAAATAAAAAGTTTTTAAAAGCATAAAGCTTTTTTTAAAGCCCCTGACTAAATAAATGTTGAGATAACCATATAAGGCTAAACCAGAACAGCAACAACAACAACAACAAAAAAACTAAAGGAGCATGAGTGTGATGTTTTGGGTTCAAAGTTAAATTCACTAACAGTAGCTAATAACCCATTACCATTCCTGAACTGATATGTGTTCCTTATAGTGTAAGGCAATGAACAAGATCTTTGGCCGATTTAAATCCTAATTATTTAGTGGAAATTACTTTTCAAATCCATGTTGCAATATCATAAAACACTCAACTGTGTCATCTGGAAAATCCTCAGAGATGTCAAGGGAGCTCTCAAATTCTCTCCAACTAGAGCAAAATCGCATAACATTGTGTTATGGTTGTTAATGCGTCCAGAGTTTAGGTTTCCAATTTCAGGACAGACATTGCAGGTTGCAAACACGATATCCATTCTCTCCTTATTCTTTACCAACAGAATTTCACTTTTGTTCAGGGCACTAAGTGGGGCCAGCTAAAATGTCTATTTTCCTAGTCTGCCTTGCAGACAGCAGTGGCCCCTATAACAGTTCTGACCAGTGAAATACAAGTAAAAACTGTTAAGTGGGCTTCTAAAAAAGATCTTTAAAAGGAGGCTGAATCAATTTGTCTGGATCTTTTGTCCTTTGTCCTTGTACTTCCCCTTCTTTCCATCTGGAATTGAGACACAAATGCTGGAAGAGCAGCAGCCATCTTGTAATGAGAGAACAACCACATGATGTACTACAAGTGGCCAAGAAGAAACATAGGAGTCTGGGTCCTACTGGCAAATAGAGGTACGCTACAGCCCTCCCAGTCCTACCTGAGGCCTCTCAGTCCCTGAGAAAAAGAAAACACTATCATCTGTTTCTGCTACAAACAGCCAAACACAATCTTAACTAACAGTCATTACCAGTTAAGCCTATTTCATTTTTTAAAAGAAAAAAGCTCAGACTAATACTGTCATAACTAGCTACAATGCAACACTATTATGATATAGCCCTGTTAAAGGTCACTTATTACACAACTGACTATGAAGCCCCAGGAGGAGATGAAATCTGAAATCAAGATTTTGCAGAATCCTAAAGCCAGCTGAAAACCACTGAGGCCACACTGTATGAAGGAAGCAAAGTAAAGAAACCTTTACACTCCAGCTTCAATTCAACCGGCACCAGAGTTAATTTACACAGTAAAAGACAGGATTTTGACCAGTCACATATCTACGTAAGGACGTAAAACTGAAGTGAAAATGAAAACTACTGGCTGTGAGTAGTTCTCAGTTCATTTTGTCACCATGGGCATAAGCAGAATCACACGGCTCTAATGAGAGAAGGGACTTTAGCAATTGCTTTAGCAATTCCTCAACATTTTCATGAGAAACAGAACATTTTGCCTTTTTCTTAATCGAAGAGGGTTTTTTAGTGATATATAGATAGACAGATAGATAGATATAGATATAGATAAGTAAGAAATCTGCCACTCAGCTTTCATAGAGAATAATAATGAAACCCTTTTTATAGCTGTCTGGGGATAACTGATTAATTTCCAGGTCAATGGAAAAATATCCATTTTCTTGGACCAAAATAATTTACCTTCCTTGTCCGTTAAGTCTAAAATGTATAGAATAAAATTTATTGGGTTCACATTAATGATCTCATTTTCACACTTAGTATCAATTTTAAAAAGTAACAATGTGTTGAGGAAAGAAAATCTTCCAATGATAGACTCAAACAGCAGAATTTCATAGATTAGAGTGACATCTAGTTAATATTGATAATATAATAATATATAATAATTATAATAACAGTATGTAGGTTAGTTTCCTTATACTGACAGGAAAGACAAGAGGGATGTTCTGCATCTTTTGTGCTAACCTACTAAAAATGTTTTCTATTTACATGGTAAATAAACTGCATAATTCACTATAGATATTAAAGAAAGCCACTGACACGGGCAATTTCTAGCATAAACAATAACAAAGAAATATGTTTTATTCGAAAGTAAATGCCTTTATTCACCCTGACTGTGGTAATCTGCTGAAGTAATGAGATTTTTTTTTAATCAGATGCCCTGAATATCCTGGCGATGAATATATTTTATAAGCAAAGGGATTGGAATATGAATCAGGACACTGCACCCTTCTCTGCAGCAAATAGCTCTTTCTGTGTTATTCTAATTCAGCAAACAGTTGCCTATTTTCGCTCAGAAGTAAAGGACCAAAGTAAGACCCAAGAATAGACCACACCATAAATAATTAGGGCTCGCTCACTTGCCGCTATTCTTGTTTTGCTCCAGAAGGATAGGTCTGAAGTCCTTCCAAAGCCATCTGAAGACTAAACTCTCAACTTCTAAACCTAACAGTCATAACTGCTAACATTATAGGTTATTGTAATTCTACGTTTCTGTCACAGATTCTGAATTTGTTACAGCTGACCCCACCACTTACACATTCAACAGCTGGGGCATATGATCACTTGGCAACCTGATAACACTCCAGCCAAATGCAAAGTCATCCTGGAACCAAGGAACTCGGGCAGAAATGAAAATCAAAATAAGCTCTCTTACGTTCAAATGGGAATGGAAAATGTTTTGAACAATGCATGATTTTAGAAAATGCAACAACTGTACTTTGAGAGTTGAGTGAACTGACACTCCCTATTCAAAGCCTACAATTCTTTTCTGATTAGATCAGCCCCCACAGCAAGTCATCGGGATAATAAGCTCTGTAATGAAGTCATCGAATTGGATACTGATGGGAAATCATAACCGGCTTCAAAACACATCCGGAAACAATGAGTTTTCCAGGTCTCTAGCTTTCCACGTAATACGCTGGCCAATACTCTTACTCTCCTTTCCAAGACCAGATGAAACACAGAACATCTATAAAGTCGGGGACAAATTGATGACCTAAGCATTTTAAAACCACAAAGAAAACGAAGGAAACGACCTTCACTTTTTCGGTGAAATTCGGGACTATATGTTTGAAAAAGTGTACATGTAAGTGCAATACTGATCATTAGGTTATAATTAAAATGAAGTGTAGTGACGACTGCAATGGCCTCCAGGTCTTCAATTTCCCTTTAGTTCCAAACGCAAATAAAAACCATCTTTTAAATAACATCCACTTCCTCAAGGCAAGTCAAATCACCTCAGTTATGTCTGTTTTCCGAGTCACCTGCAATCACCCACGTGTCAGAGGTAAGACTTGATGGGACAAAAATTCATACAGCTATCATTTTTTTCAAAAGTAAAAAAGGTACATACTTTCAAACTTTCAGACATTTTTCTTTCTGACCTTAAAGAGCATAGGTGTACATCTTCCATGAGGTTTATTAGTATATTGCAATATTTCTCATTTTTAAGGTTCTGGAACAACTGATTAAGAACCTTATTTTTAAATGGGAGGACAGATGTAAACATGAGTGTATTGCACATGAACACACACACAGATGCTACAAATGTGCTTTAGCCTAAAATATCATTGCACTTGCTCAGTGGTAGTGTCATACACAATAGAGTCTTGGCACAAAGGAATTCTGATTGTGCTGTTTACAGAATTCTACATGGATTAAAGGAATGTCAATAATAAAACATGTTCTAGAAGGAGATGAAATATATTCATGGGTAGATTTTGAGCTCTGGGGGGATTTGGAATTTAATTATTCAGTTCGGGATTCTATATTTCTACTTTTTACAAATAGAAAACTAGTGATACATGCATTTTTAACCATATAATCCCCATTCAATTTACAGAAATTGAGTTTCTTAAGACGACAGCAAATATTCAAAAGATGCAAAACCACTTGAATGCAACCGGTGAAATAGGCCACTATTCACCATGAATATATTAAGGCTCTGGGAGCTACCCCTGGGTGTGGAGTGCTTAGAAGCCACAGTTAGGAGACCGTCTGGACACACTGAAAAATAATTTCCAGAGACAAAAATACCCTTTAAGATGAGAAGATGCTCTTTATCTAACGTCACATTTAACTATAAAGTCAAAATAAACATGATACTAAAATATCAATATTATTTATCGTAGAATTTCCCCAACATAAAGGATAGGCAGAAAAATATCTCAAAATATACTCCTTTACGTTTAAATTTACCACAGACTCACTGACGAAAGTCTTTCATGCATCACACTATCAAGTAATCTTTATCATATGTAAGAATAGATATATAGTCACAAACCATAAACTTTTTTCATATAAAATCATTTTAAGAAAAATGATTTGGTGATGCTCTCAGTGGTGAAACAGTCCATTTATTTAAGAAGCCAAGGACCTTTTTGATAGGGTTAACCAATACGCCATACCAAGCAAGAGCAGCAATGCCTTAGTAATCCTATGGAGAATTAATCGGTCTCCACCCTCCCAGGAAGAATTATGATGATGCGTAGTGCTTAAAAGCTTTTGCAGGGGAGAGAAAACGCAACGTGCTTCTTGGAAACCAAACCCCTCCCCCGCACTGTACTGCTCGTCCTAGGGCGTCTACGGGCCGTCGCCCACCCCACCACCCTCCCTGCGCTGGGGTACGGAATTCCATCCCCAAAAGACCTGGTCCATTCCCAAGACTGGTCCAGACACCTGTTTACTTGTGCCCAAGCAGTGGTGGCTCGGGTTAAGCAAAGGCGACGGTCACCCCTCTGGGTCCCTGCCAAGCCCCGCGGCCCGGGCGCGGGGAACCACATACCTTTGTATCTCTCCAGGACATCCTCGTAGGCCTGGAGGTACTCCTGCTCCTCCACGTACAGGTAAGCGGCTGGGGATAGGTACCCCGCCATGCCCAAGTTTACCTAAGCGACGACTGGCCAATTCCCCTCTCCCGCTCGAACCCCGGACAGGATCCCAGTCAGCAAGATGCAGCCTTGGTAATGGAAACGCGGAATGAGAGCAGGCTGGGGGAGAGCGCCGGGGCGCAGAGCTGGGGGCGCAGAGCCGGGGACGCAGACCCGGGGGAGCAGAGCCAGAGCCGGCCGGGGAGACGCCCAGGCCCCCTGGCGGGCCGCGGGTGCGGGGCCGCCCGGCCCGCAGGAGCCACAGTCCTCTCAGGTTTCAGCAGCGGCCAATCTCGGCGATCCCGGGGGCGGCGACCTGCAGCGCCACGCCGCGCTGAGGAACCCGGGACCCGGCGGGGACAGGCGGAGGGCTGCGGGAGCCGGGACCCTCGGAGGCCGAGGCGGCCGCCACCCTGGCTCTGCGCTGGGCGCCTGCTCGGAGCCGGGAGGACGCGCGCGCTGCCTCCGCCCGGGATGCTGCGCGGCGCATCTGCGGCATTTCCTGGCCGCCGCGCCGCAGACACTCGCCCGCGCCCCGGGGAGAGGAAGGGAGGGCACAGCGGGGGAGAGAGGAGGGAGGGCGGAAAGGAGGGGGCGAGGCGGCGGTCAGCGCCCCGGCTGGCTCGGCTCCGGCCCGCGCCGCCCGGCCCCTCCCGCAGGCAGCGCCGCGGCGCCCGGGCCCCTCTCCGGCCCGCCCACCGGTCCACCGCGCGGCCAAGCCCGCCCACCCTGGACGCTGGCTGGCCGGCCCGGGTCCCAAGGGCGAGGTTTCTATTTGGGACCCACAACAGGTGCCTGGGAAACAAAGCCGCGGATCGCGCCACCCGCGCGCGCAGCCCCCGCGGGGCTCCTGGGAGAAGAGTGGGAAATACTCTTCGATCCGGCCGCTGTCACAGAAGGACCAGGTCGCTGGGACAGCGCGGGGGGTAGAGCCGGGGGTCCGCGCCCCAGGCGCATCTGGGGGTGGGCGGGGGTCCTGACAGCCTGGAGACGCCTGCGCCTGCGCGCCCGCCGCCCCGCGGCCCGGGGATCAGCCGGCGGTCCCTCCCTTCCGCCCCCCAGAGCCGGCCCGCGCATCTGCCGCGGCCACAGCCCGAGTCGATACACAGCACCCGTCTCACGTTGCCACCTCCCTCCTTCTCCCTACCATTATTCACCCCACATAGCACTGGTCTCCACTGAATGTGAGTAAAATGGGTCCAATTCCCTTCGCTTTGGCATGTATCATATACTAAAGTGGTGAGTTTAAGAGTCCACTGGAGAAACCGGTTGGTACCCAGACATGTAAACAGGTGTGTTTAAGAGGACTGACAGAAGTCAGCCGGCCTTGGAAGGAATCCTGGCTCCTGACTATGTGACGTGGCCAAGTTACTTATCCTGTCTTCATCAGGATAATCATATCATAAAGTTCATCATGGGCTTCCCTGGTGGCACAGTGGTTGAGAGTCCGCCTGCCGATGCAGGGGACACGGGTTAGTGCCCCGGTCCAGGAAGATCCCACATGCCGCAGAGCGGCTAGGCCCGTGAGCCATGGCCGCTGGGCCTGCGCGTCCAGAGCCTGTGCTCCGCAGCGGGAGAGGCCACAACCGTGAGAGGCCCGCGTACCGCAAAAAAATAAATAAATAAATAAAATAAAATAAAGTTCATCATATATCATCATATCATAAAGTTGTGATATCTCAACTTTATGATAACTTTATAAGTGTTAGCTGTTGTTGTTGTTATGATTATTAGATGAACCATCTCATTGTTGACTCTCTGATTTATGACAACTTCACCTCTGCCCACATCTCCCCTTCCTATTTCTTCTTTCATAAGTACTGACTTTTTGTCCTTGATGATTCTTTTTTCTTTTTCAATGATGTGAATCTGGATCATTTTCCATGAATTTTTAGATGGGAATGAGTACTCTTGGAAAACTGTATACTCTTGATAAAACTTACTTGAATTAGAATTGGAAAGCTTTACTTCTCATCAGTAATTGGCCTATTTTTGTTACTCCAAACAGAGCAAGACCACACTTCTCTTTTCTGTCCTGACCACTGATCTGAGTTTGATCCACTAAGCCTTTAGGATCACTAGAGTTTTCTTGCAACTTGGCATGTATTTATGTATACATTAGTTCATGAAGTAACAAACAGGGATCATATGGGACACCTTCTGGAAATGAAAGGGTTAGCAATTCGATCCCTAAGAGTCATCCCATATACAGACCACATACATACAAATGGAGATCTCTCAAAACTGTCTTGTCTCCCTCACAGTGAGTAAGGTCATTAAGGGCATAGCCTGATCCTTCATCAGAAATTGACACCCAGTAGCACCCAGTTTTGTGAATACAATCACTGTACACTGCAGTGATTTTAACTGTCTGTTGAAGGAACCAGTCAAAATGAACAAGCAGCATTTGGGGTTGTTGGTAAAAACAGCCTTTACCCCATGCATTCTTGGAAAGATAATAAAGGATCAATCTGCTAATAATAATAGTGTATTCCATAGAGAAGCAGCAAAAGCAGAGCAGTTAAGAGCTTGGCCTCTGGAGTCAAGACGGCCTGAATTCAGAACCTAGCTCAACCACTTCCTATGACCTTGGGAAGAGTCTCTCCTCTCTCAGCAGATTTCTGGACTGAAAACTGGAGAAAATAATAGTACCTACTTCATAAAATTGTTGGGAAACCTAAATGAAATAACATATTAGGTGCTTATGAGAGCATCCAGCCATCAGTCAGCTGTCATTTACAGAGCATTTTCCATGTGCCAGGGAATCTGCAAAATGTTTTGCATTTACTACTTTAATCACCACAGCCATGATCTTTTGATAGAGAAAATGAAGCTGAGAAATGTTCAGTAAGTTGTCCAAGAAAACACAACTGGTTCATGATAGAGGAAGAATTAAAGTCCAAAGTCTGACTCTGCCAAGTAACTTCAAAGAATTCACATGGGTCCAACATCCATACTTTAAAATAACACTGTCACTGGGCTTCCCTGGTGGCACAGTGGTTGAGAGTCCGCCTGCCGATGCAGGGGACACGGGTTCGTGCCCTGGTCCAGGAAGATCCCACATGCTGCGGAGCGGCTAGGCCCGTGAGCCATGGCCGCTGAGCCTGCGCGTCCGGAGCCTGTGCTCCGCAACGGGAGAGGCCACAACAGTGAGAGGCCCGCGTACCGCAAAAAAAAATAATAATAATAACACTGTCACTAACAAACCATGTACCTTTACAGGCACTTCAAGACTGAAAACCCCAACTTACAGTATCCTGCAAGTAAGAACAGCAGATCTGTCTTACGATGATGTTAAAGGCATTTACAGTGGGTACAAAGCCCCTTTCTTACCATGTCATTCTCACCTTGACCCTGAGAGATCAGAAGGGCATATATTATAGTCTCAGATTTTAAAATGAAGATACTACAATAAATGCAAAAGCACTTTTAAAAATATAAGTATCAGACATGTGACACCATCACCAAAAAGACTTTCAGAAATGTACATCTGATTATGTTATTGCACTGCTTAAAAATCTTCAGGTGATTCCCCACCAGTTACAGCATAAATAGTCCAATCTCCTTGGAATTGCCCGAAAGCACCCTTACAGTTTCTGCTCTTCCCTACAAATCCCAGGCTTTAGCTACACAGATGACTTGCAGTTTCCATTTGAACCCATCTCCCTGCTGTGTTCCTGTAGCTCCATCCCTCGGTAGTGGCCTTCCCTTTCACTCTAGTCCATCAAGCTAGTTAAATCTCCCCTCAAATAATACAGGTACTCACAGCCATTACAGCTAATCTCTCACCCGTGTTGTAACTGTCTCACAGCACATCCATGGTCATGTTAGACTAGAATTTCTTTCAAGGCAGAACTGTGTGCTTATCTTCATTTTATTCCAGAGGCTTAATATATATGTATTAAATGTGAATGACTTAAGGGATTCCCCCTGACCATATGGTCTTTTTGACTCTAGACATTTTCATTCTATTTTATTTTTATGACCTTAAAAACAAATAAAAATATGAGACTTTCAATTCCTTTATTACTAAATAATGAACATGATGGATGGACATCCGCACACCATTTCTGACCCTTGCCCCGTCCCCTACTAGGGATGAACTTCACCGATCAGCCGAGTTTCAGGCCAAGTGTGAAAATGCCTGAGAAGTTGAAATCTGAATGGTATGTTTTCCAACTACGCACTGCACCAAATGCCCTCAGATGCCCTGTTCCCTTATCCTCACGCTGGATGATCTGTGGCAAATTTAATACAAAATCTATCTGGATTTCACAGTTTAGCCACATGACAATGAAACATATTTGCAGACTGGCCCCTGAGCCTATGCTGGGGCCAGTGATGAAATGATTATGACTTGTGTGGCAACAGCCAATTTACCAATATTTATTTTAAACACAGTAAGTAGTACATGTCCATACTAGGGCTGCGTATTCTGTTTGTTGTTTTATTTTCTTTTGTTATATTTTTGAAGAATTGATATAATCTTAAAAGTATGTAACTCAGAGGTCTCCAGTGCACCAACTACCAGTAACTTCATAGTAAACCTTTTACAACAAGTAAGACATGGCCCCTGCCCTCCCAGAGCCTACAGTCTACTGACCGCAGCACCCGCTTGTCCACTGCACCCAGCAGAACCCCCAGGTCCTCCATTTCTTCCCTACCGTCAGTGTACACCGACCACTACTACCACCAGCCTCTCCTGACTTCCTGTCTGTTAGTTTATATAACCTCATTCCCCCTGACAAACATATGCCCTTCCTTCTCTCATAAACCTTCCTTCACTACCAAAAGCAAAATACCTGTCTCTGCCACCTTTATCAAAACTCTCAAGACAGAAGGATCTTGTACCTTCCGTAAAAACGCAGAGGACAGGCATCCCAGGCTTTCTACAAAGCCCCAGCAATTTCTCACGCCCCCGCCTTTCACCCATCTTCCCTTTCTGCTGAGCCAAATATCTGGTACCCTGGTTCTGGCACTGTCTCCTCCACTCCCTTGGCGGTATCTTGACAGGGCAAGGAATCAGGCCTCGGTGGCCAAACACTTTTTGGTACTCGCCCAGCTCTGCACCTCTCCCAGGCCACCCCTGCCCACTCTCACTTGGCTCCCAAGCTGTCTCCATCCTCCCTCCACCCCATTCTCCCCCTCCATCCTCCTCTTTGAAGGCCTGGGTGAGACCAGCCAACATCTCACAACAGAAGCCAGAAGAAGCTCAAAGCTGTTGCCCCAGAAACCTGGACTAGAGAATGGCTGGCTGGGCCCTGTTTGTTTTTCCCGTAATCAGAAAATCCCACTGGGGGACACTAGGGGGACTCAGCCACCATGATGGCTGGGACCTGAGCTAGTCCCCTCCAGCCCCCACCCCCACCCCCGAAGGAGTACAAGTACCAACTTTGCATGATGGTGGGAGGCAAAAGAAACTGAGTGGGAAGGGGCCTGGGGGAGAGAGTGGGGGAGGGGAGAGAGGCCCGATCCACTGCAGAAACCAACTCCAATAAACACCTGGCCTTTGGCCTTTGCAAGAGAGCTCCCGAAGACACACCCCAATCTACCCCATTACCATTTCTGAGAAAAAAAAAATTGAGGAACAACCACCCCAGAAAGCACAGCTCACATACACACAAACCACACAGGCACTGCAGGCGGGGGGATAGATTTCCACAGCAGGCTCAGCTTTCAGCCAAGTAAAACAAGCCATCACTTCTGGGACCTAAAGGCAGTGCAAGGGAACCCTGGGTAACAGAAACACTGGCCCCTCCCAGGTATTAATTAATCAGGGATGCATGATGGCTAAACCCTCAAGAGCACCAGGGGCAGAAGCTGCTACAAACACATGATGCTGACAGAGATGCTACACTTAAACACACACACACACACACACACACACACACAAAACCGCATCCAGGTTGCTAAAATACCCTCCGCAATTCTGGGTACCAGAACCCAGGAATCTACCCCCCCCCACCCCCGTTAAATGTGGTCGCTCAGAGCTCCCATGCAAACATGGAAACGAAGCTTCCAGCAAACACACCGGGAATCACTGAGTTAATACTTTCAGATTGGCACGGTGGCGACTGCACATAAATAGGAAACTTCAATGCAGATGCCTGTAAATATCCCCTTGGTTTCAAAGGTATCGATTCCTCCAACTAGAAGACAGGGCCAAACAGCTTAGTCACCAGCAGGCAGGGCCAATCGCTCTTTTGATAAATCAGGACAGAAAGTAAACATGGTCATCCTCCTTCTCCACCTTGAGCGCAGATCTCTGCCCAACGCATCAGCTCCCAGCCAGACAGGGCCCCCGGGGACTCCATGGGTGAATTTCCGCAACTCTCCTCGCACCTCCCTCTATCCCCTGCCCCCGCCCCCACTTGCTCTTACCTGCTATCCTAAGCACTGCCCTCTCCGCAGGGTCCAGCACCGAGCCCCCGTGGATCTTTCTTTTCGATCTCTCATGTTTAGGCAAATTCCAGGGTAAGGTATCTCCAGGAGCTGGAGATGCAGAGCCAGATTTCTGGCTGAAATCATCTTCATCGGAAAAATCCGCAGAGGAAGACATCGAGCAGCGGTAGGACGCGTTCCCGGAACTCTACAGGGGATGACACAGAAAAAAAGCATCAACAGCAAAACACTCACATCGGCTCGTCCATCTCAGCAGCCCCCTCCCTGCCCCCAAACGGAGTCCGGCATCCTGCATCATCTTCAGCGCGGACGGGGGACCCACACCAGAACCGACACCCAAGGCTCACCATCTTCCCTGGGCCACGGCTCCGACACCGGCCACACGCCCCGGGCAGCTCCGGTTCATGGAAGATTTGCACCCAAGTGTGTGGCCTGCGGTCCGGCCACCAGCTCACAAATGACTGGCCCAACAATGAAGCCAGAATCCACAGCCTTCCTGTTACAAACCTATAGTATTTGGCTCCCCCACCAGGCCAGGACCGATATTTTCCATTACTAGCCTGCTGCTTAATTCATTAACGCAACTCACTCCAAGTTGCAAAAACAAAGCACAAACGCAGGATGCTGAGTCCCAATTCCTTTCCGTTTCCAGTCGGAGTCTCCCCTCTAACCAGGTTTGAGCCTCTCGTCCCCTTTAGTTAATTTTCTTCCTGAGCTTGAAGCTGGCTCCCAGAAGAGAGCAAGGAGGGAGGAAGGGCTGATTCTGAGAAGAGCCTTTTCTGAAGACCGGGAGGACACAAAAGACTGTTTTCAGAAGCCAAAGGCAGTGCCAATAAACAAACATCTGAACTCAGCTTAGAGTTCTTGAGATCATTTAAACTACTAGCAAAGTAACAGCTGCCAGTGACGGAAATGAGAATGATGCAGCAGCTCCCCTCCGCCCGTGGTCATTACACAGTGAAATGAGAAACGTGAGGCTTTGACCCACATGCTTGGCCTGACCTCAGTCTCCCTTCCAGGAACAGGAGCCGGTCTGCAGGGCGTATCTCGCATTAAAGGGTCTGTCTTCCCCACAGGGAAAAGGCACCAGACGTTATCTCTTCCTCCTTGGTTGAGTTAAGTTTGTGATGATTCAGGGAGCCACCAGCTTACCATGGAAACGAGGATGCTGACTATCTGTGCTGTGAACAGAGTTCTAAACAAGATAAAGCATCCAAGGGAAATCTTCACTTCCCCATTTAGAACTTTGCTGAGGCTCAAGATGCAAAACTGGTGTAACTCGAATTCCTGAAATGGAACTTGCAGCCTCAGACTCCTACGAAGCCGGTGGCAGGCAGGAATCAGTGGCGTGCTCCCATCAGAGTAGAAACCCTGGGCTGCTCACAAAAGCCGTGGTGACGCAGCAAAAACAGGCTGTGTGACAACATCCCAAGGCGTGTGGAATAAACCAGAAGTGAATCAGGACCTCGCCTCCATCTATTCAGGCATGACAGTCCTTATTCACTTCTACTGGCCAACACCATCATTTTTTTTTTGTCTTTTTTTTTTTTTTGGAGTAAAATTGCTCTACAATGTTTAGTTTCCGCTGTACAATGAAATGAATCAATGAAATTTTACAATGAAATGAAATGAATAGCTATATCCCCTCCCTCTTGGACCTCCCTCCCACCCCTCCATCCCACCCATCTAGGTCATCACAGAGCACCAAGCTGAGCTCCCTGTGCTACACAGCAGGTTCCCACTAGCTAGCTATTTTACACATGGTAGTGTATTTATGCCAAACCTAATCTCCCAATTCACCCCACCCTTCCCTTCCACCCCATGTCCACATGTCCATTCTCTACGTCTATGTCTCTATTCCTGCCCTACAAATAGGTTCATCTGTACCATTTTTCTACATTCCACATATATGTCTTAATATACGATATTTGTTTTTCTCTTTCTGGCTTACTTCACTCTGTATGGCAGACTCTAGGTCCATCCACATCTCTACAAATGACCCAATTCTGTTCCTTTTTATGGCTGAGTAATATCCCATTGTATATATGTACCACATCTTCTTTATCGATTCATCTATCATTGGAAATTTAGGTTGTTTCCATGTCCTGGCTATTGTAAATAGTGCTGCAATGAACACTGGGGGACATGTGTCCTTTTGAATTATGGTTTTCTCAGGGTATATGCCCAGTAGTGGGATTGCTGGTCATATGGTAGTTCTATTTTTAGTTTTTTAAGGAACCCAACACCATCATTTTAAAAGTACACATACTATTTCCTGTAAAGTGTCTAAGATTTACCTTTAGCTTTATTCTTTCCCCAAAAAAGCAGTCTTCCATTTTACTTTACATGAAATGTCATCACCTTGGTTAATTATTAACTTATTTAGATTTTGTGTGTTTTTCTAGTGGCAATCATGTAATATGCAAATAAATAAAATTGATTTTCTGTATTCGCTGGAGTCCACAGAGAGTTGTGAGGAGCATTAAGTCAGTCACAGGATGCTATCAACCTACTTTATTTTCCATGCTTTTCTGAAAATTCATCTTGAGCTCTCTGAGGCTGTGTTGCTGGCAGGATTGGTGAAAAAGGATGACATTCTTAAAGACTTTTTCAAAAGGGTATTGGGTTTCCTTGGTTGCCTTCTGTCTTCCTTAAAATGGCTTCCTACCTGTCCTTATGAAAGGTCATCTTTTATCTGTGAGCTTGTATTTCTTGTTGTTTCCTATACTCTTTCAGTGAGGATAGTAATTTGATTGTTTATCTTTACAGACAGACTTGGGGAATAACTGTTAAAGGACTGCCCCCATACAAAAATCCCTGGTTACTGATTTTTGTAGACAGAGTAAATTTTTTTAATGGTTAGCATCTCAGCTGATGGAACAGCAAAATGTGATTTATGCCATGACATAAACACCACTCATCACACATAGCCAGATGGGAACAGTTACTACCCTGGACCCAAGGGTGTTGAATGGTGCAGCCTCTAATCTGGACGTGTCCTTGGTAAATGGATAAGAGAGAAAGGAAGACAAGACAATCGGCAATACCTCTTTCAACAACATGGCACAGGGAAATACGGACACACGCAGACAGAGGAAAAGCACGCTGACTTATACACGACAAAGTCTCTCCCCTGGCTACGTGACTCGAGCGTTTTAACCATTAAAGTATTCAATTTTTCCCCACAATAATTTTCATGAAGACTTTTTAAATATAAGGTAAACTATACAAAATTAGGCCCATTTGAACCCTGGAAAGTGAGAATCGATTTTTTTTATCATTTATATGTTTTGTATTCTGAGAATTACCTTTTAATTCACTTGAATTTTTAGACATATGCACTCTTCGGTATAGAAATTTCTTTTTTTTTAGGCTTATTTGGTTGCTTTATTTAATTTGAAGTTTCTTTTTTTTCTCGGTAGTGTTTGTTTGAAGTTGGCTCTTTAGCAGCCAATGAGGTAGAGACTAAATTGGCCACCTTTTAAGGGCTACTGAATTTAGTCTTTTAGGCTACAAGTGTGTGATTCAGTAAATGAGCTTACTTCAGTGAATGAAAGGTTGTCTGTGGTTTCTGTCTTCAAATTTGGGGAAATTATATTTGGAATCTTAATAAATTTTCATTCACAGTTATGTCGGTGGCATTCATATCAATGAATAAAGTAGACTTCATAAAACAAGCATTCCAGGTGGGATGCTGTAAATTCTGTCACTAACTTCTTCTTTCCTAGTATCAGGCAAACTGGCTGATCAGATAGCCGATTTTTTTTGTTTCTTTTTTGTTGTTGTTAATTCTTTTTTTATTGAAGTATAATTGATTTACAATGTTGTGTTAGTTTGAGGATTCTTTTTCAGATTATTTTCTCTGAGAATGGATTAAAATGAAGCTGCTTTCAAGTCAATTGACCCTCTAAAACTATTCTTTATTGATCTCAAATGACTTGCCAATTCACGTCTCTACCTTTGGGGGTTAGAGGAATGAGTGTGAAAGTACAGTTCTCCTTTCTTATGGAAAAAGCAAACATATTCTCTGACCCAAAGTCCAGAGCCTAACCTTTGATGTGGGGCTTGGAAGGTAAGACAAAGGAAGTGGGCTCTTGGGACCAGCAAAACCCCGAGTTCCTCCTGTCTCTTCCTCTACTCCTGTTGCTTAAGGTTTGATTCCTATTAAAATATAAATATCTATGTCCATGATAGAAGATTGGTTAAATAAATGACAGTATATCCATACAATGGACTACCCTGCAGCAATTAAACAAAAATGTTATTGATCTACATTTAGCAAAGTGGGAAGGGTTCATATAGAATGATTCCTTTAAAAAATATCTGTGTGTGTGTGTGTGTGTGTGTGTGTGTGTGTGTGTGTGTGTGTAGACAGACAGACAGTAAGATGATTTATAGATGAATAGGTAGATACATGATAGGTAGATAGGTAACTATCTACCAATGTGTAAACAGCAGTTATTTCTGGGTGATGACTAATACTATGAATGAATTTAGTTGTATTCCTTATAATTTTTTAATCCAAAACAAATAGTACACAAAAAGATTACTAAGAAGAAGAAGATACTACGTCAAGGGTCAGAGAAAATCTCAAAGGTTGTAGGAGGAAATAATTATTTAAGCCAGTGTTTTTAACTATTTGAGGCTCACAGACACCTCTGAAAAGTTGATGAAATCTAGGGAAGCCTCTCTTCAGATCAAAGCCCATCAGCAAATACACACAAACTTTGCATGTGATTTTATGGAATTCACTGCCCCGGGTTAAGCCCCCAATTTACAACCATGAACTGTCAACCCCATTTGGCATGTGTGTTGAAAATGGAAAAAAAAAGGGAAAGACTGTGGAGTATTCAGAAGAGGAGAAAGGTAATTAGGATAGTAAAGACAAAGTTGGCCCAGGTCATCATGTTTTTAATATTTGGCTTTTTATTTTTATTTTTTTTAAATAAAGGACTGTGAAATACCTCTGGCCTGATACTGGATCTCTACAACCAAAAACAAACAAACAAAAAAACACTAGGTTGTGAGAAACTAAAAACCCAAGCATTGTGTCATATTACAACCTACTTATTAAGGCAGTTTGAACAATTGAATTAGATCACCGAAAGCTTTAAAATGACTTTCCTAATTGCCAATTCATTCACGTGGTATAAAAACAACCCAAATCTCCTAAAGCCAGGATAATTACATAATGTGACATTTTTAGAAGGGGAACTAAACAATAACTCCTCTAACTGAAACCCCGGTGGGGGATCTGAGACTAGTACAATGGAGCTGCCTACCCTGGAAGCTGCCCAGCCTCAGTACCATGAACCAGAGGAAAGTGCCAGGAAGTTGCCTCTGCCCCAAGCTGCAAGAAACAAGTGCAGAGATAAGGTCTTGGGAGGCTTCCAGATAAGGCTCCCAGAATCCCAGAGGCTGGAACGTGGTATTTCACAAACCTGCATACCTGAGATTTATGCACATTTCTGTAAGCATAGTTCCAAAAATTTAACCAAAAAGTAAAAATAAAAAGCCTATGAAGAATCAATTAGACAAATCCAGATTGGGGGTCATTCTACAAGATAATTACCTGGTCTCTTCCAAAAAGGAAAAAGGTCAATGTCACAAAACATACACACCCCCAAAGCAGGGACTCTCCTAAATTTAAAAAGAAAACAAAAGCATAACAACAAAGTTATGAACCTTGATGGGAGCCTGTATTTCTTTTTAAGCTGAAAAGACATGTTAGGGACCATGGGGAGAATCTGAACCTGGATCATGGATTGTTTATCAGCTGATATTGGGAAATTACTGTTAATTTTCTAAGGTGTGCTAATGGTATTTCAGTTATGTAGGAACACATCCTTATTCGTGCTGTCTGCACTTGTTCTCAGTTGTTTCAATAAAAACAGAGAATTGTGTTTATACTGGCATGTGGCAATAGGTTAACAGTAAGTCTTCACTGTACTACTCTCCCAACTTTCCTATAAATTTGAATATTTTCAAAACGAAGGGTTGGGGAAACACAGAGCAAGGTCTTTTTTTTTTTTTTTTTAAGTGTTGCTTAGTCTAGGCCTGTTCTCACAAGATCACATCACCCGGGTCTACATCCACGGTGACAGCACCCAGCTAAGTAATTTCCCATAGCATTTCCTCATAGAAACTTGGAGGAAGCAAGGGACCGACTTCAAGGGGATCCCAGAGCAAGGTGATCTGCCTGTTTCTGTCCAGATCACAGTTTTAGATGGAAGAATATTTAAAAAGCACCTCTGTGTTATCCACTTACTACACAATCCAGTGAACACAAAGTTAGTATAATATCACATAATTTTTTACATTTTATATAAACCCAAAGAAACCACCAAAATTTAGAGTAAGTGAAGATCTAATTTTGTTTAAAATTCTGTTGATTCGCTAAGTACAAATACTAACTTCTTACATATTGCATAAAAATATGCAATCTGGCCCAAGACTATTATTCGATACTAGTTTTTTATTTAGAAATAAGTCCAAAAGCAAGAGCACATTATCTGATTTTAGAAATCCCAAGGAAAACCATCTCTACCACAAAGATATAGGTGTAGAAGAAAAGAGTTAAGGAAAATGTAAGAAAATGTGTTTAACCCCTTGAAGACAAAATGACCTAAGGAAAACTTTGGGGGCTGCATGCTTGTTTTAGTTTTAAATTTTTTTCAAAACTAGTTGAACAATTCAGGTACTTGCTCATCAAATAAATAACTCCTAATCAGCCTCTTAACTGGAAGCCACCTTGAAATAGTAAAGGGGGAACTCTGGTTTGGCCAGGCCTAGGCTGGCTTTCACTCTCTCCTTTTAGGGGAGATTTGCAGGAGCCATACCCCAAAGAGGAAGGGGAGCCTGGTGAAGCTACAGAAGACGGTGGAGGTAGTGGTCAAAGGGAGGGGAAGCTGGAAGGTTCTTGCATCTGAATCAGGGAGGAGTTTGGGGGGACAGAGTGAATGAAAACCAAGGTTTCCTTCTGGATGGAGAAGCCCAGTTCATCAGCCTCTGAAAGAAGAGCGCTGGGATTCAGGACACAAACTCTCTCTCTCTTACACTCTCTAGGGTGTAAGACTGTGCATTGGTTAGAGTGTTCCTTGGTGTTAGGTTTCCGGGGCAACCAGGCTCACTGATGGGATCCAGGCAGGAGGAAGTGCTCCTCATCACTCTCCGGCAGCTGTGTGGGACTCTCTACAAGGTAAGCACCAAAGACTCATTTCCCAAGGAGCCTGGCCTTGGATTCTAGGCTGTCTTGGCTCAGCTCTAAGGCATTCTGCAAGACTTCCTTCCTTTCAGTTTAACCAGCAAGTTCTAACTCCCCATATCACTTATTGAGTGACTGCAGTCAGGGGCTGTACTGGGTATTTTCACTCACTATCTTATTTAATACTCACCATAACCCGATAAGGAAACCTCCCCTAAAGGGAGGCTAAGTCACTTGTCCACAGCCATTCTGTCAGTCCAAGGTGGAGCCTGGATTTCCATCTGGGTCCTTTGGACACCCAAGTGCCCTAGAATGTGGTCCCAGGCCCTCAGAGGAATACACAACACGCTCACAGCCCTCAACGATCTTACCATGGATGTGGAGAGCCCAAAAGGGTTAGACTTGATCTGTGTTTAATTCAGTTCAAAGCATGGAAATGACCAGGAGATAGGTGTCAGTTCACAATGAGGAAAAACCATCCAAAAAGATACAACTTCTCAGAAGAGGAAAGGACAGCTGTGGGGGGCAGGGAGCTCCCTCCTACCCGAGGGACCAAGCCTTCACTGAGGAGAACGTCACACTGACTCCCTGTTCTTCCAACACCAAGATTCTCTGGTCCTGGGTGCTCTCACACTTCCACAAATCCTCTCTCCAAACAGAGGACAAATAAAACAAAGACCATGTTAAGTATCAAAACATGAAACTGTATGAAAATTGTAAAAATATTTCAAAAGTACCACAAATTTTTTTACAAGTCCACCTTAATGAAATCATATTAAAATTATATAAATAGAGACATCGAGAACTAGTTTGAGGAATCTAAAATATGACACAAATGAACTTATCTATGAAGCAGAAACAGACTCACAAACAGAGAACAGACTTGTGGTTGCCAAGGGGAAGGGGGATAGGGGAGGGATGGAGTGGGAGTTTGGGATCAGCAGATGCAAACCATTATATATAGAATGGATAAACAACAAGGTCTTATTATAGCACACAGAACTATTATATATTCAATATCCTGTGATAAATCATAATGGAAAAGAATATGAAAAAGAAAATAATAGTTTGCATTTGAGCACCTGCAAATTGCATAAAAGTATGCAATCTGGCCCAAGACTATTATTCTATACTAGTTTTTTATTTGGAAATAAGTCCAAAAGCAAGAGCACATTATCTGATTTTAGAAATCCCAAGGAAAACCATCTCTACCACAAAGATATAGGTATAGAAGAAAAGAGTTAAGGAAAATGTAAGAAAATGTGTTTAACCCCTTGAAGACAAAATGACCTAAGGAAAACTCCTGAGGAAGGACATTTTAAATAATATGCCTAAAAGAAAAGCAAAACATAACTCTGAAAATCATCCCACAACACAGAAACACATTAAGAAGACCAACAAACACTGAAAACATCTCTTTATCTAGAGAATACTTAATGTTATATTTCAAACATGTTTATTTACATCAATCAATTAAAAATATATCTTAAGCACCCATAAGCTTCTGCCTTGGAGGAGTTTAACATCTAATTGGGAGAGTAAAGGTGATAAGAGAGCCAACTTATAATAGAATATTATCATTTTATCTTCACGTATTAGGCTGAAAAAATAAGTCTTCCAGCTGAGTAACATAAATACATACATAAAAATATGGTTTATACCCTAAAGTCAATTAGGAGAGAGGGGCTGATTCAGGAACAGGCTGGAACATCTCTGGTCCCTTTGGAAGCCAGGTTGGAGATGCAGGTGTTCCCTGCCACCTGCCTGCCTCCAACAGTATCATCCAAAACTGGCAATGCTGAGAGACGTGTTGTATTGGCCTGTCATTTTATTTTAAGTTATCTTATTTTATATTTACTGGCTGCACAGCACAGCATGTGGGATCTTAGTTCCCCAACCAGGGATTGAACCTGTGCCCCCTGCAGTGGAAGTGTGAGGTCTTAACCACTGGACCGCCAGGGAAGTCCCTTATTTTATTTTTTTAGATTTTATTTTATTGAACTATAGTTGATTTACAAAGTTGTGTTAACTTCTGCTGTACAGCACACTGACTCAGTTATACATACATATGCATTCTTTTTCATATTATTTTCCATTTTGGTTTATCACAGGATATTGAATATAGTTCCCTGTGCTCTACAGTAGGACCTTGTTGTTTATTCATTCCATATATAATAGTCTGAATCTGCTAATCCCAAACTCCCAATCCTTGGCAACTACAAGTCTGTTCTCTATGTCTGTGAGTCTCTTTCATAAATAAGTTCATTTGTGTCATATCTTGGATTCCACATATAAGTGATATCATATGGTATTGTCTTTCTCTTTCTAACTTACTTCACTTAGTATGATAATCTCTAGTTGCATCCACGTTGCTGCAAATGGCATTATCTCATTCCTTTTTATGACTAATATTCCATTGCATATATGTTCCACAGCTTCTTTATCCATTCATCTGTCCACGGACATTTAGGTTGTTTCCATGTCTTTGGCCTGCCCACTTTTAAAAACTAACTATTGGCAAACATTTAAAAATTGGGAATTTTACATGAAAATACAGATCCTAGAGGTAGTTTCCCCTTTTTAGAAGGAATGCATGCTTTCCAGGCTGATACAGAGCTTACCAGCCTCTTTATCCATTTATGACACCTGCCCCTGCAGGCATCTGACTTTGGGCCCCTGCCATAAATTAAGGCAGGGGTGACATTGCTGCACTCAGAGATTACAAAATGACGGGGGGGGGGGAATGTAGGTATAATGGTAATCAATAAAAGGGGCTGGCAGTTTACAAATAAAGGAGAAGAGAACTGAAGAGGAGGCTACAAAACAAAACCAAAAGAAGAAGGCTACCAAAGATCTCAGTTAAATTAGTGTCAAACAGAAATGGGTGATGCCATTCCTACTGACGCCCCTGTGCTGATCTCATTCTGCTCCATCCCCAATAACCCTGGAAACAGGACCCACTGTATGACTCTGGAAGTGCTGGCCCATGAGCTCCGTGAATCTAGCTGGACCACCCCACCCCCAACTACTGCTGAGCCCTCTGGTTTTGTTCCTGCCCCTCCCCATGCACAAGCCTGCTCCCCACATGTTCCTCCCACCCTGATCTAGGTCAGGGGGAGGCTTGGATGCCAAGCTCTTCAGACAGCCAGGACACGGCTCTGACTTCTACTGGTAAGAAGACATGGGCTATGATCACGCCCGGAACCCTAAGGTATTAGCACAGGATGTTTGCAGAGACCAAACCCCAACTACCATCCACACTGTTAGCCATAAAGTTAAAGGTATGTGCATGACCTGCCAAGTATTGAATGTCAGGGAAAAGCTTTACAACCTTGGAAAACTGCTTGGCCTTTCTGGGCTTTGCTTTGCTCATCCGAGAAATAGGAGATGCAACAGTACATAAGACACAGGGCTGTGGGGGTAGCAGAATAAGCAATACTTGAAAAGCGCCCAACACATAGAGACCATTCAGCAAACCTGAGCATCACGTGATATTACCTATTCACATCCTTACCCTATCATACCTTATTCCACAATGGGTAGTATTAAGGTAACTAATAAGAAGATGGTGGGGAGTGGGGAGAAGGCTGTGTGATCCAGGGGCAGAGCACTAAATCCAGTTAAGCCTATACGACTGTCACTCCAGGAAACTGGAAACAACAAACAGACACGGAGACTGGAAGTGACTCGAACTAGGTCACATTAACAGCCACTCTCAGGAGGCAGACCCATGTCGTCCCCACATCTGTCCTTCCCAACCTTGGTTACTGAGCCTTCAGCCCTTTGGGATGCCCTTGTATCTTTCCAATGCATTCCTCTTTTTCTTCTTTTTTTTTAGGCCGTGCCACACAACTTTTGGGATCTTAGTTCCCCAACCAGGGATTGAACCTGGGCCCTCAGCAATGAAAGCGTGGAGTCCTAACCACTGGGCAGCCAGGGAATTCCCTTTTTTTTTCTTTTAAATTCAATTTTTTTTTCTTTTAAATTCATTGTCTCCATTGTTGGAGACAACAACAAAAACTTAGACAAACACGATCTATAAAAAAAGCAACTCTATTCAATTTTTCCCTGTTGAAACATAAGCAAGGCTATGTCTTTACACCTTCACGTTCATTACATGTCTTCATTAATGAGACTCCGGATAACAGCTTATACAAAGCCATTCTCTCACTTCAGTTACTACTGCAATGAAGTGGAAGAATTACTTTTTCAACAAAAAAAAAAAGCTTTTATTATTGAACCGAAGCCAAGTCCATGAAACTTTAAGTACCTGGCTTCCACCGCCTGAGGAAGACAGGGCTGGCTCCATGGCTCCATGTGCTTTCAGTGAAAATAACCCTGTGCCGTGAGCTACACCTAAGTGGGACCAGGGAGCAGGGCTTGACACAAGGAGAGCCACTGCCGCAGAGCTGGCTGAATGGGAAACTCTGCCCAACCAGGATGCTTCAACCTGGAGGGTGGCAACCCAGTCCAATCACAGTGCTACGTGCATTCCAAATGCCCTTCACTGATATTTGAGTTTTCCCAAAGATCCCAACCCCAGAACACGTCAGATCCAGGCAGAACAACCATGTAGTCCAAAGACCCTACATCTACAATAAGGGCCGCCCAGGTGTCCTCTGGTCTTTGTAACAGATCTCTCTATCTGAAGGTAATCTGAAAATCTTCCTCACTTTTAGGGAACTCTAGGTGTCCAGGCAGGAAGCAGAAACAGCCTGCATGCATACCTGGCTTTCATTTTCCACAAACCTAAACCTGTTGAGGCTAAGGTTATAGAAAAAGGCAGATAGCAGCGCTATTTACAATAGCGACGACATGGAAACAACCTAAATACCCATCGACATAAGAACGGATAAAGAAGATGTGGTATATATACACAATGGAATATTACTCAGTTATAAAAAAGAATGAAATAATGACATTTGCAGCAACATGGATGCAACTAGGGATTATTATACTAAGTGAAGTAAGTCAGAAAGAGAAAGACAAATACCACATGATATCACTTATATGGGGAATCTAAAATATGACACAAATGAACTTACTTATGAAACAGAAACAGACTCACAGACATAGAGAACAGACTTGTGGTTGCCAAGGGGGAGGGGGTGGGAGAGGGGTGGACTGGGAGTTTGGGGTTAGTAGATGCAAATTATTACGTACAGAACAGATAAACAACAAGGTCCTAATGTATAGCACAGGGAACTATATTCAGTATCCTGTGATAAACCATAATGGAAAAGAATATGAAAAAGAATATACATATGTATAACTGAGTCATTTTGCTGTACAGCAGAAATTAACACAACATTGCAAATCAACTATATTTCAATTAAAAAAAATAATGCCTAAGGCAAAAAAAAAAAAAGTTCTCCTTAGTAATAAAGTTCTGACTTCCAAAAAAAGAAAAAGGCAGAGTGCTCTGGAGCAGAAGACTTTCCCAGCCTAAAAACTGTGCCCTTAGGCTAGAGGGAGCATCTGTGGATCCTGGAGACGGGAGCTTCCTGAATCCCAGAAGACACCCCAGAGACAGGTGGTGGTGCCTGGTGTGTCCAGGGGACAGACTACTGGTCAACCTTCCAAAAGAATGCTGTCCTGAGAGTGACCTGGAGTGGCCTCCTGGGCCTGGGGAGCAGCTACGGGTGGCGGGGGCCGGGGGGCACCCTAACCTGGAGACACACATGTTCCCTCCTATCCGCTGCCACTCTGGCATCTTTCTAAGACCCCAGAACCTTAACACAACACCAAGGTGGAGGTGGAAGAAGTGAGGACCACCAGGTGCGGCAAGAGGGGAGACTGAGAGTCAGAAACTAAGCTGAGATGAGGAAAAAAAGTGGTCTATCTTGTAGACTAAGCTTCACACTCACTCTGCAGACACTGCCTGTTTCCTGACTTCAGAACCCCAGTCTCAGGAGTGGACCCCACAACTGTCTGCCAAATGGAGCCACTGGCTCAGCAGCCTGGCCTCGGCAGCAGGTCCCAAGGGAGGAGAGACTCAGGAGGAAGCCCTGCCAAGGAGGGCTAGAAATACCTTAAGGGTCTGTCTGTCTGTCTCTCTCTCTCACACACACACACACAGCCCACCAACAAAATCACCTCCTGCTCAATCTCCTCCTTTCCAGCACCAGTTTTCATCTTAAGGCTGTTTGAATGACTCCAGAACCAGAGAAGAAGGGAACTTATCTGCTTGCTGTTGCCACCTTATTCCAAAACGGTATTAAGGTAACTAATAAGGAGACAGTGGGAAGAGGGGAGAAAGTGGCTGAGACCCACGAGTTCTCCAGCCAGTACCCCAGAACCAGACATGGGGAAATCATGGGGTGCTTAGGAAGATCCAGTAAAAGTGGCCGCAGGTGAGGCTGGGGAAGCAGGTGACAGATGAGGGCCTTATGTCCAGCAAATGATGACACCTGAGCTATACCACTGTTCTCAGGGATGGAGAGGAGAGGATGGGTTGAGAAGTATTTAGAACTGAAAGTGAGAGGATGGAAAAAGATATTCAATGCAAATGGAAATCAAAAGAAAGCTGGAGTAGCAATTCTCATATCAGACAAAACAGACTTTAAAATAAAGAATGTTACAAGACACAAAGAAGGACACTACATAATGATCAAGGGATCAATCCAAGAGGAAGATATAACAATTCTAAATATTTATGCACCCAACATAGGAGCACCTCAAGACATAAGGCAAATGCTAGCAGCCATAAAAGGGGAAATCAACAGTAACACAATCATAGTAGGGGACTTTAACACCCCACTTTCACCAATGGACAGATCATCCAAAATGAAAATAAATAAGGAAACACAAGCTTTAAATGATACATTAAACAAGATGGAATTAATTGATATTTATAGGACATTCCATCCAAAAACAACAAAATACACTTTCTTCTCAAGTGCTCATGGCACATTCTCCAGGATAGATCATATCTTGGGTCACAAATCAAGCCTTGGTAAATTTAACAAAACTGAAATCATATCAAGTACCTTTTCTGACCACAACACTATGAGACTAGATGTCAATTACAGGAAAAAATCTGTAAAACATACAAACACATGGAAGCTAAACAATACAATACTTAATAACCAAGAGATCACTGAAGAAATCAGAGGAAATCAAAAAATACCTAGAAACAAATGACAATGAAAACACGATGATCTAAAACCTATGGGATGCAGCAAAAGCAGCTCTAAGAGGGAAGTTTATAGCAATAAAATCCTACCTCAAGAAACAAGAAACATCTCAAATAAACAACCTAACCTTACACCTAAAGCAATTAGAGAAATAAGAACAAAAAAACCCCAAAGTTAGCAGAAGGAAAGAAATCATAAAGACCAGATCAGAAATAAATGAAAAAGAAATGAAGGAAACAATAGCAAAGATCAATAAAACTAAAAGCTGGTTTTTTGAGAAGATAAACAAAATTGATAAACCATTAGCCAGACTCATCAAGAAAAAAAGGGAGAAGACTCAAATCAATAGACTTAGAAATGAAAAAGGAGAAGTAACAACTGACACTGCAGAAATACAAAAGATCATGAGAGATTACTACAAGTAACTCTATGCCAATACAATGGACAAACTGGAAGAAATGGACAAATTCTTAGAAAAGCACAAACTTCCAACATTGAATCAGGAAGAAGTAGAAAATATAAACAGACCAATCACAAGCACTGAAATTGAGACTGTGATTAAAAATCTTCCAACAAATAAAAGCTCAGGACCAGATGGCTTCACAGGCGAATTCTATGAAACATTTAGAGAAGAGCTAACACCTATCCTTCACAAACTCTTCCAAAATATAGCAGAGGGAGGAACACTCTCAAACTCATTCTACGAGGCCACCATCACCCTGATACCAAAACCAGACAGAGATGTCACAAAGAAAGAAAACTACAGGCCAATATCACTGATGAACATAGATGCAAAAATCCTCAACAAAATACTAGCAAACAGAATCCAACAGCACATTAAAAGGATCATACACCATGACCAAGTGGGGTTTATCCCAGGAATGCAAGGATTCTTCAATATATGCAAATCAATCAATGTGATACACCATATTAACAAATTGAAGGAGAAAAACCAAATGATCATCTCAAAAGATGCAGAAAAAGCTTTGAACAAAATTCAACACCCATTTATGATAAAAACCCTCCAGAAAGTAGGCATAGAGGGAACTCACCTAAACATAATAAAGGCCATATATGACAAAACCACAGCCAACATCATTCTCAATGGTGAAAAACTGAAACCATTTCCACTAAGATCAGGAGCAAGACAAGGTTGCCCACTCTCACCACCATTAGTCAACATAGTTTTGGAAGTTTTAGCCACAGCAATCAGAGCAGAAAAAGAAATAAAAGGAATCCAAATCAGATAAGAAAAAGTAAAGCTGTCACTGTGTGCAGATGACATGACACTATACATAGAGATTCCAAAGATGCTACCAGAAAACTACTTGAGCTAATCAATGAATTTGGTAAAGTAGCAGGATACAAAATTAATGTACAGAAATCTCTTGTATTCCTATACACTAATAATGAAAAATCTGAAAGAGAAATCAAGGAAACTCCCATTTACCATTGCAACAAAAAGAATAAAATACCTAGGAATAAATCTACCTAAGGAGACAAAAGACCTGTATGCAGAAAACCATAAGACAATGATGAAAGAAATGAAAGATGATACAAACAGATGGAGAGATATATCACGTCCTTGGATTGGAAGAATCAACATTGTGAAAATGACTCTGCTACCCAAAGCAATCTACAGATTCAATGCAATCCCTATCAAACTACCACTGGCATTTTTCATAGAACTAGAACAAAAAAATTCACAATTTGTATGGAAACACAAAAGACTCCAAAGAGCCAAAGCAATCTTGAGAAAGAAAAATGAAGCTGGAGGAATAAGGCTCCCTGACTTCAGACTATACTACAAAGCTACAGTAATCAAGACAGCATGGTACTGGCACAAAAACAGAAATATAGATCAATGGAACAGATAGAAAGCCCAGCGATAAATGCACGCACATATGGTCACCTTATTTTTGATAAAGGAGGCAAGACTATACAATGGAGAAAAGACAGCCTCTTCAATAAGTGGTGCTGGGAAAGCTGAACACCTACATGTAAAAGAATGAAATTAGAACACTCCCTAACACCATACACAAAAATAAACTCAAACTGGATTAAAGACCTTAATGTTAAGGCCAGACACTATAAAACTCTTAGAGGAAAACATAGGCAGAACACTCTATGACATATATCACTGCAAGACCCTTTTTGACCCACCTCCTAGAGAAATGGAAATAAAAACAAAAATAAACAAATGGGACCTAATGAAACTTAAAAGCTTTTGCACAGCAAAGGAAACCATAAACAAGTCGAAAAGACAATCCTCAGAATGGGAGAAAATATTTGCAAATGAAGCAACTGACAAAGGATTAATCTCCAAAATTTACAAGCAGCTCATGCAGCTCAATATCAAAACAACAAAAAACCCAATCCAAAAATGGGCAGAAGACCTAAACAGACATTTCTCCAAAGAAGATTTACAGATTGCCAACAAACACATGAAAGAATGCTCAACGTCACTAATCATTAGAGAAATGCATATCAAAACTACAATGAGGTATCACCTCACACCAGGCAGAATGGCCATCATCAAAAAATCTACAAACAATAAATGCTGTAGAGGGTGTGGACAAAAGGGAACCCTTGCACTGTTGGTGGGAGTATAAATTGATAGAGCCACTATGGAGAACAGTATGGAGGTTCCCTAAAAAACTAAAAATAGAACTACCATACCACTCAGCAATCCCAGTACTGGGCATATACCCTGAGAAAACCATAATTCAAAAAGAGTCATGTACCACAAAGTTCACTGCAGCTCTATTTACAATAACCAGTACACGGAAGCAACCCAAGTGTCCACTGACAGTTGAATGGATAAAGAAGATGTGGCACATATATACAATGGAATATTACTCAGCTATAAAAAGAAATGAATTTGAACTATTTGTAGTGAGGTGGATGGACCTAGAGTCTGTCATACAGAGTGAAGTCACAAAGAGAAAGACAAATACCATATGCTAACATATATATGGAATCTTAAAAAAAAAAAAATGTTTGTGAAGAACCTAGGGGCAGGACACGAATAAAGACACAGATGTAGAGAATGGACTTGAGGACACGGGGAGGGGGAAGTGTAAGCTGGGACAAAGTGAGAGAGTGGCATGGACATATATACACTACCAAATGTAAAATAGATAGCTAGTGGGAAGCAGCTGCATAGCACAGGGAGATCAGCTTGGTGCTTTGTGACCACCTAGAGGGTGTAGGTGGATAGAGAGGGTGGGAGGGAGATGCAAGAGGGAGGAGATATGGGGATATGTGTATATGTATAGCTGATTCACTTTGTTGTAAAGCAGCAACTAACACAGCATTGTAAAGCAATTATACGCCAATAAAGATGTTGAAAAACAAAAAGAATTTAGAGACGGGGAAAAAGGGAAGGAGAGAGCAGGCTGGGCTGCTGCGGATGGGGAAGAGGGTAAGGCAGTCACCTGGAAGAAGCAGGAGGGTCAGGAGTCAGGCCTCAGTGTCACCAGTGGGGAGCCAGAGGCGGGCTAAGGAGAAATGAGAGGGTCCCACAGGCCTGTCATACAAGGAGGCACGAGATGGCCAGCCCTCCAATGAACCACCAAGTGCATGCTGATCCAGACTGGCTTGAGCAGAAGGCTGGTTGGTCACCACCCTCCAAGTCACCTGCATTTCCCTCCCACTCAGGCCCTGGCCCCCCCGGTCCTTAGGGATGCTGCAAGGCTTTGCTGAGATGGCATCACGTGCACCAAAGCATCCTGCATTCGTCCCCTCCTCCCGCACACGAAGAGCAGGCATGTGCTGCCCTCGGGCTCACTGTCCCCTTTCACACGGAGATGGTACTGGAGAAGCTAACGGATGTGCTGTTCGCACATATTTCTTGTAACATTTTATGAATCATGATATTACACGACTTAAAAACACAGAAATAACAATATTGGAGGAGGGGTGGGGGAGGGATGGAGTGGGAGTTTGGGGTTGGTAGATGCAAACTAGTGTATATAGGATGAATAAACAACAAGGTCCTACTGTATAGCACAGGGAACTATATTCAATATCCTGTGATAAACCATATGGAAAAGAATATGAAAAAGAATGTATGTATATATATATATATATATATATATGTGTGTGTAACTGAATCACTTTGCTGTACAGCAGAAATTAACACAACATTGTAAATCAATTAGACTTCAATAAAATTTTAAAAATAGTAACAATACCCATAATTTTTCTGATATCTATTGTCTGTCACAAGAAAACAGGCAAACTCTTTCCCCTGCACTTACAAAGCAAATTCATTCCCTCTTTCACAGAGCTGACCACACGGTGCTCTTATCAAATCCTGTGTCCCCACACCATGAGTCATACTGTACACTTGGGATTTCTGTGAATTCCAACCCCACTGTCCTCCCCTTCCCAGCTGCACTTCTGACTCTGAAATATTGCTTGAGGGCTTTTCTCCCTTCTCCTTCTCAACTGGTGCTTTCCCAGCCAGTCTGAGAGCTCCCTCCAACAATAACATAAGATCAAGAAGTTTTTTAAGTTGACATCTGTGTCCAGAAAACAATACGATGACTCCTATCAGAAACACATACACGCCATGGAAGAAATGAAGAGTTGTTCCCTGGTGGCCCCACTGCACTTCCTCCTAAACTGGTCCTGTGTCTGCATCCACAGCACAACAAGAACCAGCTGGAAGGTTAGCCGGTAAAGAATCCATGTAACTTGAAAAAAAAATCTATTCAGTGAAAACCACTGTTTATTAATGTGATGGTTAATCTTCTGTGTCAACTTGGCTAGGCCACGGCACACAGTTTTTGGCAAAACACCAGTCTAGATGTTGCTGTAAAGATATTTTTTAAAGGTGATTTCAAGCAAAACCCCTCCATAGTGTGGGTGGGCCTCATCCAAGCAGTTGAAGGCCTTAAGAGCAAAGACTAAGGTTTCTTGAAAAAGAAGGACTTTTCCTCAAGAATGCAACACAGAAACCCTACCTGAGTGGCCAGCCTGATGTTCTGCGGAATTCGGACTCAAGGCTGCAGTATCAACTCTTATCTGAATTTCTAGGCTGCCAACCTGTCCTACACATGTTGGATTTTCCAGCCCCACAATCAGGTGAGACAATTCTTCAAAATAAATCTGTGTGTGTGTGTGTGTGTGTGTGTGTGTCCCGTGGGTTCTGTTTCTCTAGAGAACACTAACCTGACTCACACCTCATATAATTCACATTTCCCGGGAAGGAAGACCAGGTAAGACCCACACCAGGCTGAGGTAGGAGGTGTTTCCTCCAGCCCCATGCTCACCACGCAATCTACCATAAGAAAGTCACTTAGTCTCTCTTACTTGCCCATATTCTAAACGCAGTGAATCAAACCCACCTCCTTGGATATTAGACAGCATTAAAATGAGATAATGCATGTAGAGCATCTAATACAATGCCTGACTTGCACATGATCCTCATTACATTTTTACAGCATTTCATCCTACAGTGAAACGATAAAATGAAAGCCAGGTAGAAAGTACTTAGAATAGCAATGATCATAGACAGTTATATTATAAAAAGTATATCATTTTGAGGACTTGAAGATTTTTTTCACCTCCCTTCACATCACCTGCATACTGAAGCCTAAAATTCCAGCAATAAAGATTCATTCTTTTTTTTTAATTGAAATGTAGTTGATTTACAATGTTGTGTTAGGTTCAGGTATACAGCAAAGTGATTCAGTTATACATACATATTCTTTTTCAGATTCTTTTCCCTTATAGATTTTTACAAGATACTGAGTATAGTTCCCCATGCTATTGTTGGTTATCTATTTTATATATAGTAGTGTGTATCTGCTAACCCCAAACTCCTAATTTATTCCTCCCCCTCTTTCCCCTTTGATAACCATAAGTTTGTTTTCTCTGTCTGTAATTCTATTTCTGTCTTGTAAATAAATTCATTCGTATCATTTTTTTAGATTCCACAAATAAGTGATATCATGGGATATTTGTCTTTCTCTGTCTGGCTTACTTCACTTAGTATGATAATCTCTAGGTCCATCCATGTAGCTGCAAATGGCATTATTTCATTCTTTTTTATGGCTGGGTAATATTCCACTGTATATATACCACATCTTCTTTATCCATTCATCTGTCAATGGACATTTAGGCTGTTTCCATGTCTTGGCTATTGTGAATAGTGCTGCAATGAATATTGGGGTGCATGTATCTTTTCGAATTATAGTTTTCTCCAAATATATGCCCAGGAGTGGGATTGCATGATCATATGGTAACTCTAAAGACTGTTAAAATAAAGATTCATTCTTTTAGTTTAAAGTTTTTTATTTCTAATCCAGCTTCTCATAGACAGGAAACAGTAAGTGATATCAGTCATTTATCCTTTAGTGTGAATAAGGTCATCAGAGTACATCCTGAAGGATATTTTGATAAAAGGAAGACGGAACATGGAAGCTCTTAGATGTAAAGCAAGATAAACTCTGTCTGCCTCACCGTTTCCCCTAGAGCCAGTGCTGACTCACAGAGATTCAAGGAGCTGAAGGAGTCTCTGTCCTAACAGAACCACAGCCTGGTCCTAATTCAGATCGCAGCTTAAGAGAAACACTGCCTGAGGTACATGCTTTTAATTCAGATGTGACCATCCTCTCCTCTGCTTCCCTGGCTCAGAGTTCAGACTCTCGCTCCCACTCTGTTGAGCCATACAGACAGACGGACTCGTCTTCTCTCCTGCCTTCTAACTGTCCAGGGAGAACACAATCTCTCATGCGATCTGATGGAGTCAGAAGATCTGCTACCAAACCTGGTGCCACAGTGTCTGAAATCCTTCTATTAGGAACTCATTCTTCAGTGTTCCTCTCCTTGTGATAGGCTTGTAAACTGCACATACTTACAGGGGGGTTAATAAAACACATAAAAGCTCCCTAAGCTATTAGTACCGTAGGCAATTTCCCCCAAAAAACAATGGTATGGATCACCTGAAAGCAATCAAAGCCACAGGGAAAAGGTAGAAGGGTGAAAAGAGTAAAATTGTTCACAATTTTGTAAATTCTCTGCCTTATCATTATGAAGTAGAAGACCTACAGATCAGGGCTTCGAGTTCCAGTTCGGCCACTTAACTAGTTACGTGGCCTTGTAGGAAGTCTTAAGTCACACCTTCTGTGAACCCTGGATTCCTCATCTACAATTGGGAATAACACACACCTCTCAGAGTTGTTACAGAAAAGGAATATACCCAAGGTACTGAGGACCAAATCTAGTGCACAGGAGGACACTCCAAATGACAGCTGTCATTTTAAAGAGCTACACCAAAACCATTGGATAGAGAGTCCTACAGTCACAGACAGCTGTGCAGCCTTAAGCAAACTTCTAAGCCACTGGGAGCTCTTCACTCCTATCTTAGTTAATAACTTAATTCAACGGGATTTACTGAAAAGATCAGAAGTGATAGATGTAAAGCGCATAGTAGGCAATGAAGAAATGAGAGCCATGCTGTTCTTACCCCAGGTCCCTCACAGAAGCTAGACTGAGTCTTTAAAAGCACCAGTCAGAGTACACCAGGCCTGTCCTCAAACCCTCCAGCGATGTCCCACTGAGCTCACGGTGAACCCCAAAGCCTGTGCCCTGGCCCACAAGGCCTCATAGTCTGTCTTTAGCTTTCTACTCAAATGTCATTTTTTTTTCTTTTTTTTTTTTTTTCTTTTTTTTTGCGGTACGCGGGCCTCTCACTGCTGTGGCCTCTCCCGTTGCGGAGCACAGGCTCCTGACGCGCAGGCTCAGCGGCCATGGCTCACGGGCCCAGCCGCTCTGCAGCATGTGGGATCTTCCCAGACCGGGGCACAAACCTGTGTCCCCTGCATCGGCAGGCGGACTCTCAACCACTGCGCCACCAGGGAAGCCCTCAAATGTCATCTTTTTAAAGAAAGTTCTTTGCGAACAATCTGATACGATAACATTACCCCCCCCATCACTCCACACCCCTCAACCTCCTTCAACTTCCCCACAGCACCTGTTACCTGACACATTGTACACATCCATGGTAATCTGTGTGCTGTCTGTCTCCCCCGCTGGAAAATGTGCTCCAGGAGTACAGGGACTTTGTTTTCTTCCTGGTTTGGTCACCAGTTCTTGGCCCAGTGACAAACCGATAGCAGGCGCTTAGTCAGTATTTGTGGAATGGAAACATAAATAATGAGTGGAATTTGCAAAAGCATCTGTCCTGCCCAGCACACAGTACGTGCTCAGTAAATACTGATTTCCTTCACGAAATATCAGTCCCTTCTCCATGATTCCCACAATCATTGCCTGTCAGACTTGCCCTGAAGCTTGTCTTGGAAAAAGAGGTTCAAAGCATCACCTAGTGTCACAACCCACAGTAAACTTTCTAACCACACAGCAGAAGTGAAACCGCTCTCAGCAAGCTCACAGAGGAGGATCAGAGACCCGAGGTCAGACACAGCCCTGGGGGACGCAAGGCACTGGCCCCACGCCCGCCTCACCATTCACCTGCCACACAACTGTGGACCAGCCACTGACCTGCTCTGAGCTTTGGTTTCCTAATCTACAAAGAGAATCGACTTCCTAGGGTTTGCGGTTGGGATTAAGTGAGCCCAGCTCCTGGCTCCCAGGAAGTGTTTGAGAAATGCCAGCTACTGTTATCATTAACTAGCACCAATAAAAATGCTGTCGACGTGAAAGGTCTGCGTGTCTTTGCAGCCTCTTTTCTTGGACGGTTTCACTTATTTATGGTTATCTCTGGAGCTAATGATGTCCCAAAACAGTTTTTAAGAGGATCTAAAAACGGGAAATAATGATAGTCCTTTGTTCATAAAAAGCAGCATTCTCACTTCAGAAGCCACTTTTCACTTCCCCAGGATCCTGAAACGTCTACATCTCAGACTTCCTGATTCGTAGGCTCTAATAACAAGATGAATTTGCCCAGAGTCATGGTGATTACATGTATTCTAGAAATAAACTTAAGGCATCTGTGTTGTCTGCTTAATACTCTCATAAATACCAAAGATTACTGTAGATTTTTTTTAATGTAAGATGTCTGGGTTTTCTAAATTAATTTCAAACGTGGAGTGGGGGGGTTAGTTTATTTTACAAAACATAAATATACATTTTTTAAAATTTATAGATATAAAGAATTTGAAATGTTTAGCTAAACTGGGCATATAAACCGAGAAACAATCCAACACACAAGAGAGTGAGTTCAAAGAGGGGTTCTGTTTCCAGTTGTGAGTCTGAAAGTCACAGGATATATGATGTCTGGCATCTCAGGTCACTTTTCTGGGCCTCATTTCCTCAAAGGGGCAACCCGGGCTGGATGATTTTTGAGGTCCCTAAATTGTCCACGAGTCCATCATCTCTAAAGTTTATTTGCTGCCCAAATTCCAGTCATTTTAATGTTTTGTCCTCAAACAGAGCCTAAGTATATACTTATCCTGAACCAAATTTTAAAGCTAATGAATCAGAGTTATCAGGTACTGAGTATCACACGTAAGAAAACGAAAAATACCCTCTCCTAATCCCATAAATCATCCTCCCCTCTGAAAACAGGTGCCTTTTGGACTACAACATTCTTTTCACAAAGTTGTTCATTACCAAAAACAATTAATAAAAATTAATAAATAAAATAGCTTCACAACCACAATTACTATTTCATGATTTATCTACATTTTTTTGGTCATAAAAATATTACATCAATATTTTCTCCACTTGAGGTTTTTACGTTCAACTCTAAAATATAACAAACACTGTGCCGTTAGGAAGTCGATTTGGCCCAACTGAAATGACAAATCTGTACTGAGATTTGAGGCTTGAAAATAAGTTAAGTCACTGAAGTCCTTCTCAGTACCCTCTGTAAGCATGAATTCAGCTGCGGGAAATGAAGGTACTGTGTCATCTGCTTCAAGATGAGAGAAGCAGCAATTGCCTCAACATACTGCCCAGCTGGAAGGGAAATGAAGCTATACTGGAAATGAGAATTAAAAGTCATGCCCTGGCTCCTGGATGGTAGGCAGGGCATACTTGGACATATAAGGATGGCACAACCCAGCTATAGGGATGGAGGGTAGAGCTTTGGGGACATGTAGCTCTGATCTAAGAGACCTATTTGGGGGAACCTCTCTAGTCACACAAAAATAAGACAAGGGTTTCTCAGATTTATTGCAGATATGACATCCTAACAAGCCTTCCCACTACACAATACCTAAAAATTATGGATAAGATAACCATAATATTATGGTTATTTTAATGCATCAGTGAGGTGGCAGGAAAGTAAGGTCAATACTCAAAACCAGAGAGATGAAGCAAAGGCACAATCACAGAGATGATTCGCTAATTCCTGTGACCTAAAGCCTCTCTTTGATGGCCAAGCCCCTGGGCAGGGGCAGGAGACAAACGCAAGGAAGTCCGGCTGGAACACTCGCAAATAAAGCCAGGGAAAGCACGCATTTGGAAAACAAAACAAAGCACCCTGAGATAGCCAGACAGTGGGCTGTCTCAAGCCTGAGACTGGACAGAGTAGGAAAGCACAGGCTGGTTCTCAGGTGTGTTCTGTGGCCAATTACACACCTCCGCAGGATGAAGGGCTTTGATGCTGGGAATTTATTTTTACATTTCTTGGGGTTAATAAAGCTTGGCAGAAATTAAATAAAATCCTCTCTGGAAAAATGTACCTTCAATCCAAGCCTCAAAAATGACCACAAAGTTGCAGCCAAGGAAAGCTCGTGATAAAAAGTTGCAAAACAAAGGTGGGGGTGGGCAAAGTGAGTGAGGGTATCCACAGGTACAAACTTCCCGTTACAAAAGAAATAAGCCTATTTAGGTCTTCCGCCCATTTTTTGATTGGGTTGTTTGTTTCTTTGATATTGAGCTCCATGAGCTGTTTGTATATTTTGGAGATTAATCCTTTGTCCATTGCTTCATTTGCAAATATTTTCTCCCATTCTGAGGGTTGTCTTTTCATCTTGTTTATGGTTTCCTTTGTTGTGCAAAAGCTTAAATAGACATCGCTCCAAAGAAGACATACTGATGGCCAAGAGGCACATGAAAAGATGCTCAACATCACTAATTATTAGAGAAATGCAAATCAAAACTACAATAAGGTATCAACTCACATCAGTCCGAATGGCCATCGTTAAAAAAAAAATCTACAAACAAATGCTGGAGAGGGTGTGGAGAAAAGGGAACACTCTTGCACTGTTGGTGGGAATGTAAATTGATACAGCCACTGTGGAGAACAGTATGGAGGTTCCTTAAAACACTAAAAATAGAACTACCACACAACCCAGCAATCCCACTACTGGGCATATACCCTGAGAAAACCATAATTCAAAAGGACACAGGTACCCCAATGTTCATCGCAGCACTATTTACAATAGCCAGGACATGAAAACAACCTAAATGTCCAATGACAGATGAATAGATAAAGATGGAATACTAATCAGCCATAAAAAGGAACGAAACTGGGTCATTTGTAGAGATGTGGATGGACCTAGAGTCTGTCATACAAATATCGTATATTAACGCATATATGTGGAATCTAGAAAAATGGTACAGATGAACCTATTTGCAGGGCAGGAATAGAGACACAGATGTAGAGAACGGACATGTGGACATGTGGGGGGAGGGGAGGATGGGACTAATTGGGAGACTAGGATCAACATACATATACTACCATGTGTAAAAGACAGCTAGTGGGAACCTGTTATAAAGCACAGGAAGCTCAGCTTGGTGCTCTGTGATGACCTAGATGGGTGGGATGATAGGGGTGGGAGGGAGGTCCAAGAGAGAGAGAATATAGGTATACATATAGCTGATTCACTTCATTGTACAGCAGAAACTAACACAACATTGTAAAGCAATTATACTCCAATTAAAAAAAAAGAAAAAAAGAAGAAATAAGCCACGGGGGTGTCATGCAGAGCATGGGGACTATAGTTAATGATACTGTAGTGCAGATCTGAAAGTTGCTAAGAATACATCTTCAGAGAGAAAAAATTCTTTAACTGTGCATGGTGACAGATGTCAACTAGATCAATGTGGTGATTATTCTGCAATATACACAAATATGAGTCATTATGTCATATACCTGAAACTAAGATATTGGATATCAATTATACCTCATTTTTTACAAAGTTGCAGAATAGATAAGGACACAACTGGTGGGACTACAGAAACAATAGACACAAGCATCTGTAGATTAATTACCAGATATTAAATATAAAATAAATGTATTTTATATTTTTAAAGAAAAGTATATCAAAAGTCAGAGTTAAGAAAATGAGATTATCAAAAATAACCAAGCAATGAAAAGTATAATTGAAATTCAAACCCAGTGAACAGAAATAAAGAACTCCTACACACCAATAAGAGAAGCACAAACACCAAACGAGGAAAAGGACAAGTGAAATGGACAGACATACTGCAGGAGAGGAAACACATATGGCTAATGAACCTACTAAAAAATGGCATCATGGGGCTTCCCTGGTGGTGCAGTGGTTGAGGGTCCGCCTGCCGATGCAGGGTACACGGGTTCGTGCCCCTGTCCGGGAAGATCCCACATGCTGTGGAGCGGCTGGGCCCGTGAGCCATGGCCGCTGAGCCTGCGCGTCCGGAGCCTGTGCTCCGCAACAGGAGAGGCCACAACAGTGAGAGGCCCGTGTACGGCAAAAAAAAAAAAAAAAAAAAGGCATCATTAGTGACCAGAATAAAGCAAATCAAACCCACAATGAGATAACATGGTACCTGTATCCAACTGGCAAAAACTTTTGAAATCTTCCATAATGATGTGCTGAAAAGAACGTGGCTCCTCCTGCTTGCCAATATGTGGCTGATGAAGTATTAAGTGGGTGAAGTGCTCTGAAAAACTTGGCATTATTTCCATGTTTCCTCTAGGATCCAGTAATTCCCTTAAGCACAAACCCAAGAAAAACTCTTGCACAGGGAGAGTTAAGAGGCACGCACAAGAAAACTCAAAGTAGTACTCAAATGAGTAAAGGCCTGGAAACCAACACCCATTCACAAGACAGTGTGAACAAACTGTGGGACTTTCACACAAAAGTAGAAATGAAGACACTGTTCTCAGAGAGACAGCAGTGAACAGTCCTGAAACAGGATCTTAGCTCCCTGCCCAGGAACTGAACCTGGGTAGCCTGGGTGAAAACTAGGAATCCTAGCTGCTAGGCCACCAGGGGCTAAAGGTTAGAAGCAAAGTGGCCCTGGCTCCTACACCCATTTGAAAGCAAGAATGTTTCAAGAAGGCAAAAACTGTAAAAACAGGTACAAACTTTATTATTAGAGACACAGCACAACATGTGGGAGAGCACACAGAGAAACAGTTTACTTAAAACAGAAGCAAGGCAGAGATACACACCCAAAGAAGAGTGCAGGCATCCTCCTGAATGAGGAGTGCAATAAACAGGCGGTTAAATCATTTATATGGGTCAGTTCTTCTGGTTCTTTGTTCTCCTCTGGCCAATTATCTCGCTTCTTTCCCACACCTGACCTGTCCTAGGGCCCTCTCAGCTATGTGTGCGCTTCTTTTTGCCAAGATGGATTCCAGCGCAGAGGCCTATGGGAAATTGACAACACGTATTGATGGGATGATGTCCCCTCCCTTTTTGACCCCCGAGGAGCCTTCTTGTGCATGTGCAGTTGGGGAGGTTTCCTTGACTTCAGTAGAGATAGATGTGGTCGTTTTATCTCTTTACTCCCCCTCAGAGCTCAACTCCTGCCACTAGCTTTGTCCTTGGAGTGCCCAGGGAAAACAAAGCTCCAATTTATTCTGCTTGACGAACTCCAGCTGCTCAGCCCAGAGGCCCATTTACCTCCGACCTCAACTCCACAGTGAGACACAACAGTATGGGTGGGTATCAGCAATGCAATATTCCTTGGATCCCGTGTCTTTCTCTTTCTTGTATTATTTTACCATTTGAGAGAACACATCATCCATTAATCTTGTGAGAAAGGGTTCACTTGACAGGAATTTGGTGAATTACAAGCCTGAATGAAGATGTTTATCCTCACACTTTATTGACAGCTTGGATATAACATTCTGGGTTGGAAATCATTTTCCCTCAGAATTTCAAGGGCAATGCTCCATCATCTTAAAGCTTCCAGTATTGTTCTTAAGTCCAAGGAAACTATTCTCTCATCCTTGGTGTCCTCTTCTAAATCAACTCTGCTGAGGAATAGTTTATACACAATAAGTGCACTGATTTCAAGTCATTCTTTCTATCTGATGTCCTCTTCCCTCCCCCTTCCTCCCTTACTGTGCCCTGCTTTATCCATCCTTCCTCATCCTCTGTCTTTTTCGCTAAGTTTCTAGGATCTTTTTATTACCCCTAGCATCCAGTAATTATATTAATGTTCCTTGGCATAGGTCTTTGTTTCATTCATTGTTTTAGGCACTCAATAAGTCTTTCTTTTTTTTAAATTGAAGTATAATTGATTTACAATATTGTGTTAGTTTCAGGTATACAGCATAGGGATTCAGTTTTTTTGCAGATTATATTCCATTATAGGTTATTACAAGATATTGGGTATAATTCCCTGTGTTATACACTAAATCCTTGTTGCTTATCTATTTTACGTATAGTAGTTTGTAACTGTCCCTCCCCCTCCTCCCTCAGTCAGTAAATCTATTTAATCTAAAGATGCATATCCTACAGCTCTGGGAACTTTTGTTGTTGTTTTCTTTCTTTGATAATTTTCTCCTATTTTTCTCTTCTCTCTTCCTTTTTTTCAGATATGGGCTCTCCTGGGGCCATTCTATAATGTTCTTATCTCTTCTCTCCTATTGTCTGTTTTTCTACTTTCTGGAAGATTTCCTCAACTATCACCTGGGGAGGGGATACTATCATTTTTAATTTCCAGAAGTTCTTTTTTTTTCTTTTTTGATGGCTCCTTATTATTTTTAATTCCATATTGTTTTTCCTTCATGGATGTGTCAGGAAAATGTGCCCAAGACTTGGAAATAAGCAAAAAAGCCTATTAGCTGTTCTTTCAATGGAGTGTGGAGCACTGTCCAATGAACACTCTGGGGATTATCTAATTCTGTAGGGATGGGCACCTTTTTTAATGATTTCTTTTGTTTTTTTTTTATTGGCATATAGTTGATTTACAATGTGTTAGTTTCTGCTATACAGCAAAGTGATTCAGTTATGTACACACACACACACTTTTTTTTTTAAGTGGGTAAAGCATTTATTAGAAGCAGAGTACATATGAAAAGGACACATGAGTGGGCTCAGAGAGAGAGTTGTGCTTTGGGGTGGCTTAAATTGCTTATATGGGGGCAGTTTTCCAGGTTTCCTCTAGCCAATCATCTTGCTCATTGCTCATATCTGGTCTGACTCAGGGCCCTATCTGATGTGCACGTGCATCTTTTAGCCAAGATGGATTCCAGCGCAAGAGTCTCTGGGAGGTTGGCAGGACATATTATGGATTGGTGCCCCCTCCCTTCCCTGACCCCTGAGGATCTTTTCTGCACATGTACACACACATTCTTTTCATTTTCTTTTCCATTATGGTTTATCACAGGATACTGAATAGAGTTCCCTGTGCTACACAGTAAGAGCTTGTTGTTTATCCATCCTATATATAATAGTTTGCATCTGCTAATCCCAAACTCCCAATCTATCCCTCCCCCACCCCCTTCCCCCTTGGCAACCACAAGTTCTCTGTGTCTGTATGTTTCTGTTTCATAGATAGGTTCATTTGTGTCATATTTTAGATTCCACATATAAGTGATACCGTATGGATTTGTCTTTCTCTGTCTGACTTACTTCACTTAGTATGGTAATCTCTAGTTGCATCCATGTTGCTGCAAATGGCATTATTTCATTCTTATGGCTTAGTAGAATTCCACTCTGTATATGTACCACATCTTCTTTATCCATTCATCTGCTGATGAACATTTAGGTTGCTTCCATGTCTTGGCTACTGTAAATAGTGCTGCTATGAACACAGGGGTGTATGTATCTTTTTGAATTATAGTTTTGTCCAGATAAATGTCTAGGAGTGGGACTGCTGGATCATATGGCAACTCTATTTTTAGTTTTTTGAGGAACCTCCATACTGTTCTCCATAGTGGCTGCACCAATTTACATTCCCACCAACAGTATAGGAGGGTTCCTTTTTCTGGAATGGGCACCTCTGATTGACTTTCTGTTGACTAAACCAGTGGTTGTCCCACTTCGTCATGCATCAGTATCACCTGGAGGGCTTGCCAAAACACAGACTGCTGGACTCCACTCCCAGAATTTCTTAATGCGTAGATAAGAACAAAGAACAAGCTCCCAGGTGATTCTGAGGCTGCTGGACTAGGAACCACATTTTGAGAAGCACAAGACCAGGCTATTACATCCCTATAAGCATAAAGGACTGAAGTAAAGCAAAGGATTCTTGTCCAAAGCAATGCAAATGAGTTTTGTCCAGTATCTATCTAATAGACTTAATTTCCACCCTATAAAAATGATAACCTCAATATTACACATTATCCCCCTATAGGATATCAACCTGTTTTGCATCTATTAGCAGATTCATTTCTGCACTCTTGACTGATTATATATGTCCCTCAGATTCTCCTTTGAATTGATCTTACTATCTGACTGGCTCCCCCACTAATTAATGAGTTGAATAAAATCTTTAATGCATGCTCATTTTATATTTGCATAAAGGTCATGTTTTAATTTTCTGAAAATTATACTTTAATAGATGCAATATCTTCTCTTACCCTTTTCAGGACATTAAGAATGGTTAGGAATTTCCTTCAGCTCCCCATATCGTCACTCTTTCTTTTGAGTTCCTCTTTTTTCCTCTTTTAATAAAGTCGGGATTTTTGTTGTTCTTCTCTCCTTTTTTTTTTAATTTTAGTTTTAATTTTAATTTTTTTTTTTTTTTTTTTTTTTTTTGGCTGCATTGGGTCTTTGTTGCTGTGCGCAGTCTTTCTCTAGTTGCAGCGAGCGGGGGCTACTCTTCGTTGCGGTGCGCAGGTTTCTCATTGCGGTGGCTTCCCTTGTTGCAGAGCACAGGCTCTAGGCGCATGGGTTTCAGTAGTTGTGGCACGCAGGCTCAGTAATTGTGGCTCATGGGCTCTAGAGCACAGGCTCAGTAGTTGTGGCACATGGGTTTAGTTGCTCCACAGCATATGGGATCTTCGAACCCACGTCCTCTGCATTGGCAGGCAGATTCAAAAACCACTGCGCCACCGGGGAAGTCCCTTCTCTCTCCTTTATGTTGGAGGCTTTCTCCAATTTCTGGTGATGCTTAGCTGTCCATTCACACTCAGGACTGAAGTTTTTGTCAACCAGGGGATTCATGACCAAGAGACTAGGTGGCAGTTGGCCTTTTCATAAGAGACCCACTCATCTCTGTGTCTTCCAGTCCCCTCCTAGGAAGGATAAGCCTGGAGGCCAGCATCTGGGGTGTGGGAGTTGGATGGGGGTAAAGGAGCAGAAGCCCTATCAGATTTACTCATGCCCACAATTCACTCCCACCTTCCTCAGTGCCTGTTTTCGAGTCCACAGCCTCTCTGACTCAATTCAGAAAATACACTTCTCGTCCCCTGCGGGAATGAGAAAGAAGGTGTCTGACTGAGTCATGAAGGTGCCTAGTGACGATGTTCCTTGTGGAGACTTTTCGACAATTCCTATCTGCAGGCCCCACCTCACTTCCGCCTGCAACAAAGCCTGATGATTCCTACTCCTGACGGGTCCGGGATGCTGGGAGGGCTGATGGTTGGATTCCCTGTGAACAAGTCCTCTTCTTGGAGAAGTCGTTCACCTTCTCCATTCTCTTTTATCTTCACCTGTTGTGGTTCAAGATTACAAGTGTCTCTCAGGCTCATCAAACACTGACTTTGTCTCAGTGTCTTGCTGGCCTTGTTGTTTGGAGTGATTTTGCAAGAAGAATCAGATGGTTTTCACTTGCTGTCTTGAAATCAAAAGTCCCGTGTACTCTAACCCACTGAAATACAACTAAAATTTCCTCCTTGCAAAACACACAAGTCCTCTTTGTGGCTTAAATCCAGAGCACAAATTCATTCTTCACCCTTCTTAACAATAATGTTTTGTTAATTAAAAATATAAATTAAATTTTAATATTTTAATATTTTCTATCATTACCACTTTCTTCCTGGAATTCACTCTTCTCTTGGTCCCCATGATACCATTCTCCCTGGTTTTCTTCTCTGGTTGCTTCTTCTGTTTGTTTCGCCCTGATGACTTTCTCTTCCACCATTGAACCCTCGTGTATACCCTCATATATTATTACGTGGAATCTCAGCATAGTATCTGGGATCTCATCTCCTTTTCTCACTCTACAGCCCTGACTAATCTATTCACTCTCAGCTTTAACAACAAGTGACTATGTAATCTCTCTTGCCAACTTTCTCTTTTCCCGGGAATTCCATATTCTAATACCCAAATGCTTCCTAGACGTCACTGCTCAGGTCTCCGCAGGCACTTCAAGATCAGCACATACAAAATCCAACATAGCTCTCCACCGGACACCACCCTATGCCTCTCATCTTGCTTAATCCCATTTTAGTGAGAAACTCTAGAATCTATTCATTTGCTAAAGCTAGAAACCAAATATATAGAGATAAAGATAAAAAAAGAAATATGTATATATGAGTTATATATATGTGATCATCATATATATTATAGATATATAATTTCTCTTTTTTCCTCACCCCTCATATTATTTGTTACCAAGTTTTATTTATTCTACTCCTTTATAGCTCTCAAATTCATTCCTCTCTTTTCACCTGCACTATTATTATCTTAATTCAGGCCCTAATCATTTCTTACTCAGACCAAAGCACCTGTCTCCCTGACTCTAACCCTGTCCCTTCCAATCCAATCGCCAGACTGGCACCAATCTTTCTAAACTGTAATTCCCATCACAACACATCATCCCACCTTCCTCACTGCCCTTCAGGGACCCTGGAGCCAAAGGATAAAGGCCCGAACTCTGTGGCAGGACAAGCAGGGCCCTTCATGACCAGACCCACCCAGCTTCACCCTCGACACCAGCTTCACTAGGAACTGCTCCCAGCTCTCCGAAGGGACAGAGCTCTCTCCTTCTCCTGCTCCTTCAAGCACGCAGCTCCTTCTGCTGGGAAGGCTCATCCCTCTTTCTTCAATTAGTCCCTCCCTACTCAGCTCACCAACCCCTTCTCCCAAGAGGCCTTTGCTGACCTTCTTAGAGCTAAGTGTCTAATACTCTCCTAGAACACCCTTATCCTACTACATTGTAAAAGCTGTTTGTCCACATCCACGAGACTCGAAAGTCCTGGAGTTTGGGGCATTATGTCACTCACCCTCCATGTCTCCAGGATCCAATCCATCTGGAACCCTATCCCACGCCAGGATGTCAATGAGGAAAAGGAGTAAACGGATGCAGCACTGTTATGTGCCAAGTATTCTTTTGAGCACAATGAAAAGATGATGCTCACAGTAACATGCTGAAGTTATGGCCGCCCTTCTATTGTTGAGGAATCGAGGCCCAGTGGAGGTAAACGAAGTCACAGCGCCCACAGCCCTGAGCTACGAAGTGCTAAAGCCAGAAGTGAAACTCACACAGCCATGTAGCTCCGGAACACACACTCTCAGCATCTCCATCAGACTGCTTACACTGCTCAAAAGCTTGTCTTAGCTCAAGCAAAATTAAATTAGGCCCAGCCTGCTAATAAACCAGGTGCTGTTGTAGCATATTATATACAAATGTTCAAACTTCGGGTCCCAGGATGAACAGATGACTTTCAAAAGAGTCTCAAGAAAGGTACATTTGGATATATAAACTACAATCTAACTTGGCTATTTGCCATGATAACTGAGCCTATGATTTTCCTTTTCTCCACGCCTCCCCGCCCTGATTTCTCACCTTTCTCTTACTCCATGATGACTAAGCAATAACTATTCAGAAAAGAAGGCGATCAGAGGTTCATTATTAAACATTTATTGAAACCCCACAATTCCCTAGGGCTGAGGCTTAGAACACAAAGTCCAGTCTTTTTCTTCTGAGGGGACATCATTCCTCTCATTAGGTTTTTCTTTTTAATTTTATTGAAATATAGTTGATTTACAATGTTGTGTTAATTTCCTCTGTGTAGCAAAGTGACTCAGTTATACATATATTTATATATATATATTCTTTTTCATATTCTTTTCCATTATGGTTTATCACAAGATATTGAATATAGTTCCCATTCTTCTCATTATTAAAGTCAGAGCAGAGACAAGACTACAATGAAGCAATGGCTTTGTAAAGACAATTTTCACATGTTTCTAAGAAAGCAGTACTGTCCTGTTTTTCAACTTACTTGGCTCCACAATTAGGGAAAGAGAGATTTTAAAACATCAGCTAATAAGATACTTATACAATGCCTAGCAATATAAAATACTCTCTTACTCAAATTATATATACCTAGGGAAACAAAAAGAGCCAGTGAAAATAACTAAGAATTTAAAGCAAACACCAAGTAACTCTCAGAAGAATCAGACAATGCCTGACATCCAACTGACTCATCTTCCCACTCTGCCTCCACCTTCAGACACATTTTATTTTTATATTAAAAAAGGAAGCATCCAGGTTTTAAGGTTCAGGCCATGGACCACAGAATTCTAAAACTCTCCAGCCATACTCAATTTTTTACTCCTGAGAACAGATAATAACACAACTCAAAAGCAATCAACAATCATATATCTAAACCATGTGATTTTTTTTTATTGGTGAAATTTAATTTGTCATCAGTGGAAAAAATCAAGTCTAGTTCACACTTTATTAAATAAATGGGAGGCTAATCTGTTTCAGAGACCAAAAAACAAAAAGCATCAAACAAAAGGATGGAAAAGGTGCCAACAATGAATGACTTTTCTGACCTCCCTTCTTTAAAATTCCCAGGAGCTCAATGGAACCCCACTCAAAAGTGTATGTTCAGGTTGAATAGATAATTTTTGTCCTTCTGAACTCGGAACAAAGGTTGATGCTCAAAAATGTTTAACCTTCTTGGAACGCAGGAGGAGGAAAGGCTGATAGTGAACTGTCACAACTGATTATAATCACGGTTCAAGGGAAAGGTTACTCTGACAGCTAAATAGAAAAGGAGCTCACTTTCAACACTTATGCTGCCTATTTAAAAAGAATTATTTTTCTGCAGTAGCAAGTTGTAAAAATTAATAGCATGAAAGCACACATCCTGTTAGAACTCCATTGCTTCTTAAAGATCCACGCTTAGCTGTCCAGTTTAGCAAAAGTAAACAGAAGTGGTTTTTTTGTTTGTTTTGGGGGGGGGGCGTTGCATTTGGCAAAGCAGCTGAAAATTATAATCCATTCTCAATTATCCATGCCCATTTCTAATAGGGCTAAATAAAATTCACAGAGTTAATGAGAGTTTCAAGCTGTCTTAAGTAAGCTTTGAACAGAACTGGAAATGTGATCAGCTCATGGCCCTATTTAGCAACAAAGAAGTACAAGTATGAGCAGCAAAATGAAAGCAATAATCTACCTCCGGAAAACCATCTCCTGAGCAGAGTCACATAATGGAACGTGATGTCAATACTAAAGATTAACTCAAATCGATTAGGCGACTCAATTGCTCACATTTCAGCCCTCATCAAAATTTCATGAGCTCTGTGAGAAGACATAAGTGCAATCTGCTGTAGTAAAGTAATACTGGAATGGAAGAATTCCACTTACTATGAAAAGACTGTAAGACTAGGTATTATTTGAGTTTCAGCAAGACAAAGTCATGCCATGTGATGGCATGTTGCCTTCGGGTTAGTTTTGTTTCAATAATGATTGTTCTCATATTAATAAATCTACAAAGAACAAAAATAGCAATCTTAGGGAAAAATCAGCTTTTAGATATTACAATGGAAGAATATGCCTATATAATTGCCCCATCTGTTTTAGAGTAGTTGTTTAAATTTTAAATAATAAGCACATTTTCCCACCATTCACGAACATGGTTTTATAAAATGTTCCAAGTAAAAAGCCAACAAATATGCCAACAGTCCTTTGTTAAAAGAAAAAAGAAGTAAAAAGCATCAAAAGATAGCCATGGGAATATTGCCCCCTTCTGTCTTTCTAAAAACCTTCTTATAGTAAATATCTGAATATGAAAAAGAATATGTACATTCTTTGCTGTACACCAGAAACTACCACAACATTGTAAATCAACTATACTTTAAATTTTCTAGGTAAATATCTGAAGTCTGGAAATGATATTTACAAAAATTTAAGCTCACTCTATGGAAAACAAAAGCCAGAAGAGGGACTTGATGAAGCAAAGTGTTGATGAGGTAACTTTTAAATGAAGACATGTTTCTTATTTTTAAAGGTCTTAAACCTTTCATTATAAAAAATTTCAAGTTTATACAACAATAGAAAAATTTTTAAAACTACCATTTACACACACCCAGCTTCAACAATTACCATCTCCTGGTTAGTATTGTTTGAATGAGACCCTAACCCACATTTCTCTCCGTCGCCCCTTACTGGATTATTTTGAAGCAAACTCCAGGGATCTTATTATTTCATTGCTAAATACTGTAGTACATATCTCTAAAAGATAATGACTTTTTAACAAAATCACAAAACCATTACCAATGTAAACATTAATATAAATTTCTTAATACCATCAAATATCCAATCAGTCCCCAACTTTCTCAAGAATTCTTTTTACATTTGGTTTGCTCATTGAAACAAGGCTTAAACATTACATTTGGTTGGTAGGTCCCTTCAATCTCTTTTAATCGATAGATTACTCCTGCTGCTTTTTATTTCTTACAATTTATTCGTCGAAGAAATTGGAGTGTTTGCCCCGAAGTTCCCCAGAGTCTGCATTTTGCTAACTCTGTCTTCAATATATCACCTAACACATAGCTCCACCCTATGTTCTGTGTAACTCTGTAATTAGTGCTAGCAGTTTGATACTGTTACCGGTCCTTTCATCAGCAGGCACCTGATGTCTCTCCTGCAGTGTCAGCGTCACTGACGATCACCATCACCGTCTAGGTCATTATTCACTTGGATTTGCAAAGTGGTGACATCGAATTCCATCACTCCTTCCCTCCACAACACCATTTGATTACCATGCAGAATAAACTCTTACAGCAAAGACACGACAATGCTTGATTCTTTCTCTTTATTATTTTCCAGAAAAGTGAGTTAGTTCACTTAGCATTCTCCAAAGGTCAACAATGAGAGTTTGGTTTTTTTTGAAATGTCATATATCACGGATTTTAAATATACTGATGTGATATTCAATCCACTGTGATCATTATTCTTATTGACTAGGCAGTAGGAGCCTCTCCAAGTTTAACTCCTGATTCTTCTGACAAGACCACAGTAATCTTTGATGCTTTCTTGTCTTCTGGTTTGACAAGATGTGCCTGGCTTTATGAAGTCTTGAAACAGGTACTATTACTTTACATGTGTCTTAATGTAATATTAATAAACCACATATTACATACTCTCCTATGGTTCCAAACTTGGTAGCCAGTGTGTATATTAAAGGAGACTAAGTAAAGAGGTCAGTTTATTGACCATTAAATGTAGAATGGGATCCTGGATAGAAAAAACAAAGGCCAATACTGGAACAACTGGAAAATTTGAACACAGGTACACGTTAGACAATAGTATTGAATCAATGTTAAACTTCCTGAATTTGATAACTGAAATGTAACATATAAGAGAAAGTCCTTGTTCTTAGGTGATATATATTTTAAGTATTTAGGGATGAAGAGTTATAATGTGTGCAACTTCCTCAAACTGTTCCCAAAAATGTGTGTGTGTGTTTATGTGTACAGAGAAATCAAATGGCAAAAGGCTTACTGATGATCTAGAGGAAGATTATACTGTTCATAGTTATTACTCTTGAACTTGTAAGTTTGAAATTTCAAAAAATAAAGAGTTGTCAATAAAAGGCAAAAAAAAAAAAAAAAAAAAAAAAGGTGTGTCGGGCTCATCTTCCCTTTCTCATTCTAGACCTGGAATCAGCCATTTCTCCAAGGAGCCTGTGATGGCTGCCGAGTGCCTGGCCGCCCATCCCTCCATCCCTCTATCCAGCTGTTGACCCTAATGGCTCACAGCTGCCCCTTCTTCACAGCATTCCCCTGGGCTACCCCAAGCTTCCTCACACCCTCCCTCTCCAGGAGCCCAGAGCCTGTGACTAACTCAGCTGGGGACAAAAGGCTGGCTTCCAGTTGAGATGAACTCTGTGCACTGGTTCCCTGGAGCCAATGCAGGACCAGGCAGAGCCAGCCCCTGCCAAGCCAGCATCTGACTTTGCCCCCACCCTCCCTGCTTCCCTTGTTCCTCTCCTGACCCTCCCCCTCAATACATCACTTACAGCCTCTCAGGCTGTGCCTAAGGAACCTGACCCAAGACACAGCCTGGATTTGTTTCCATAAGAAAAAGAATTCCCTGGCAGTCCAGTGGTTAGGACTCCGCGCTTCCAAGGCAGGGGGCGCAGTTTCGATCCCTGGTTGGGGAACTAAGATCCCGCATGCCACGTGGTGCAGCCAAAAAAAAAAGAAAAAAAAAATCTTAAAAATAAATAAATAAAATTCACCAATAAAAAGAAAAAAAGGAAATGACACAGGGAATTATAGTCATTATCCTGTAATAACCTACAATGGAGTATAATCTGCAAAAATACTGAATCACTATGCACTACACCTGAAACTCACATAATACTGTAAATCAACTATACTTCAATTTAAAAAATGAATTAATTTTTAAAAAGGAATGACATTAGGATACTGTAATACTGTATGGGCATTTCTACTGGATTGGTCACTATTTCTAGTCCTGTTCAGTGGGCAGAGCCAGGAAATTTTTTTTTTTAATGAAAAAACCTCACTGTGTGTTCAAACTGATATTTCCAATTCAATTAAGGATTTACTTAACTTTCCTGATTTCACACCTGCATCTCTTCTCTCTCCCAACTGAAAATCCTGGCTCTGAACACCATCAACATATCCACTTTATTTCTGAAGTTTTTCTGACACAAGAACACAAACCGATCACAAAATAACACAATCTTTTGACTTAAAATGCAAGTTTACATTGTTTTAGATCAATCTTGCTTATCCCGGAGTACAATATTTTAACTCATGCAAATGTATTCTACAATAGCCCTTAAAACCTCAACTAAGACTTTACATTCTAAGGAGTTTCTCTTTTCTAAGAATGATAGCAACTGTCATTTCATGCATATGAAACAGCATGTCTTGACATGTGACATTCAATCCACAGTCATGCCTGCACCATGTATATAAGAACACATCCTCCAATTAGTAAGTGAGTCTTTCCTTAGCATTTGCTACTTGTACCTTGCTACCTTGTGTTTCTCACACTCCATGAGCTTTTTATTTAAAATAAGCTAAATGTATCTTCTCTGATGTTCTTATCATTTGGGCCCTTATTCTGTGAACCTTTACTGTGACTCTTCTGCCTCCTTGCCTGCAGCTGTTGTTTAAACTCAATTTCTTTTTAATTGCAGTAAAATACACAAAACGTAAAACCTACCATCTTAACCTTTTTAAAGCATACAGTTCGGTACTATTAAGCACATTCACCTTGTTGAGCACCCAATCTCCGAACTCTTTTATTATTTATTTATTTATTTATTGGCCACGCCATGCAGGTTGCGGGATCTTAGTTCCCCACCCAGGGACTGAATCCAGGGCCACGGCAGTGAAAGCGGGCCTAACCACTGGACCGCCAGGGAATTTCCCCCAAACTCTTTTAATCATGCAAAACTAAAAGGCCATACTCATCAGACAACTCCCCACTCCCTCCTCCCCGCCCCTGGCAACCACGACATTCTACTTTTGTAACAGAGCAGGACCCTATGGGGCCTTCCTGGGACAGGCCTTCCCCCATATCCTCCGCTTTAGCTCCTCTCTGAAGTACCTAGATAATAGTATTGAATGCAAATTTCCTGAGTGGTTTTGCAGATGTGAAACCCCACCACCACTACTAAATGGAAGAACTACTTGATGACCATGAGCACAAGTCCCAGGCCTCCTGGAGCCTAAGGACTGATAATGTTAACCCCTGTGACACCACCCTGCTGCCTCACCATCAGCCAGTCAGAGAACTGTGCACAAGCTGATCACATACCCTGAGACCCCTCCTCTCCTGGTCCTTAAAAATGCTTTGCCAAAACCCTTCGGGGAGCTCAAGGCTTTTCTGGGCAAGCCACCTCATCTCCTTGTATGGCCTTGCAATAAACCTTTCTCTGCTCCAAACTCCGATGTTTCCGTTTGTTTGGCCTCACTGTGCGTCAGGCACAGGAACTTGCGCTGACAATTTCTGTCTCTACGATTTGCTACTCGAGGAACCTCACAGAGAAATATTTGTCCTTTTGTGACTATCTTATTTCACTCAGCATAATGTCTTCAAGATCCATCCATGTTGCAGCAGGTGTCATGATTTCCTTCCTCATTAAGGTTGAATAATATTCCATTGTATGGATACATCACATTTTGTTTATAATTAATCCATCAATGCACCTTTTGGGGTGCGTCTACCTTTTGGCTAATACAAATAATGCTACTATGAACATGGGTGTACAAACATCTCTTTCCCAGACCCTGCTTTCAATTCTTTTGGGTATATATCCAGAAGTAGAATTGCTGGACCTTACAATTTCTACTTTTAATTTTTGAGGAACTGACATACTGTTTTCCAGAGCAGCTGCACCATTCCACATTCCCAGGAACAGTACACAAAAGTATTTAAACCTCATCTTAACATCAGATTAATTTAGGTATCTGATCTTCATCCACCACAGAGATGCTGAGCTGCACGCAGTGGGGGGTCAGTGCTGACAGGTCAAGGATATTCCCCAGCATCAGAGTTAATTAGCTACTTTACCATGTGATAACCGAGCACAAAGTGTGGAGGCTGCGGCATGGACTTGGTAGTATTAGACCAAAGCGGACTTGCCAATACATTGGTACCCTGGGGTAGCGAGCAGTACAGATAATGCAGGCTGTGAGCATGCTTTCAAAGGTATATAGCTACTCCTCAGGAATGAGTCAGGATGAAAACATGCATAATTCCTCCAGTCTATTGGAATCTATATTCTTGTCCCTGAAATTTCCCACCCAATCCCCAAGTGCTCTTGGAGCTGAAGCTCTTCCTAACAGACGGCAGGGACAAAGGACGTCTGCTTCCATCTAGACTGATGACCTGGGCCAGTCCTTACTCTCTGAAACTCACTTTTGTCAGACTGGGTTAACAATATTAAGCCCCATTCAAGATACAAGTTGCTTGTGCAGATTAAATGAGATCATGAATATGAACACACTTTTCAAAATATGAAGTGTGAAAAAAATGCACAACCCAAAAGTTGAGAGTTATGTTATATTCAGCAGACAAAACTGAGGACTTAATCCAGCAACACAGCCTCTCAGCTAGCTCTGAGGGACGGCTCCAAAGAGGCAAGTGGGGAGCCAGGATATACAGGAGTTTTTGCAACAAAGACCAGGTAGTCAGAACATCAAAAGATTATTGTTAATAAAGAAAACCAGACATCTCAAGTTAAGGAATTTAGCACTTTTCTATGTATGGGAAGAGCCTATGTCTGGGCTACCTGAAATCTTCCTTTGATATGTACCTCAGCTATCTGGGGCCAGTATCCTGTGCTTTCTCATCCTGAGTCGCTTTGGGGGGGTGCACAATGAGGGGAGACTGCAGTGACTGACTGCTAGATGGCAGGCATTCTTTGTTTCCATCCTGAGTTCCCCCAGGGCTCACTGTCAGGTGGCTGTAATGTGATGGCTTGATGGCTGCAACATCTTTTACTCACTAATATGGCAGGTGGCATTTTTCATTCACAAGAGTTACTGCAAAGCAGCAGTTTTCCTGAAACATCACTGTCGTTTCCAGAACTGACCACTTTTCTCCCAAGGCACAAACTAAATTCTGTTTGGATATGTTCGATTGTTCAGTTTCCACAGTTTGATTTTTTTGAACCACACGCATCACCTCACAATTGGGAAAAAAAAAAAAAAAGAGGCACTATTGAGAGAAATCAGATGGATTCTTGCCACTCACCAGGAGGGGGCTGAGAGGAGCACAACAGTGATATTTGGAAGAACGGAGAATTAGGTCTAGGAGAAAAGGTCCAGAGAGATGGAACCATGAGCCCAGAAAAGAAGCAGCTCTTTGATTCTCAAGTACAATGAACTGGCTATGAATACAAGCCATCAGACAAGGGGAGACCTCATCATTGAAAGCACTGGACGAAGAGAAGTGAGACAAGCTCTAGATCTTTCACAGTACCTCTTCACAGGTGGTACAATAGGAAATGGTTTTAAGTTGTAAACCACAGGATTTAGGCAAAGGTCAAGGAGTCACCCCAGGCAAACACGGCTGTTAAACATCAAACAGAATTCCAAGGGAAGAGCTGTGTCCTTTAAAATAAAGAAATTTATACCCATCTTCCCGGAACATTTTAACATTCTGGTTAGGTTAGAAATAAAGTAAAGACTGTTCTGGTTAGAAGTAAAGAAATAAACTAGACCAACTCTAAAGGAGCTATCTTTTCAGCTCTTTTATCCACCCCATCCATGGAAATTTTGAAGGCACAAGTGGCTAAAACTTTTCTGGAAAAACAAAAAGAAGACTAAAGCACACCTGGAGCCCATGCTCCAAAGCAGGAGAGGTCACCGTGGTGAGGGGCCCGCAGGCCGCGGCAAGGGGCGGCCCCTGCTCACCGTAGCTGGAGGGAGCCCGTGCACAGCAATGAAGACCCAACGCAGCCAAAAATAAAAAGATAAAAAATTAATTAATTTTTTCCTGTAAGTTTTATTTGCTTGGAGCTTAAAGAATTTAAGGTTTTCAAGACAGCAAGTGGTGCTGAGTACAAGAAAGACAAAAACAACGGCAACAGGCCTTGCTTCAGTCAAATGCTGGCTTCGAAAAGAATCATCAGTTAGAAGAATGTGTTTATTTTTCTCCAAGCAGAGCACATGAATCCCTTCACCAAGTTCATTTTGGTTTCATGAGTTGTTTGAGAAACTAAACTCTATCTATATTAGCACCATTCATTTAATATAGACCATGTACGCTGCATGATCCTGTGCACCAATTATTCTTATAGCTACTGATAGCAGTTTTATAATAAATGAAACCTTTGGTAAGGTCCTGTAAGGGAGGTGTAGCAATGAGCACAGACTCAGTAAGCTGAATGGACATTATTCCACAAAATCCTTCTGAAGCAGTTAGCAAAAGAAATTTGACTTTATTCATTCAGTTCATTATCTAGAACTCCAAAGGGAAAAGGAAACAAACATTTCCTTTAGGAGCTTTGTATTCACCAATTAACCCAAAGGAAGGTGTGAGCTGTAAGCAAGCCTTCCCCAGAAAGGGAAGTGTCCTGAGGTTATGCAAATAAAGCCGCATGGGGCTACACACTGGAAAAGGAAAGGGAAAGGGAAGACCACTGAACAACCTAAGCAGGAAAGGGACAGAGAAACATCCTACATTCTCAACAAGATCAAGGATGTCTGGCTAGTCTTTTCTACACAGCAGCAGGCTCCCGACTACAAAGATGGCCTGAAACCTGTTAATATTAATTTAAAACAAAGAAAAACTATGCAAAAGGGACTTCCTCCACACTCCCAATGCAGGGAGCCTGGGTTTGATCCCTGGTCGGGGAACTAGATCCCACATGCCGCAACTAATGATCCCACGTGCCGCAGCGAAGATCTGGCACAGCCAAATAAATAAATAAATAAATAAATAACTGTGCAATGTTCCAAAGTATCTTGCAGCCTTACAATGACCTAAGCTGCAAAGAGAAAAACAGAAAATTTCCCCAAGACTCGAAAACAAAATCCAACAACAGAAGGAAAAGGAAGGTGAGGTCAAGAAGTAGTCTGGTAGGAGAAAAGGCAAGGCTGGGGAGGAGTAATGCATTTGCATGGGAAATCCTTTCCTGCTGCTCTTTAAAGTTTCTGCCTGCGATGCTGCCCTTTCTTCGCGGAAGGCGAACATCCTTCAGTGAAAGTCAAGAGCCCTGGACCCACCTCTGCCTAAGGCACCTGTAATTTTTTTTCCTTTTTTCTTTCATTCTTTTTTTTTTTTTTTTTTTTGGTGTATTCAAGGGTTTGTTTTTCTGTGTCACTGAAAACAACAGATGTATTCAGTTGTGTGTACTTTTTTAAATTGTGTTTTCCCCTACCCCCACCCCCTACCTCTGGCGACCACCAATCTGCTCTCTGCATCTGTCTTTCTGAAGGAAGGCATCAGAAGTTAAAGGGAACCTCCATCCTCTTCCTAACCTCTTGGCTCTGGAGGACCCCAACTGAGCCGTCAACGCCCTTCTCTATCAGTATTCACTTCCTGGGTTATCCTGATCAGTCTCCTGGATTTGATAATATCCATGTACTGACAACCCCATGAAATCCAGACCCTAGGAAATCTAGTTGATATTTCAGACTTAACATATCCAAACTGGAAATCTGATTTCCACCCCTCAGGCCACACCAGCTTCTTCCCCAGTGTTCACCTTTCAGAAAGCAGGACCGCCAATCGTCTGCGTTAAGCCTGCCTGAGTCAGAAGTACCAGGTTCAAGACATGGAAACAAGCTAAGTGTCCACTGACAGATAAATGGATAAAGAAGATGTGGTACATAGATGCAATGGAATACTGGCCATAAAAAAGAATGAAATAATGCCATTTGCAGCAACATGGTGGACCTAGAGATTATCATAAACGACGTAAGTCAGAGAAAGACAAATATATGATATCACTTCTATGTGGAATCTAAAATATGACACAAATGAACCTATCTACAAAACAGAAACAGACTCACAGACATAGAGAACAGACTTGTGGCTGCCAAGGGGGAGGGTGGTGGGAGAGGGAAGGATTGGGAGTTTGGGATTAGCAAATGCAAACTACTATATAAGGATGGATAAACAACAAGGTCCTAATGTATAGCCCAGGGAAATATATGCAATATGCTGTGATAAACCAGAGTGGAAAAGAATATGAAAAAGAATATATATATATATATATATATATATATATATATGTGTAACTGAATCATTTTGCTGTACAGCAGAAATTAACACAACATTAAATCAACTACACTTCAATAAAATTTTTAAAAATATGTATCAGGCTTGATAATCCAGTTACTGGGGGCAGGAGCCCCAGAGTGAAGGACAGAAGCTCGTGGGCCTCAGTTTTGCCAGCACGGGGAGAGGGCTACCGCTTGGCCGGTACCTGGGGGCGCTGGCAGTTTTTAATCAGAGAGTCCTTCACCTCTATGAGCTAGTGTCAGAGACTCTAAGTCCAGGAAATGCAGGCGATGGGGTTGACATGTGCACAAAACTGGAATCAGTGAAATGTAACAGGGTGCCTGGTTATTTTCAGGTGCTCTAAAGTTTTGATTTCCCCTTTTTGTTCTACATTAACAGGTTCAAGTGAGGGCACTAGGTAGAAAGACTCTTGCTGCCTCCCAGGTCCTCTGCCCCAGGAGGAGAGGCTGAACGCAAAGCATGGCAAGAGTGAGGTTTGGGGCTTATCTATGCTTTCCAGTACCATTTAAAAATAGGTTTTGATTGACGCAAAAGTTAAAAAACTTCTATGCAGCTAGGAAACCTGAGACTCAAACTGATGAAAGTACTTTAGGAGGGTTCATTAGGATAAACCTCTAGGCCTAGAAACATGATCATTTGAATCTATTCCAACTGCTCCGGTCGGAACACTTGGGTTTATATCTTCGTTCCATCATCCACCAGCTGTGTGATGTTGACAGGTTTCCTCCTCTGGAGAGTGAGCACCTGCCCCAGAGAACTGCTGGGAAGATGAAAGGGGAGAAAACAGGGAAGCACAGAGACACCTGCTGCCTGTGGGCTGCCGAGGTAGCGAGCGTGCAGTGATGTGAGCGCTCCAGTGATGGTGGTGATGATGGTGATGTTTCAAGCTCTAGGATTCAGACCCAATTGCAATGTCAAAATACTAAAGAACCAAGGGAGATGTGGATCTAATTATCTTTTCTGCTCCAAGGTGGTAAAAATCCCTAAATGTTCCAGTGACATGTCTCAATATATAGGATAAGTCCCCAGACCTAAAAGAGAAAATCAGGATAAATGTTTGGCTTACTCACTCTTAGAAACATCTCATTTTTCAAAAGAGGAGCAAAGAAAACACATATATTACTAATTATGTTTATATTAAGTGATCTCCGTTACTAATTCTTATAGCCACGTTGGAGTACAAATGATGAATTCAGAAAAAGTAACTAGGTTGGAGCAGCCGGAGATGCTAAAGTATAATGCATTCCATGTGGCTCGGGGCCCGCTTCCTGGCTGAAAGTGCACTGTCACAGCTTCTGAGTTATCTCCTTCACTGCTACGTCCTGTGTCAGTCTTTTGACTCGTGGGCCTGTTTCTTACTCAGACTGCTGCTAGAAACGCCTGGAGTGCTTCACATAAAGTCATTCAAATAATCCTGAGTCACCACAGCTGATTTATTTTTATTTCATCTCCAGGCCACCATCAGAGTTGACACTGACTCGTCCCCCCTCTCCCTCCCACTGTGTAAGCTGGAAAAGGCACAGGCTCCGGGCTCATGTGCTGGCCCTACTGGCTGCACCTAACCAAACCCAGAAGAGGACCCAAGGCCGGCGCTCAAGTCCACCTATAGCATGAAAACAGGGAAATGTCAGCAGAGGCTAAGCAGGAATCACATGACATACGAAGCCAACAGCCTCCTGCTACCAACTCTGACGATTTCCAGTCTACAAAACAATGACCCTAGGAGAAGCACACAGATGGAGGAAGTGAGCTTTACCCGCCCCAAAGAAGCTCCTGGAATGTTTTTATTGCCCCTAGCAACAAGGCAGCCTCCACTGCTATTTCCTGTCCTCTAACCCTGCTCCCTTCCAAATGATCCTTCCGAAGAGGAGAGGGCAAAGGCTTTCCTCAGGTTCCCTACCAGCAGTGACCACCAGATGCCGGCAGAGAGCTACAGGCAATGTCCAAGCTCAGGTCCTAATCACCGGACACCCAGACCGCTGCAGTAGCTACTGACCCGGCCCTGTCCTGCTCCCCTCTGACCCAGCCTGCTCAGGTTTAATTCCTAAAATCCTGCTATGATGATGCTACTCATCTCTTCCAGGGTCTCCATGAAGCACAGAAATGAAGTTTAAACACAGTGGTATTCCGGCCCCATCACTTTTTCCAGCTTTATCTTGTACATTTCTCATAATCCCCCACATCCAGCCAAACAGTTATCAGCACTTCTGCTTACTCTATTTCCCAGAGCTGACGTCTGCTGGCTCTCCAATTCCTACACATAATTAAGCCCAATTCAATCCTGTCTCTTCCGTTAAGTAGTTACCCCCTAACCACCTTATTTCGGAGGTAAAAGAAAAAAACCTCTCCATTCTCTGAATTCCTATAGTGACTAACCTACACGTCATGTATAAATATCATTCATTCATTTGTTCAATAAAATGCATCAGATGTCATATGCCAGGAAATATGCTAGGCCAGACGATGTGGACCCCAAGGAAGTCAAGGTCTGGGGGGGAAGGAGAGGAAGGAATTATCATGTACTGAGTATTTATGCCAAGCAGGCCACCTAATTCCACACGTCAGTTCATCCTCACCCCTCAGTGAGGTCGCCGTTGTTATTATCACTTCACAGTAAGAAAACTGAGTCTCGAGGAGTTGAACAGCTCGGCAAAGATGACCACGTATGTTTTTTACTTGCCAGGGTCCCTGTCTGTCCCCTCAGACTCTGCCCATCCTTGGTGACTCTGCCCTGCCCCCTTCCTGACTCACTGGGTTCTGGCCGGGCTGCACGCCTCGGCCACAGCTCCTGGGGAAGGCTGCTTCCTTGGTTCCAGCCCTCTGACCAGGACCCAGCAAGTCCCCTGCCGTCTGCCACCCTTGCAGGCAAGGGGTGGAAGGTAGGTAGATAGGTAGGTAGGTTCCACCTGAAGTCTGCTGGAGCATCTCAGCCCTGCCCATGCTTCTGGAAACAGTCCTTCCATTAAACTCTTATGGTGCCAGCTGTTTCCTGCCAGATACATAGAGCGGGAGTCGAATCCGTGTCCATCTCACTACTGAGCCTGCCTTTTTCACTTGAGTAACTGCGCTGCTGGAGATCTGTACAAAGGGCCGAGGACCAAAGCAGAATGCACCTCACCCTGATGGGAAGGATCAGAAAAGACTTTCCTGAACAAGCCGCCTGATCTCGAGTCAGTGTTCAGAGGTGAACTGGAATTCTCCAGGCAAACAGAGAGCAAGGAGAGGTGTTCCAGGGCAGAGTCACCAGGCATGGGAACTATGTCTTATTACCAAGGCAGTTAGGTACAGTGCTCAGGAGGGAATAAGGGGGGGTGGAGGGCTCCTAAACTTTGATGATGATCACGTACTTCTCCATCCACATGGGGAGATTAGAAGAAAGAATTAGCTAGATTCTGAGCAGGAGAAACAATGTGCCTATTCCCTACCTTCAACAGAGCCCTGTCACAGAAGATAAACCCAACGATTCAGCATAATGTATCCCTTAATGACCCTGGTCTCATCTACCAGCACCACCTCGAGCTGTCCCCCAGGCCTGCCACGCCGTCATGCCTCTGTGCTCTTGCACACGTTCTCCTCGTCAGAGACGCCTCCCTCCACTTCCCACCGGATCAACTCCTCCTCTTTCAAGACGCGCCTCAGGCGCCTGCTTCTCTGCAAGTATTTCTGGCCATGCGCCATGTTCCCTAATGCCGGGTGCACGGTCCACGGCAGCACTTCCCTAACACAGGCCTGCACTCCGTTTACTCGTGTGCGTGTCTGTCCATGGACTCAGTGGTGAGGTGCTGGGGCGCAGGAAGGCAGAAGGTTGCAGAGGAAGTGCTGGGGCCCTGGAGTCCACCACCTAGACCCAAAGCCTAGACTCTACCCCCAAACAACTGGGTCAACTTAGGCAAGTTATTTACCTCTCTGGGCCTCAGTTTCATCATTCAGAAGGTGAATAATTCCAGTCATACAAGTAAGCCCTCAATAACCGTTAGTTATTAATACATACCTGTACATCTCTTATTTCCTGTATAAAAAAGCTTACGTTTGTTGAATGAATAAATTTTCCTACAATTTCCTGTTGCTCTGCGTAGATACCAAATTCTACTTAGCCTTTGTTTTATTCAATCATGAAAGGAAGGCTCTCATCTCTAAGTATGTGCTTATTTTACCATTGGCTAAACAGGACCTTTTCTGTAAAGGAATTCAGTTTCTTCCCATTGTCACTGGCCTGGCCGCAAACTCCACATGCGTCTGCTACACAGTTACCCCACAGAAGGGCAGGTCTGTCTTAATAATTTACAGAGACATATTATCACATCAAATCTTGCTGGCTCCCCTCAGCTGGCATGAGTCACGACAGTCATAGGCTCTCCACAGCACAGGAAGGACTCATAGGGAAACTTTTTTTTAATGCTGAAGCAATGCAAGATTACTGCAGTCATGAAATACTCCTTGAAAGTTTTTTAAATGTCAGTATCTAAGCCCCAAATCCTTAACTGTCACAGCCCCGGCAACAAGTCCCTGTGTAAGAGCCCCAACCAAGACAGAAGGTCAGAGCACATGGAACAGTGTGCTCAGGAGAGAAGGGGTGAAGACCAGGTGGGCACCAAGCTTCCCAGGTAACTATTCAGGTAACTTCCCTGGTAACTGGTAAGGCAGCTTGGCTGACCCAGGGCACTTGCTAGAAGACGACAGCAGTGCCACCTGAGAGCAACATAAAAGCCACCCGGAGGGGCCAGCTCCCTCAGCATCACCTGGAGGACAGCTGCAGATGAGGGGGTCGGCCCCTCCCTCCACACCTCACCATCCCGATGCTGCTTTGTTGTCACCCGCCTCCACCAACTCAGCTCTCACCACTGCAGGCCTCAGCTGGGTTACTCCATGGCCCCATCCGGGCTCTGGACCCCACTCTCATGTGGTCAGGATTCACCAGCTTTCAATACCCCTGCCCACCGCTGACCAGCGCTTCCTGGGAAACCACATTCCTCGCTGGCACTCACGTGAGTTCCCGACTACTTGCTGGGACAATAAGAGAATAACTGAATTACTTAAAGTCAATCTGATCATTTTTGAAGACTAAGAGAAGGACCTCCCCATGTGACAATGTATTTAATATTCTTTGAAAAGACAATTCCCTACTTACAGGTCTTCTGGTGGAAGCGCCTTGGACGGAGTGGTAGAATTCTGGCTGGACGCGGCTGCTTTTCTTGATTCTTCGTTTCCTCACTGAGATCTCCTGCTCACTCTGGTGGTGAACCTCCACGGCAGGCTTGGCTTCTTCCAGCCGGGCAGCTGCAGCCGCTGCGGCCCGTCTCCTAAGGTGCCGAGGGCTGGCTCGGAATCCCTGGGGCAGGAAACACAAGCGAACAGATGCAGATTGGTCCTGAGTCAGTTGGGCAGTTCTCTGGGGCTAGTTGCACAGAGACGTCCAAAGACACCAGCTCTGTGAGCTCTCTGACCACCCAAAAAGTGAGCTCAAAGTGTAGCAAGGTTTGTGTGTCCTGCAAAGCATCTCGTGTTCCGGGACCCAGAGTTATTCTACCTTAAGAGATGTTTTAATCCAGAAATGCTAGTTTTTAAAAAAAGTAGGCAGGCATACTGGTTTACTTATGTGGATATAAGTCAAACTAAGTGTGAAGAAGGGGGGCTCCAGGTGGGCGTCAGGATGGTACAGGGAAAGGACCCAGTATTACCCCAGGGAAAAGGATGCTCTGCTCCCCTGGAAGTGGACTGTGCAGGAAGGAAGTCAGGAATGCAAGGTATCATCATGAAACACCTTAAAGGGAGGGTCTAACACCAAATGGCGCAGGACAGTGCAGCAAACGGTATGGGTTTGGGGGGTCAGATGGGCTTGGGTCTAAATGCTGACCTGTTCATTATAGCTACACATTTATTAAAGATTGATGATCTAATTTTTCCAGCCTAAGAAATGGATAACATTCTCCTCACAGGGTTTTTAGGTTTTAAATAACGTAACAGATGTAAAAGCAAACGTAAGCAGATACTATGCTTAGACATAAAATTCTAAGAATAGTATCTGGCAGATACCAGGTGCTCAATGAAATGTTAACTTTCCTTCTTTTTTACAGTATGGTGAGTATAAGGACGACTCGCTGGGCAAGGAAACAAGTTCAGCTGTGCATCTGGGAACGTGCACACGGTTTTGAAAAATACCAAAGAATTACATAAAATAATCTCTGTCCTGGAGTAGCTGACGATTTGCTTCAGAGCAGAAGTCTGCTGCAGAGTATACAAGCAGACTGGGATGGGCGACGCAGGGTGAGGGGCAGTGGAGGGCGCGAGGTGCAGACAGACCCTACAGGAGGAATCAATCGATGAAGCTGAGCTCAGCGGACCAGTGGAATGTGGAGAAGGGATAGAATTTATGTTCCAGGCAAGGAAACAACATAAGTCAAGAATGAAGAAGTAAAGTGATGGATGGATGGATGGATGGATGGATGGAATGTTTATGTAGCAATAAGAAACATTGTTTGATGATGTGCATACCCACATGCAGGGGAGCGCACAAACGGACGAGGGGAGAATCTGCGGTGTGATGATGGGGCCCTAGACACCAGGCTGAGGATGAAGGAGAAAAAGACAGAAGTTCCAGGTGAGCCACAAAGTCAAAGGAGGGCGGAGGTCAACAGAAATCAACAAGGGAGGAAATGCAAATGGATCTGGCAAAACTGAGGTCACAGTTTGGGCACTTTCTTCTTACCCCAAACACATGAGCCTGTTTCCACGTCTCCTCTGTGTGCAGGCCTGGGGGGAAGGCGGTCCTCAACCCCAAACAGGCCCAGAACACGTCCAGACTCCCATGTAATCCCAAGGCTGTGCAGCAGGTGCCGTGAAAAGGATGGAGAAGGGGAAACTGGGCCAATGGCTAAGCCGGGCTGCTTTTTAAATATGCAGGTTCCTGGATGTCCTCCCCCTATGCCCTCCCTCCCCACACACACTCACGCACACATACACCACACTCTGATAGCTACTGAGGGGTTTAGTCACCACTAGGTGGCACTGATTTCCAGAAACATGTGCTCTGGTGGAATGAACTGAGTGTTCTGATGATACACTAGCTTCTGCCCAGTGGGGTGAGATAAGCATATTTCTTAGGTAAATATGCAGACTCTCCTTCTCTTATGCTCTTAGGAGTAACAAACAACCAAATTCTACTTAATTTCTATTATTACCAATAGTCCTCGAGGGCCTACAAATTCTAGAAACTCTTAGGAAAACTACATAAAACTCACTTATAGCGACCAAAAAAAATAGTAAAACATGTTGGTACAGTCATTCTGGAGAACAATAACCCAGTAAATCCACACCCCTGTATCTACTCTGGAGAAACTCTAGCAAGTAGGCCCAAGTAGATATTCAAACACTGCTTACAATAAAAATTAGAAACTGTTTAAATCAGTCTTTCCTAAACTTCTGTCACTTTCACTCCACCTTCACATTTTTCTAAGATTAGAGCACCATCATACACACCTCTGTGATTTATCTTATATCCAAATACACATGGACTATTTTAAAATAACTTCTTATAAACACTACAGGGCAGTACACAGACAGCAAGCAGCCAGGCTATCTGGGTTGACACACAGCCTCTGTCACTTCCTAGTTATGTGACCTTGAAGAGTTACTGAACCATATCCTCATCTGTAAAATGGAGATTCAAAACAGTACTTAATTCATAGGGATGTTGAGAAGCATAAATGAATTAATAAATGTAAAGTACTCAGAAAAGTGCCTGGCACACAGCGATATATAAGGGTTGGTTATGATTATTAGGTATATTGCTTGTGTGAATAAAAGATATTCTTAAAGACAAAAGTGTGTTATTAATCAGATGTAAACAGGAAAATGAATCACACTGCAGGTGTGCCCTGCTGATAGACACATGCGGTACCAACCACCCTGGTCATCAGGAGAGAGTTCCCTGCTCTAGAGAATCCCAGGCACTTGTTGTCCTGCGAGTCCAACTGTCTGGGCTAGAACCCCAGCTCTCCCACTTACTAGGTGTACGATCTTGGCCAAGTTACTTCTCTGAGCCTCAGCTTCTTCCTCTGCCAAATGCATACAGTATTCCCCCTCTAGTAGAGTTACATGGTATTTAGATGAGATAGTCCACATCAGCCTCTTAGAACAGTACACAGATGACAGTAAGTAGTCAATGGACCCCCTTATTATTATGGTTTCACTTCCTGGATGCTACAGCAGCAACTCACCTGCCAGCAGTTCAGAGCTATGATCACAAACACTGCAAACAGCACACAGTCATTGCTGAGCAGGCATTTTTTTAATCTCCCTAAACCACTGCAGATAATTATTGGTTTGGGGTTTATTACACTTGCTTGTCCTAAATACTATAAAAAATAAGCCATGACTTTTAACAGAAGGAAATTTTCTTTTAAAACAGTAGGTGGTGCTATAAGCTCTCACAGGTGTTAACGGGATTTGATGGAGTCAGTATAAAGTCCATTTCTCCCTCTAGCCATTTGATCTTGCCCGGATGTCCTTCAACCAGTAGGTGATGGGAACTTGGCAGTCTCTTGGTAGTGGACTTCTGCCATTTTTAGGCCACGCTGTTTTTAAATTTATTTATTTATTGATGTATTGATGTACAATGTTGTGTTAATTTCTGGTATACAGCAAAGTGATTCAGATATATATACATAGATATAGATATAGACATAGATATAGATATTCTTTTCCAGATTCTTTTCCCATATAGGTTATTACAAAATATTGAGTATAGTTCCCTGTGCTATACTCGTATACTTGTCCTTATAGATGATCTATTTTATATATAGTAGTATGTTATCTCTTAATCCAAAACTCCTAATTTATCCCTCCCTCCCTTTTCCCTTTGGTAACCATAAGTTTATTGTCTATGTCTGTGAGTCTATTTCTGTTTTGTAAATAAATTCATTTGTACCATCTTTTAGATTCCACAAATAAGTAATATCACATGATATTTTTCTTTCTCTTTTTGACTTACTTCACTTAGTATGATAATCTCTAGGTCCATCCATGTAGCTGCAGATGGCATTATTTCATTCTTTTTTATGGCTGAGTAGTATTCCATTGTACATATTTAGCACATCTTTATCCATTCATCTGTCAATGGACATTTAGGTTGCTTTCATGTCTTTAGGCCACCCTGTTTTATCAGCACCCTTTGGGCAGTAACTTCTCAGATGCAAAGTCTTGATACACAGCTAAGTCCGGGTTCTCCACAGCCCATTCTACATCTTCCCTCGCAATAACCTGGTATAGTTCCCAGGGAGGCTCATGGTCAAGGATCAACCCATTGCAGTCTCTCTGCTTGGACACTGAATGTTAAGCAGAGGGATGTAAAGACTGAAAATAGCAGAAGGAATTTATCAGTCTAGTGGATGCACCAAAGACCTTTTGAAGCTGCCTATTTCTGTTATAACAATTCAGTTTTGGTTGTAAATTCTACCATACATTAGTAATAAATTCTCTTTTGGTTTAAGTCAGAGTCAAATTCCATTGCCTGCAAACAAAACCCCTGATGCATACTCTTTCTGTTAGGTTTCACGTGGCTAGCTATTTTCCTCACACATCAAATACTCAGACTTAACCAGGCTGTTTGTTTAGACTGTCAAAAAAGGGAGAAGATATTAATAGCAATAATTTACTAAGCACCATTTAGGTGCTAAGCCTATTATATCCACTTCATAGACAACCAAACTGAGGCTTACCAGGAGTAAGTAATCTACCTAAGGCCAAAACTCACAAAAAGAAAAGCTCGTCTTTCTAACTCCAAACCTGTGCCCTCTCCACTTTGCTCTTAGGTAGGGAGGTTATAAGGCAGTAATGCATTCAGAGCTAATCTTCTACATATACTCAGAACATATGTTGACTGATTAAAACAAGAAATGTCTATAAACATTTTAGAAAAGTCAGGCAGAAATTGAAAAAGTTAACATTTTCAAGGAAGAATTATTGTTATATAAGATCAAAGCACCATCCAGTTTACTGATGAAGCATCTGAACAAATGGAAACTTAATGCAATGAGTATTTTATATAGAATTGTTTTTGTGTTATTGGTGTACCTGAAAAGCTAAGGTTTATAGGTAAAGACATAGATTTACCATATTCAAATATTATGAAGCTCAATAAGCCGCTGTTTATAAAGCACGTAATGCCCCATAAAAACCCTACGATTCTCCTCATCCAAGGCTAGAAATAAAGTATAGAGCAGAAGTTCTTGAATCCATGGATAAAATTCAAGGGAGATGGAGCAGGCAATCAATGAACTCGGATGGGGAAAAATATGTCTTTATTTTCACTAAACTCTAATTAAAACCTAGCATAGGGCTTCTCTAGTGGCTCAGTGGTTAAGAATCTGCCTGCCAATACAGGGGACACGGGTTCGAGCCCTGGTCTGGGAAGATCCCACATGCCGTGGGGTAACTAAGCCTATGCACCACAACTACTGAGCTCATGCACCTCAACGAGAGAGCCCATGTGTCACAAACTACAGAGCTCATGCACCCTGGAGCCTGCGCACCACAACTAGAGAGAGAAAACCCACATGCCACAACTAGAGAGGAGCGGTGTGTCTCACCATGAGGACAAGGACACTGGCAGCAGAAGTTATGGGAAGTACTCCTTGGCGTGAGTCCTCCCAGAGTCCACCATTAGCCCCACCAAAGAGCCCAGGTAGGCTCCAGTGTTGGGTCGCCTCAGGCCAAACAGCCAACAGGGAGGGAACCCAGCCCCACCCATCAGCAGACAAGTGGATTAAAGTTTTACTGAGCTCTGCCCACCAGAGCAACAGCAAGCTCTACCCACCACCAGTCCCTCCCATCAGGAAACTTGCTCAAGCCTCTTAGATAGCCTCATCCACCAGATGGCAGACAGCAGAAGCAAGGAAAAGTACAAGCAAGGAAAACTACAGCCTGTGGAACAAAAACCACATTCACAGAAAGATAGACAAGATGAAAAGACAGAACGCTATGCACCAGATGAAGGAACAAGATAAAACCCCAGAAAAACAACTAAATGAAGTGGAGATAGGCAACTTTCCAGAAAAAGAATGGAGGCAAAGATCAAGAAGATGCAAGAAATGTTTAACAAAGAACAAACAAGCAGAGATGAACAACACAATAACTGAAATGAAAAATACTCTAAAAGGAATCAATAGCAGAATAACTGAGGCAGAAGAACAGATAAGTGACCTGGAAGAGAGAATGGTGGAATTCACTGCTGTGGAACAGAATAAAGAAAAAAGAATGAAAAGAAATGAAGACAGCCTAAGAGACCTCTGGGACAACATTAAACGTAACAACATTCGCATTACAGGGGTCCCAGAAGGAGAAGAGAGAGAGAAAGGACCTGAGAAAATATTTGAAGAGATTATAGTCGAAAACTTCCCTAACATAGGAAAGGAAATAGCCACCCAAGTCCAGGAAGTGCAGAGAGTCCCATACAGGATAAACCCAAGGAGAAACATGCCGAGACACATAGTAATCAAATTGGCAAAAATTAAAGACAAAGAAAAACTGTTGAAAGCAGCAAGGGAAAAGCGACAAATAACATACAAGGGAACTCCCATAAGGTTAACAGCTGATTTCTCAACAGAAACTCTACAAGACAGAAGGGAGTGGCATGACATATTTAAAGTGATGAAAGGGAAGAACCTACAATCAAGATTACTCTACCTGGCAAGGATCTCATTCAGATTCAATGGAGAAATCAAAAGCTTTACAGACAAGCAAAAGCTAAGAGAATTCAGCACCACCAAATCAGCTCTACAACAAATGCTAAAGGAACTTCTCTAAGTGGGAAACACAAGAGAAGAAAAGGACCTACAAAAACAAACCCAAAACAATAAAGAAAATGGTCATAGGAACATACATATGGATAATTACCTTAAATGTAAATGGATTAAATTATCCAACCAAAAGACACAGGCTCGCTGAATGGATACAAAAACAAGACCCATATATATGCTGTCTACAAGAGGCCCACTTCAGACCTAGGGAAACATACAGACTGAAGGTGAGGGGATGGAAAAAGATATTCCATGCAAATGGAAATCAAAAGAAAGCTGGAGTAGCAATACTCGTATACTTTTTAATTGAAGTATAGTTGATTTACAATGTTGTGTTAGTTTCAGGTGTACAGCAAAATGATTCAATTATACTTATACATACATTGGGTTGGCCAAAAATTTCGTTCAGGTTTTCCTTAACCATCTTACATAAAAGCCTGAACAAACTTTTTGGCCAGCCCGATATATATTCTTTTTCAGAAAAAAAAAAAGATACAGGGCACAGTCACACAGGATTAGCCAGTGGGACAGCCACTCTGCTTCACACAGTCATTCAGGGCACCAGGCACCTTCCACCTTGTGGCTCGTGAGGTGCCCAATGTCCTCTCCACATTGCCAGTTTATGGAAAAAGAGCCAGGATTGTGTGCAGATGGTGTCCATCGGCCAGGCCTGCAAACAGCAACCACGACTTCTCGCACTTCATTAACCAGAACCTATTTATGTGGGCAATCAATGAACTGCAAGGGAAGCTGAAAAACGTGGTTAGGCCACATGCCCAGAACAAAGAGAACACACCGGTGTCAGTGAGTGCAGCAGACTCTGCCATAGAGCTGGTCGCAAAACCAATTCCCCAGCTAGCCACCTCCTTTGTTAGTCCTCTTCTCTCTGGCAGTGTGAGCCTCACCAACTACAACTCCTGGGCTCTCAGACAAACTAAGACAAAAAGAGTTCCCTACACACATCTTGTTACACAGTCAAACATAATTTGAGCCTCATTTATCAAACACTTTCCCAACACTGTTCAGCTGGTTAACTTCACCCAACTCTAACTCTTTAGAGTTGCGTAAATAATAATAATTTCCAGTTATCAAGCATTTCCCATGTGCCAAACACCAAGCACACATGATTTCATTATTTCTTGTAGTATTCTTAGGAGGTAAATATTTTAATGCCATTTTACAGATTAAAGAAAAATATACACTTAGAAGTTTGCCTAAGTCTTAGAAAGTATCTGCTCTACGACTGAGCCTTCAGGCAACCAGACCTGCCCTCGCCATAAGGGGTCAGCAAACTATAGCCCTCAGGCCAGGTCTGACCCACTATCTATTTTTGCAAAGTTATATTGGCATATAGCCATGCCCACTCCCATTTATTGCCCATGGCTACTTCTGCGCTAGAAAGGAGCACAGTTGAGTAGGTGCAATAGAGTTCACATGCCCTGCAAAGTCAAAAATCTCTAACAGGGGGTCCATTACAGAAAATCTTTGCCAGCCCCTGCTCTGCAGTATCCTGTAGGGCCTGGAGCACTCTGCCTCTTTCATAGACTGAGAAGTAACTCTGACTTGGCCATTTGGGTCAGCTAATCTGTACTCTGCCCCAACAACCTGGTCTGTGAAATATACAGGTCAGTCTAATATCCCTCTGGCAGCCTGGTCTACTCCGTCTGTTTGTGGTTTCACAGGCAGATTTAACAACATCTGTTACACTGTTTCATCAAACACATAGATGATATTATCAAAGGATGCACCCGCATTATTTTCTTATAAGGATTATGCCTATTCCACGACGATTTTTTTATATTTGGACTGTAACCACCAAGCCAAAGGTTTGCACAAATTTATCAACCCTACAGCTTTTGATACGACAGCTTTCACGCCTTCACCATTCCCACCTCCTGCTTTGGTTTTTCGAGATAAAGCCATCAGCACAGAGCGACAGTGAATTTTATGGGCAGTGGCTGTCCAGTAAGGCAAGGCTTATTCTGTTGAAACTGGCCTTGTTGATGGAATTCATCATCATTTTTTTTTTTTTTTACCAAAATGAACCATAAAAAGAATATAAGTATGCTTGGCTTTTAAAAGACTCAGAATGTGGAACCTACATTACATTCACATTAAAATCAAGTTCAAAGTAGGGTAGAAATTGCATCTACTTACTCAAAACTAGAAAAAGGGCATTTTAGTGGATGCTGTGGGGCACCACCCAAACTCCAGCTTCATGAGCCAGATGCTAAGACTGCTGGCAGCCCCTGGCTTTTAGCTGAACCCCTATGTGGGAATTACCCTCAGCCTGAGCGCTAGCTGCCTGGCCACCAACACCCCCTCTTCCAGGGCGAACGCTGGTCAGGGGAAATGGCGAGTCGCTGCCTCAGTTAGAAACAACTCTGAAAGGTCCCTCAGCTCCAGAACACTCTGTGGGATCAGCTGAGGCCTCTGGTGCATATGCATCACAATTCAACTTCCTCCTCTGCCAGGATCCTGCTTCCCTGTTCCCTTTAAGTGTTCTTCCTGAGGGCACCCTCCCCGTAAGTGCACGGTAATTTTCATCTCAAAGTCTATTTCCCTGGGAAACTGACCTGCAACAAACATGAAGTCTGATTTCCTAAGCAGTGTCATCAACAACTGATGCGCCATATTTAACATCCAATGACAGCAAAGAATCAACAGTAAAGAGATTCTGGGGACAGCAAATCCATCAGTACAAAAATGACAGCAACAGCAAAACATTGGGAGTATGTACATCGAACACAGGTAGCATCAGGATAGAGAAGGAGCAGGCATCTGGGAAGTGAGGTGGGGGGTAGATGGAGGTCTAGAGCAAGGCTAAGGAGGGCAAAACAGGAGAGTCATTGCCATCTGCTCTCCTGCAGCCGGAGCTCCCGGGAGCAGACAGTCATGTGCAGTGGCAGTCTCTATAAATAGCAAAGCAACCAGCAAATCATAACCCAGCCTTTGTAATTACACACTGAGGGAGTCTCACAGATGATTCTTTAGATATGAGCACGGTCGGCTTGCAGGCAGCCTTTTCTGAGCTACCCACTCACAGACAGTAACCAGCCACTGTGTCTACTAAATAGTCAGTTTAAAATAGGAATATGCCAGAGACACCGTCCTTTTCAAGATAAAAAGCTAGATAATATAAAACAGGAAGCGTGTTTTGTGGAGTGTTTACAACTTGCCAGTTGCTAAGATGCCAAACAGCACCCAAACAGCGAGATGACTGAAGTGGTGAACAGTCACACAAAGCAGAGGTCATAAACATCAGTCCTAAGAAAGAAGGCAGCCCAGAGGCAGCCCAAAGGAACAACAAAAAGGGCACGGGGAAGAAAGGCAGAGGAGGCGTGACGCCGTGTGCTCACTGAGTGTGCAGGAGAAAACGAAGATGTGAAAGGAAAGAAGGAAAATAGGAAAAGGAGGAAAAAATCCAACTTGTGCTCATTTGCAACAAGTCACAGCAAAGTCCTAGCAAGTGGTCACTCAGTCTTTTCAAGGGCATCCGTAAGCATCTTCAATACCTGTTACAAAATCAGAGTCTTTAAGAGACTAAAGTCCATTTATCAGACAGTGCAGCAGAAACCACTCAAGACACAGGCGAGGGCAGCGGACTACGTATGACCAAGACAAAATAAAAGACCTAAGTGTGTATGCAAATTGAATAACTAACACTCTACACAAAGAAAGAACGGTGGTTAAATTAACCTTACAAGTACAGTTATATCAACAGCGTCCCCAACAAGCTATTCTAAATTAACAGCTTAGTCTTAAGGTCCAACTTAATCCCAATATGATATTGTTTCGTGAGAAATTCCTAAATTGAGGCTGATATGACTCAGGACAACTCAGGCATGAGACAGATGGTGTAGCAACCAGGCCTGCCAAGGGTCACGAGTCTATGCAGGCAAAGATCCTGTGGGTGGGCACAGCCGTGGGAGGCTCCAGTCGGGTGTGCAAGAGTATTAGGGCACTGGCTGATTAGCTCAGGCAGAGTGGGGCCTCGGTGGCCCTAAGGGGTAGAAGCCCCAAGACCCCTGGGTGTCCTCTCTGTTGCCCACCTCCTTCCCACTCTTGAGCTCCCGAACTTCCCCCAGGGTCTAGCAATTAAAAGTCATCAGCCTTCGGTCGGCACCTGTTCTGATTGATCAGTGCCCACTGCTCAGGGCAGGATTTCAAGTCCCAAAGGTGAGCTACAGCACTAGCACAGGGAAGTGGAGGAGGCATTTACTGAGCCCTGGGACAGGAGTAGGGGATGGATGCTTGCCAAGCTCAGCACCAAGCCCCAGGCACATGCCTGGGAAGAAAGCCAGAGACTCGATGGGTACAAGCTCCCAGCACACAAGGCGATGATCAGAAATGTCTCCAAAGTATCACCAGTCCCCACTGGGGACGAGCAGGGCGCTCCCAATCACACTCTGAAGGTTGAACCTTTGCCCCCAAAGAAACTAACTGAATGTGTACTTGGCCTGTGTTCCAAGTCTTTAATGCTTTTCTGGCAGCACATTTACTCTCAAAGTCTGCTTACCCTGAAGACCGACTCATCAGCAAGAAGAAAAAAATTGTTTTCACAACCTAATATCTTCTGATAACTGATACTAAGAGAGAGAGAGAAGGAGCAGAGAGCTAAAAGGACCAAGGGCCAAACAAAAACAGCTAATCAGACACTGAGAAACGTGAGCTAGTCCAGTCTGGGGGTAGCTGCGGCATCACTTACGGTGCATTTCTGCTCTGTCTTTGACCTATATCACAGGGACATCAGCAAAATCTCTGCATTAGAAGTCACCTTGTACTGACTGTTTTTCCTGAGATGATGTTATTGAATAGTAGCTAAAAGCTTTAAAGAGATTTAGTTACTCCCTCTTGCAGTTATTTGGGCAAGAGCTAGGAACTTTTTAACCTAGATCATATGATCCTGTTGACTTTCCCAGTAGACTGATTAAAGTGGTGTTTATTTCAATGTGGCTTTTTTTAAAAAAAAAAAAAACAGCATTTACCACAGTTTGACTCATTTAAAATGTATTTGTGGATATGAAGCCAGAAACAGGCTTCTTTTTCCTTTGTCCTTCATTGTTCCTACCTGAACATGGCACAAAGTCCATTCTCATTAAGTTTGGGGTTTGATTTTTCTTTTTTAAAGATCTAGTTGTCTAAAAATTGCAGACAAGAACAAATTAGAAAGTTAAACCCTCCCAAACAAGTATACCACACTCTTTTCAAAGTATATAAATCAATGGATGTCCCTGTTTTGTACCTCGAAACACATCTCTCCAGAGTAATACCTGGGAAGTTAGTAAATAACATCCTGATTTTTTTCCTATGCTTACACAGATATTTACAGACAAATAAACAATAATTTTTCACAAAAATAAGATCTTGCTATACATATTGGGTTGCAGTTTGCTCTTTTTATCTAACAATGATAGAGATGGCATTTCAGATTTACAATATTTTTAACAGCTGAATAATTTTCCAGTATACTGGTATGCCATACTTTAGTTAGCTATACTCCTATTGTTTAAAATATGGGATATTTCAGGTTTCTTCTTTTATAAACAGTGCAATAAACAAGATGTATATATATATATCTTTAACTAAATCTTTACTTTGAAATGGAATTACCAGGCCACAGAAAAATTACATTGTAAAGACACCACCAAATGTGTCTCTAAAAATGCTGAACCAACCACATTTCTAGCAATGCTCTGAAAGCCCTGTTTCCTCCTATCCCCATCAACACTGGAGAGTATCAATCATTTTATTTCTTGCCAGTCTGATAGGTAAAAAACAAGTCTTAATTTGTATTTTTTATTAGTAAAACAATATGGAAATCTTTTCATATTTTTATCAGCCTTTTTTTTGTTTTCTTCTTTGAATTGTCCATTCACATCCTTTACTCATTTTTCTACAAATTGTATGTATGTGCCATATTGCTTCTGTGGAAGCTTTTTTTTTTTTTTGCCGAACGCGGGCCTCTCACTGTTGTGGCCTCTCCCGTTGCGGATCACAGGCTCCGGATGCGCAGGCTCCGGATGCGCAGGCTCAGCGGCCATGGCTCACGGGCCTAGCCGCTCTGCGGCATGTGGGATCTTCCCGGACCGGGGCACGAACCCGTGGCCCCTGCATCGGCAGGCAGACTCCCAACCACAGCGCCACCAGGGAAGCCACTTTTTTTTTTTTTTTTGTAGAAGCTTTCTATATAATACGAATACAATTATTTGCTATATATGCAGCAAGTATGTTTGCCTAGGTTACAACCTGCCTTTTAATCTTACAGTACATAAGTCTACAATTCTTTTACTCAAACCTGCCCATCTTTTCCTTTATGAGTTCTTTTTTTAAAATTTTTATTGAAATAATAAGTTGATCTACAATGTTGTGTTAGTTTCAGGAGCTAACAGCAAAGTGATTCAGTTATACATATACATATGAATATATATTCTTTTTTACATTCTCTTCCATTATAGGTCATTACAAGATATTGAGTATAGTTCCTTGAATAGAGTTCCCTGTGGTAAACAGTAGGTCCTTGTTGGTTATCTATTTTATATATAGTAGTGTGTATATTTTAATCCCAAACTCCTAATTTAACCATCCCCCCCCCCCTTATGACTTGTAAATTTTGTTTTTTTCCTAGGAAGTTTCTCCCAGCTTGCAAGATTACAAAATGTTCTCCTATATCTTCTTCGATTCCTTACCTCCTTTACGTGCACATTTATAATCCATCTGTAATTAATTACATGCATATTTTTAATCCATCTGAAATTAATTTTTGAGTATAGTGTGAAGTATAGACTAACTTTACTTCCAATGGGTAATATCACCCATTGAATTATCTATTCTTTCTCCAGAGTTTATTTTATTTATTTTTAATTTTCTAAATGTTTATTTTTTATTATAGAAAATTTCAAAATATATAAAACAAAGAAGAAGTCAGGTAAGCTGGGACCTGGGGCCCTCTACCTGAACACTTGCACATGCACCTGGACAAACGTCTCCTCCTGCAACAGATACAAAGAAACTATAAGGGACTAAAAATAACTACACCCATGCCCAGTTGGGGCAAATTATGAACAATAAGAAACAAAACGGCCAAGAATCAACTTCTGAGGTGCTGGGAGCAAAAGCAGGGTACTGCACATGATCCCTGCGTCACCAAGGGGGGGTACCACCAAGGGGGTGGGCAGCCACCTAAGCCAACCCTCTGGCCCCAGCCATCCAACTGCCCCCACCCAAACCTTATTTAAGGGACCAGCTTGCTCCACCTCAGGGAGTGAGCAAGGGCACCTGTCACTTGTTTTCCCTCCCTCCTGCTGCTGCTCGAACTCCAATAAGGCCTTGCCTGAATTTCTTGTCTGGCCTCTTATCAATTTCTATTGATTAAAGAGTCCAACGACCCAGGTTGATAACAAAAGAGTATAAAGAACTCTAAGTACCTACCACCTAGCCTCAGCAACTATCAATCCATCCCTTTTGATTCAAAATGCCATTTTTATCGTTTATTAAACCTCTACATATACTTGGACATATAGCTGAACAATCTGCTCTGTTCCACTTTAATCAACATGGTTATTTTTATAAAAATATAGAAACACATAAAAATTTTTGTAAAAACAATAGGAATATACTCTTTATACTACATTATAATGAGCTGAAAAATATAGTAAAATACAAGCCCATTACTGTAACAAATAAATCCAAAACTACGGTGATACAAATAAGATAGAAATTCATCTTCCTCGCAGGTAATTCTTGCGGCTGCCAGGTGCCTCTAACCCATGAGATCAGCCAAGGACCAGGATCCTACTCCATTGCTTCTGTGCCTTCCCCAAAGGCATGCCTTGTCCACATGGTTGAACTTGGTCACCCACCACCACAATTCCTTTCCAAACAGAGGAAAGGAAGGTACCACAGGAGACAAGCAACTCTCTCTGAAGGACTCAACCTGCAACGTGCGTGCATCACTTCTGCTAACATCCAACTGAACAAAACTGCAGGAGAGGCTGAGAAATGGAGGCTGTCGCTAGTTCACCATATGCCCAGTTATAACCGCAGCATTTATATTACAAAAATAAGGGAAGGATGAACTTTGAGGAAAAGTCACAGTTCTTAGTATAAAAATGAGCGTAAAAATTGTGTACCATAGACTTGTATTGATTATCTTTAAAGGCACTTAAAAGAGTCATCAAATTTAAAAGCAAATTACGCTGTTTCATATCATAGAAAGACAAGAATTCCAAAATTTCTAACTCTAAGTAATGACAGGAAGCCATGAGTAGCAGATATTTCCAAACAAATCAGACAAATAAAGGTGATGTTTGAATAACAAATGAGAAAGTAACTGCTGTTTTAAGTTTGTAGACTAAGTGTTTTGAAAATGGATATTTGGACACAATTCTACTAACACAGGACTTTGCTCCCCTATAAAATGTAAGTTTATTACCTAGAAAAGCTCTAATTTTACAGATTTTTAAATTTTTCAAGAGAGTTCTTCAATCTGCTTAAAACCACCCAAATGAAGATTTTCAGTGAGTTTTGGCATCATTTGTTAAAAACACAAAAATCAGTTCCATCAGATTCATTTATAAGAAAACAAACTGACATCAGGAAAAATGAAAATTTACTAGTAAATTTTATTTTAAAATAATTTTGCATAATCAGCTAATGAAATTGAAAAATGAATGTCATCTTTAGTAAGAGCAGTTACCAGTGCACTTTTTCCATTTGAATCTATTTTTCCGGTTATCTTTTTCAACTATAACAATGGCTAAAACCAAATATTAAAATAAATTGAGCTTAAAATAACTGACATTTGAATTGCTGAATGACACAGTATTAAGCAAAGATTTTTTAAAAATTAAGAGTGTTTACATTTTTCTCCAAATGAAGTTTGTTATAATATATAATATACATAATACATTAACACAGAGGTATGTATATATAATTTATAAAAGAATACATATATATATTGAGTGTACATACTTATATCTTACTGGGGAGCATAGAGGCAAATTTGTGAGGACTACTGGTAGAAAAGGACACCTTCATTATCTTGTATATTTATATTTAACATATAAAAGAGGGTGCTTCCCTGGTGGCGCAGTGGTCGAGAGTCCACCTGCCGATGCAGGGGACACGAGTTCGTACCCCGGTCTGGGAAGATCTCACGTGCTATGGAGCGGCTAGGCCCGTGAGCCATGGCCGCTGAGCCTGCGCGTCCGGAGCCTGTGCTCCGCAACGGGAGAGGCCACAACAGTGAGGGGCCCGCGTACTGCAAAAAAAAAAAAACAACAAACAAACAAACAAAAAAACAAACATATAAAAGAGGAAGAAAAATCTAAATGGACCAATAATCATAGAATATACTAAAGAGGATAGACACTATAACATGAAATAAAGTTCTAGGCATAAAGACTTATTCACATGGCCCCCATTCAATTCCACCCACAGAGCACTGAATTATTATACTATAGTTTGTTTCTAAAATAATTTCCTTTATGTAAAGGGATATATATGGATATAAATCTATGAGTATGTATGTATTCAAGGAAATTAATATTAATTATAATATTAATTAAAATAATAGATTATATATATCAGCAGTTCCCAACCTTTTTGGCACCAGGGACTGGTTTCGTGGAAGACAATTTTTCCATGGACAGGGTGCAGGGGAGGGCAGCGATGGTTCAGGAGGTAATGCGAGCAATGGGGAGCAGCAGATGAAGCTTCGCTCACTGGCCCACCGCTCACCACCTGCTGTGAGGCCTAGTTCCTAACAGGTCCCGGACTGGTACCAGTCCATGGCCTAGGGGTTGGGGACCCCTGATATATATACATATATATCCCTTTTAAAATATACTCTAGGGCTTCCCTGGTGGCTCAATGGTTAAGAATCCGCCTGCCAATGCAGGGGGCGTGGGTTACAGCCCTGGTCTGGGAAGATCCCACATGCTGCAGAGCAACACAACTACTGAGCCTGTGCTCTAGAGTCCATGAGCCACAACTACTGAGTCCATGTGCCACAACTACTGAAGCCCGCATGCCTAGAGTCTGTGCTCTGCAACAAGAGAAGCGACCGCAATGAGAAGCCCATGTACTGCAAGGAAGAGTAGCCCCCACTCACCACAACTAGAGAAAGCCCTCACACAGCAACAAAGACCCAACTCAGCCAAAAATAAATAAATTAAAAATAAATATTAAAAAAATATATATATATATATATACTCTAAATTCCTACCGCCATTAACAATTTAAATTTCTGTGTTTCCCATATGCTATATGCCAGCGTAGCTCCCAGGCAGTACATACACTTCAAGCTGATAAGCACCAGCGCACTTTGCCATAGGCTCTCCCAGTCACAGAGGGTTTTGTAGCATATTAAGCACATGCTACTACAACATATAACAATTATCCCACTCTGGTCTGTCTTTATTTTGTGTTCTGGCTAAAAGTTTTGACCCACAATTACTGACCAAGAAGTGTGCCAGTGAAAATTCTAGACCTGTGTGCCAAGATAAACAAAATAGGATACATTGAATAACAAAGTAGAAGTGTCACAAAGACTCAAGACACCTTGAAAGAAACAACTGAAGAAACAGAGAACAGAGATGTGAAACTAACTGCAACCTGATGGATATCCTTGATGGAAGGACTAACCAATAGCCTGATGAACCACAGAGAGAAGAATGGCTACAAAACATTATTTATTCCACAGAATCCGAGGACAACGGGAGAATGACTGTCAACTTACAGAGGCAGGAAACACATCCCAACAGCACTGACTCAGTTCACACTCTCATATACTTTATGCTAAAAGGGGCACCTTCAAGTTCTATCTAACCTTAAAACAGATAATTACTTTATCATTCAAATTACTCCAAGGAATAGAAAAATATGAAATTTTTTCTTAATTTCAAGATGCTAACACAGTAAAAACAAAACTTGATAAATTCAAGAAAAGAAACAACTACACCAATCTAACACAGGGAGCTAAATAGAAAGATCCTGAATGAAATCTTACCAAAACTAAAGCAGTGAGTGAAAACAATAACATTCCAAGATGAAATAGTTTATTCCAATGATTAAAGGCTGATTCAACAAAAGGGAACCCATCATCATAATTTATTACAGTTATAAGTTAAAGAAAAAATAATGATATCAATAGGCACAACAAAATTGCAAATAAATTCAAGAGCAACTGTTGATGAAAAACTGAGTGAAATGGAAATAGAAGGAAACTTCCTAAATTTTAAAAGGATTACCTATCAGGAATCAACAGTAAACATTATGATAAATGTGAAACAGTAAAGGCATTACCTTAAAGTAAACCCAAGCCAAGGGTACTCACTATCACAATTATTTTAAAAATTTTAGGAGACAATAGCTAATGAAATAGGACAGAAAAAATAAATAGTGTGAGCATTAGTAAAAAAAAAAAAAAAAGTCAAAGTTATCATTTACGAATGTGTCTGAGTAGCAGAAAAATCTAAGCAATCAATTAAAAAACTGTCAGAAATCATTGAGTTGGGTAAGATAAAGGGACAAAAATAAATATACAAAATTCAATAAGCATTTCACTGAAATATTAACTGGCTTATGTTACAGTTCTGTTTTCCAATAACCAATCTTGTAACTAGCAGGTGCTTATTTGGGAATATCTGATTTTTTCCCTAGATTAGATGGAGACAGTGGCTGCTGGTAAACGGGCTCACTGGTTGCGGGGGTTGGGGGGGGAGTCTATGATGGAGTGTTTGCCAATTTCCATGGTGTAAATATTCCCATCACGGCCATGATGTCTCTGAACGTTGAACACACAATGGGAAAGAGATGCATACAAGTGGCTCCCCTTCTGATAGAAGCCAGCTCCAGACCACCACTGGATGGAGACTAATTCTACCTTTTTTTATACTGATACGGATATGTATTTATATATACACACACACAAAGAGTTCCGGTTTTCCTGTGTTCAAGGACATTCTTAATATGCTTAAACAAGAAGATCTGAGAGGACAGAGTCTTGCTGACACAATTTATATTGTTTCCTCTCAGCTTTGGTCATCTTAGGTTTCTACTAATATACTTTTTGGTGGAGGACAAATACCGTATGCTAACACATATATATGGAATTTAAGAAAAAAAAATGTCATGAAGAACCTAGGGGTAAGACAGGAATAAAGACACAGACCTACTAGAGAACGGACTTGAGGATATGGGGAGGGGGAAGGGTAAGCTGTGACAAAGCGAGAGAGAGGCATGGACATATATACACTACCAAACGTAAGGTAGATAGCTAGTGGGAAGCAGCCGCATAGCACAGGGAGATCAGCTCGCTGCTTTGTGACTGCCTGGAGGGGTAGGATAGGGAGGGTGGGAGGGAGGGAGACACAAGAGGGAAGAGATATGGGAACATATGTATATGTATAACTGATTCACTTTGTTATAAAGCAGAAACTAACACACCATTGTAAAGCAATTACACCACAATAAAGATGTTAAAAAAAAAAAAGGAAATGTGACAAAGGCAATAAACATATCTAGAAAGCCAGACTTTTTTTATCACTGAAAATGTCCAAACTAGAAAAGTGATCTTTTCTTGTTTTTGAACACGTATCTCACTTATTTTAATGTAATCATCAAAAGTATGGGCTACCTCCACAGTAGAGAAACGGTCTCTCACTTCACTGTGTCTTCTGTGCCCTAAAATGTTCCTAAATAACTTCTCATTGCAGTAAAAAAAAAAAATCAAATCAAGGGAGGCTAAAATGAGAGGCTCTGCTCTTACACGATGGGAATGGGCTGATTCTCTCACCTGTATGGTTAGAACACCTCCGACAGAACAGAACATCACACTTCTGTGGGCACTGTGAGGGTTACCGAGTTCTATATGTGGCCATTTGAGTTTAAAGGAAAAGCCAAAATTCAAATGCTTGCTTTTAAAAAAAATTATTCCCTTAATCTTATGAGGAAGGAGAAGGGGGACCACAACATTCCACCTCATGCCAAACTTTGATTGAATTGGTTGACATTGTATTTGTATGTACTTTTTTTTATAGGGATTAAGGATAATTCATTTGGGTACCCTTACGGTTGGCTAATTTAAAAAGCTTTCTTAGCATAGTAATGTGAGGCCAACTGGTCACAAAAATATACAGTCAAAGCAGCATTAAGCAGGAAGAGTGTGACTTTCTCATCTAGACCCTGCAGAGACTGTCAAAGCCAGCAGTCATGAGCCAGAGCTCACCCTGCCCTTCTCAGAGAATGAGAAAAGGAGAAAGCACCGACCTTCACAGGATGCCTGATGCTAGGGGTGAGGGAGGGAGGGGGGATACAAAGTCTAGGACAAAGACAAGAAGAGAAAGCACCTGTGCTTAGGATGTAGAGAGACCAAAAAACAATGAGAGTTAAAGGGTAAAAGAGATCCAAAGGTCTGGGGAGCAAGGCCTGGGCTGGCCCTTGACAGAGCCTTGACCCTCTCTCCTCCCACCCCCGGCGTTTTGGAGCATTCAGCTAAAGCCTTATTGGATCTTACTGGGATCCAGTGTGCATCGATGTCAAGGACAGGAGGCAGCAGGGGTGTCCACATTGTGTGCCCTTGGAGAGGAGAAGCGTCTCCCTGGGGATGAGGGGAGGACACTTTGTCTGAAGAAACCACAAGATCAACCCCCTACAGGCTCCATCCTGCACCCACAGCCCTCATCCCCCACCAAGAGAAGACAGAAATGAGCTCTGGTGGGTAGAATGAAGCACTCATATTGATTTACAGGTAAGAATTAACCTTCTTTGGGACTTCCCTGGTGGTCCAGTGGTAAAGAATCTGCCTTCTAATGCAGGGGACGGGGGTTCAATCCCTGGTCAGGGAACTAAGATCTCACATACCACGGGGCAACTAAGCCCGCACGCCACAACTACTGAGCTCACGCACCTCAACCAGAGAGCCTGTGTGCAGCAAACTACAGAGCCCAAACTCTCAGGAACCTGCACGCCACAACTACAGAGCCCACACACCCTGGAGCCCAAGCACCACTAGAGAAGAGAAAACCCGCAGGCCACAACTAGAGAGAAGCCTGCACGCTGAAACGAAAAATCCCACATGCCTCAACGAATATCCTGTGCAACCAAAAGACCTGATGCAACCAAAAATAAATAAATAAATACATAAATATATAAATAAATAAATAAAATATTTTAAAAGAATTAATCTTCTTCTATCGCAGTGGATAAAGTGAAAAAGAAAAACACCTGTGAAGCCAAGTTATCAAATCAGCAAATTCATACTGTCACCATCAAACAATTTTCCTTCATTTTGGAGTGATGCTAAACTCTTTATAAAGATTAATTTTGACCACTTATACAATTCAATAATAAGCATAGACACATGTGCAAATCTCTTCCAAAACTGTCCCTACACGATTCAGCATGACTAAACATAATTTAGTACATCTATAAGAAAAACTGGCACGTAAAATATCTACCTAGAGAGTAAGAATAAAGAACACACGAATACACTGGGATGTACTCTGGGCAGGTAGCATTAGTGGAGCCGTAAGATAAGGATAACAGTGTTCTGATGGTCTGGAATAATTTCTGTGCCTAAAGTGGGTCCAAGGAATTTGAAATTCCTCCCTTTGTCATCCAAACAGCACTTGCCAATTAAAAATTTTCCAGGACTTCCCTGGTGGTGCAGTGGTTAAGAATCTCCCTACCAATGCAGGGGACACGGGTTCGAGCCCTGGTCCAGGAAGATCCCACATGCCGCGGAACAACTAAGCCCGTGCGCCACAGCTAATGAGCCTGCGCTCTAGAGCCCGTGAGCCACAACTACTGAACCCGCGTGCCACAACTACTGAAGCCCGCACACCTAGAGCCCATGTTCCGCAACGAGAAGCCACTGCAATGAAAAGCCCGCGCACCGCAAGGAAGAATAGCCCTCGCCCGCGCACCGCAAGGAAGAATAGCCCTCGCTCGCCGCAACTAGAGAAGGCCTATGCGCAGCAACGAAGACCCAGCACAGCCAAAAATAAATAAATAAATTTATAAAAAATAAAATAAGATAAAATTTTTCCAGCAGCTCAAGATGGGAACACATTCAAGCAAAACCTAATCCCATGTTCTATTTATGTTTACACTTTGCAGGTGGAAGCAGCATCATGGAAAGAGCTTTGATTTCCCGCAAACCCCTCAATTTAATCCTCCACTCTCAGGTCAGCCCATCTCCCCAAAGATCTATACTTAGCCCCCGTATTACTCCCTTTGTGTCCCTTACCTCTCCTATCATCATTCCCTGAAGCAGGAAGGAAAAACACAAATTTCCTGATACAAAAGGTGAATTATTAAAAAGCCGCCAGAGGCTTTTAGATTTTGAAAACTGTCTTTCTGACTTATTCTGATGTACATCTTCTGAGTAAGCAGATTTAAAACGTGTATTGCCAGGAAAGCATCTGCAATGTAAACATATCAAATATAAATTAAATTCCCTCTGAATGAAAACACCATGTTTGCTTTCATACAGTTGCAAGTGAACTATTTTTAAAAATCCTTTTAGTTTCTGGCACATGGTATTGAAGCCCCTTCAGGGTCCATTTATCCATTTGCTATCCATCTTTCTTTGTGTCCACATTTACTTGGGTTTCATTTATTCAATAATTCAACTAAGATATTTGAGGCCTCCTATGTGCAGCACTGTAAGCCCTGGAAACAAAAGTGAAGAGACACAGAACGCAGCCCAGGAGTGGCCAGTCCAGAGGGGAATGGAGACGTAAAGCAAGGGATGCAATGAAGGTAACATGAAGCGTGCTCAGGAGACACTGCACAGCAATTGAGGAGATGGTCAGTTCATGCGGGAGGGAAGCACTGGGTGAGAAGCCAGGGTCACAGCTTCAAAAACGAGTCAAGGGCAAGGAAAGGCCTGCTGGCCAGAGAAAGGGTGAAAATAATTGATGAGATAGGAGGCTAGAGTTGAGATCAGAAACTTGACAAGGTGTTATTCCATCTTTTCCTTTACTTACTCCAAGGTAGCTACGTGGTGACCCTGATGGGTTTTTTAAAGAAGGCTGGGGACCCCCTAACGTTCCTGAGTGGAAAACTTATTAACTGAGTCCATGGGAAGATGCACTCTCCCCAACCTGGTACACTTATGCCTCACCTCAGACTTTTGGAGAACCTAAAAGAGAAGACAGAGGGGACACAGAAAATGAAGTACTAGGACCCAAGAATTTGTCATGACCACATTCATGATCCTGCTATTAAAATGCAAGCATTTCTCAACCAACAAGGACTTTATTTCCAAAATACACAAAAAGTTTATACAACTCAATAACAAAAAGACAAACGGCCCAATCAAAAACTGAGCAGAAGATCTAAATAGACATTTCTCCAAAGAAGACATACAGATGGCCAACAGGCACATGAAAAGATGCTCAACATCGCTAATTACTAGAGAAATGCAAATCAAAACTACAACGAGGTATACACCTCACACCAGTCAGAATGGCCATCATCACAAAGTCTACAAATAAGGACTTCCCTGGTGGTCCAGTGGTAATGAATCTGCCTTCCAACGCAGGGTACGCAGGTTCGATGTGTGCTTGGGAACTAAGATCCCACATGCTGCGGGACAACTAAGCCCGCATGCCACAACTATTGAGCTCGTGAGTCTCAGTGAGAGAGCCCGTGTGCCGCAAACTACAGAGCCCACACACTCTGGAGCCTACACACCACAACTACAGAGCCCACACGCTCTGGAGCCTACACACCACAACTACAGAGCCCACACACTCTGGAGCCCGCGAGCCACAACTACAGAGACCATGCGCCCTGGAGCCCACATGCCACAACCAGAGAAAGAAAACCCGCACGCCACAACTAGAGAGAAGCCTGAGGGCCACAATTAGAGAGAAGCCCGAGCGTCACACGAAAGATCCCACATGCCTCAACAAAGATCCCATGTGCTGCAACTAAGACCCGACGCAGCCAAAAAGAATAAAGAAAATAAATAATAATTTTTTTAAAAAGTCTACAAATAATAAATGCTGGAGAGGGTGTAGAGAAAAGGGATCCCTCCTACACTGCTGGTGGGAATGTAAATTGGTGCAGCCACTATGGAGAACAGTACAGTTTAAAAAACTAAATATAGAGCTACCATATGATCCAGAAATCCCACTCCTGGGCATATATCCAGACAAAACTATAATTCAAAAAGATATATGCAATCTTATGTTCATAGCAGCACTATTTACAATAGCCAAGACATGGATACAACCTAAATGTCCATCAACAGATGAATGGGTAAAGAAAATGTGGCATATATATACCATAGAACATTACTCAGCCATAAAACAGAATGAAATAGGGCTTCCCTGGTGGCGCAGTGGTTGGAAGTCCGCCTGCCGAGGCAGGGGACATGGGTTCGTGCCCCAGTCCAGGAGGATCCCACATGCCGTGGAGCGGCTGGGCCCATGAGCCATGGCTGCCGAGCCTGCGCATCCGGAGCCTGTGCTCCGCAACGGGACAGGCCACAACAGTGAAAGGCCGGCGTACCGCAAAAAAAAAAAAAAAAAAATGAAATAATGCCATTTACAGCAATCTGGATGGCCCTAGAGATTATCATACTAAGTGAAGTCAGAAAGAGAAAGACAAATACCATATGATAGCACTTATATGTGGAATCTAAAATATGACACAAATGAACTTACCTACAAAACAGAAACAGACTCACAGACATAGAGAACAGATTTGTGGTTGCCAAGGGTGGGGTGGCAGGGAGGGAAGTACTGGGAGTTTGGGATTAGCAGATGCAAACTATTATATACAGAATGGATAAACAACAAGGTCCTACTGTATAGCACAGGAAACTATATTCAATATCCTGTGATAAACCATAATGAAAAAGAATATATATTAAAATATATATATATATATATATCTGAGTCACTTTGTTCTACACCAGAAACTAACACATTGCAAATCAACTATACTTTAATAAAATAAATTTAAAATTTTTTTAAATGTAAGCATTTGGGTCATATCCCCAAAACTGTACCAGTTAGTAGCAGGAAACCTCAGCAGGGACTGGCATCAGAATAGGACAGAAAAGAGGAGCAGGTAAGAGGGAGAATTACTTAGAGACATGAGTACAATGATCATGGGATTAAAAGGGCACCAAAGACACACTACGGGTTTCACAGCTTGGTTTGGATCAGCTCTGGCACCCACAAAACCTTTTCTCAACTAGCTCAGCTAATGCAGCATCAGACATCATAGATCTCCCATTATATGATACCAAACAAGCACCAATCCCAGAGAATCTTACAAAGGAATGCCACCAAACTTTAAGAAATAAAATGAGATACAATAACAGAAACCAGGAATGGTTAATGTTAAATGTTATTTGAATGGTTCCAGAGCTTAGAAAAAACATGGGAAACCCCAAACGTTTACAAAGCAACTAACAGCATTGAAATGAAAACCTGACACAGACCACCCAAAAAGAGAAAACTTCAGACCAGTCTCATATGCAAATGTTAATGCAAAAATATTAATGAAAATATCAGCTAGTAGAATCAGCAGCCCATGAGACAAGTACACCATGATGAAGGGAGATTTATTACAGTAATTCAAGAAAAGTCCAGCATTAGGAAATCCATTATTATATTTCACGGGTCTAAAGAAAAAACCACACACACAATCACCTCCATTGGCACAGAAAAAGCATTGGGGAAAAAATATCAGGAAACAATCTTGATAAAAACATTCAATAAAACAGGAACAGATGAGTCATCAGACTGGGTGCTTTCGGGAAAGCAGAAAGTATTTCAAAACAGGGGATTTAATAAAGGGAATTGGTGAAACAGGTGCTAGAGGACTGGAAAGGTAGAATGTTAACCTAGCGATAACAACTGCAGGAAGCCACTAACACCCATTGAGCTGGAGGGAGGGGAAGCAATCAGGTTACAAGAATGTCGGGGCTCAGAGGAGAGGCCCCACAAAGCTGGAGCTCGGACCTGTGAGAAGAGCCCACTGCTCAGGTGCCGTCAGCCCCTCAGGGGCTCAGGGGAGGGCTCACACCTCCAGGGAGGGACACAGCCTGGCTGCTGTACCTATGCGCAGAGGTGAGGCTGGTTCTCAAAGTCTAGAGAAAAAGCTGGAGGCTGTGCTGAGAGCCTCTACTGGGCACCTCTGCCAGGAGCAGAGGAGACAGGAAGTGTTCCTCCCTCCTAATGACAGATCCCATCGGGAAGCAGCTATCACAGGCATCTGGAAAATGTGGTCTACAGAGCCCCAGCTCCACACCGGAGTACAGTATACAAGGGCGAGGTGAAGCCAGGAGGCCAAGGGTAAACCAGCACAGAGGGATACTTCTGAAGCATGATAAAATGTATTTATCTCAACCCAAAAGCTTCATAGGGAAACCCCAGGAACATTCTTATAAAGTCAGGAACAGGAAAAGGTTACCTACTCTTATTACTATTACTTAACATTTTGTGGGATGTCCTAGCCAATGCAAACATACAAGTGAAATGAATAAGAAATGTGAAAGTTGGAAAGGAGGATGTACAATAATCTCTAGTCTCAGACGATGTGTTTTATACCTGGAAAACCCAAAGGGACTCCACGGAGAAGTACTACAAACCATGAAATAATGAAGTACGTTAGAAGATTACAAGATTAAGATAATGAAACCAACTGTTTGTACAGAACTACAAATAGAAGATATAATGGAAAAGAAAGACTCACTTTTAACCACAACCAAAAAGATAAAATACTAGAAATAATCTTAACCAAAAATGTGAAAGAACTACATGAAAAACACTCCTTCACAAAAGAAGAATTGAACTAATAGAAAAGGATACCAGTTTTTAGACAGGAAAACTCAAAATGATAAAGATTCCATTCTCCTTTAGCAAAATTCCCATTTAATGTGGTCTCAAATAAAAATACTGTCTTTTTCCTTAGAATTAGACAAACTGCAAGAAAGAAATCATTCAAAAGAATAGCAAAGCAAAAGTGTATTTTAATAAGAGAGGACTACAACATGTTATGAAGCCTCAATAATTAAAACAGACTATTATGGAGGGCCATATGGTAACATTTATCAAAAGGGAAATATATTAACTTTTGACCCCATAATTCTCCTTCTGAGAGTTCATCCTACAGATAATATTTGCACACATGTGAAATGACTAAGGTTTTACATTTAAGCATTGTTTATAACAACGAAAGATTAGAAAATTCCCAAGTGTCAGTAACAGGAGGATGGTTAATTGCCTTATATGCTTGCATCTAATGGAATACTATGTTGCCATAAAAAGAAATAGAATACTCCTAATGGAAAGTTCAGCTAGGTGCATTGAGTAAAACAAGATGCAAATAGCATACACAGTTACTATTCATATAAGAGAAAAATAAAATGAATTTCTACTTCCTCATATATAGAAAAATAAATAATGAGAAGATTCACAAGAAACTAAGAAGAGTGGTTATCTAAATTTCCTAAAAGGTGAGGAACAAGAATGGGATAAAGAATTCTCACTGATATATTTTTATATGTTCTAATTTTTGACTATTGAATATTTGAATACCTATGCAAAAGTTAAAATAATATTAAAATAAACAGTAACAGCAAATGCTACCAAACTAAATCTTTAATCCCACAGGGAAGAGACACCAGCACACAAAAAGTTTTTCCTGTTACCTTTCTCCACTCCCCCAATCCCATTATGAAAATCTTACATGTAGAGTCAGAAAAAACACACACACAATAATCCCAGTTTACACCCTGACTCTGCACCCAAGACACAGAAACTTGGGGAAATACAGGTACAGCCAAAGAAGAGAAGAAAGGAAGCATTCACACTAACTTCAATGAATGACAAATTTCTCATCGGCTTACACATCACTGTGAGATTAAAAAAAAAAAAAGAAGAAGAAAAAGAGAGCTCTTCAAAGGTAGGGGCAGGTCTTATTCAACTTGATTTTATTCCAAGGTTTCTGATGGAAGGCCTCTCTCAGTCAGCTGGGTTCACTCTTCTGGTTAGACTGAGCCCTTCAGAGCCAATGGTCCAGAGTAAGCTGTCCTCTAGGCTCTGGTGGTTCCCAGATGGATAAGGAAAACAGGTAAGGAAAGTGGTGATGGTTTGCAGAGCCTCTGGCCTCCTCTTGTGGGTGCCAGTACCCAACCCAGGGCATATGCCACAGCCTGGCTTACAGGGCCCTGACCTTGGGATCTACTAAATTAGTTGTAGCAAAGGTATTGGCGAGATTCCAGCTGTTAGAAGGGTTTAAACCAAGAGTTAATAACATCCAAGAGGGGGCAGCTTAAAGGAAACCCGGGCACATCTTCCTTACCTTTTACAGGCAGCCCCTCCTCTGTACAAAATGTGTTTGTGAAAGCACAGAAGAAATGAAATGTGAGGAAGTCACATAAGAGATATTTAGGTTGGAGGCCCAGAAACTAAAACATAAGATAAAAAATCCTTAGTAATAGCTCCCCCTTTACACACAACCTTCAAGGACAGAGTTCCAGAATTCCAGACAGGTCCCTTGCTTTGGCTTTTTTTTCCTATGTAATAAAAGACTGTAGATGGCCTTCAATTCCATGAGCAGACATTTGAGGCTAAGAATTGACTCTCTTGCCTCACCTGATGATTTTGTACATCTCTGTCCGAAGTGCATCAGCTGTATGAGATTTAATATCCCAACACCAGCATCAGCAGTCATTTTTCCAATGTTCATTTATGTAAAAAAAAAAAGATGCAAAAAAGTGTTCAAATTATTGACAAATGCTGCTGAACAAAGGCAGTAATTTTACTGAAATGGGTCACAGGCAAGGCAGCTCTCAAAATATTCCTTTGTCATGACTGAGTAACATAATCCAAAATCCTGGCATAAAAACCTGTGTAGAGAGGGCATTAATATACTGCATGAAAGGGAAGGTAATACACTCAGTCAGAAATTTGAACAGACAAGCAACCCCGTGTATTGTTAAATCCAAATTTCAGACACTTCCTGGGGCCTCCCTGTCAGTCTTTTATAACGTGGAATGAATTAGGTTGACGTGATTATCCTCTAATTATGTCTAGCTGCATTCTTCAGTACGGAAATGGCATTCTGACTGGAGTTGAAGGTAGAAGTCTGGGGAGGAAAGGGTGTTGCAGGAGATCAGGGGCACTTGGGATAGGGCAAGCCTATTAGATGCGGAGGAAAGTGCTCTGGGAAACCAAAAAACAGCCTGAGAGCAGTGGTACCCAGAGGAGAAGGAGGATGAGAAAGAGGAGGGAAAACAGCAGAACCAAATTTCAAATACTTTGTGTTTTCTCACATGTGCCCTAGTGACTCCAACTATTTTACCCACTTAATCCCATTCATCGTTTCATCAAACATTTACCGAACATCAAATATTCAACACACAGTGAGTAAGGACCCATCACACGCCAAATGCCACACAAGGCTATGGAGAAACAAGATGAAAAGTACACAGTACCTGCTTTGAGAAGACAGATGTGTCAGTCCCCACACCTGGGGTCCTCATCTGGTCCTGGAGGGAGATGTTCAGGAGGATTAAAGGAGGATTGTGAGATAAACGGAGGAAAGAGGCAATGTTTAATCCTCCTTTTGAAGTAGGAGTAGGAATTGCCACACACACACCAAAAAAAGAGTAGAATTCCAGCACTGGCAACAGTATGAAAACACAGGACAGTGAACATGAGGCAGCTGAGCCTTGTCTGAGTTTAGGGTATGCACCCGTTGGAGGTGGTTGGAGCTGAGGCTGCAAAAAAATTACTAATCTCGCAGGCAGACAGTGTGGGAAGTCAGATCTGACTACAGGTAACTAATTCTGCCAACAGTATAGCAAGAGGCGGACTGGAACCAGAGGCAAGGAGACCAGATAACAGACTATCGTAAGAGCCGGTTCCTTCCCTGTCCCCAGCTTTATGTTTGTCACCACGACATTGTATTTCATCAGATGCCCCTCCCCTCTCCAGCTACTGCCCTTATCAGGTGACTACACAATTCATCTTCCAAACAGGTACATTCTTAAGAGTGAGTGGAAGTACCAAAACAATAGGCATAAACTCAAATTCTTTCTGGCAAAGAGGGTGATAAAATCTTTCCATCACTGGGGCAGGGGGACATGTTAGCACAACACAGATTTTGATCTGAGAAAAATGGCAACTCTTGCTTTTCCATTTAGCTTCTGTTTTTTAAATTACTGTTTGGTATGCTCTGAGTTTATAAATTCTAGCATGTGGGCTGTCAACGGTTCAGCTCAAGAGGGGAACAGTTTACTAATTTGCTGATATTCAACCCACCAGTGCATTCCACTGGGGCATGTAAACAACCTCCATTATCAAAATGGAAATAGCATCCATTCTGTGACCACCCTAGGTTGGCTGCCCTCCGGGCTGGCCTTCCATCTGTCAGTTAACGTGTACTCAGGAAATATAAATTCATTTGAACAATAATCTTAAAAAACGTGATCAGGAAACTATATTCTCTTAAATATATATATATATAACATTTCCAAAGTCAAATACTGATATCCAGTAAAAAAAGTTTCCTACCATTTCTTTGAACAATATAGAGAACAAAGAATTACCAAACAGATTTAAGATGAATTTTTTTTTAGTTGTCTGGATTATTCTTGTACACTCTCCCTATCAGTTGGCAGCATCTCTCTGTTTTCCTAAGCCACACACACTACTTCAGCTTTAATTAAAAGGCCCGTTGCCATAGTTTCTCAGAGAAAAGCTCAAGGCATGCTTGAGTCCATTATTTTCTTGAGGTTTCTAGAGAAATTGTAACATAGCAGTAGCCAGCCAAAATTTCCCAATTTTACCTCCCACCCAGTACAGCAGATGACTCAGACATATAGCTAGGTATTCCGAATATTTTTAAGAGAGTCTAAACAACTAGGAATGTTACTTAAAATTCAGCCTTTGCTTTCTTCTGTTCTGCCACGTCGGTAATGTAACCAGCAGACCCAGAATGAGGGGGAATTCAGCCTAACAAATACACTGACTGCATCTGTGGAAACACCAGCACATTTTCTTTCTAACAATAATGGAGAAAATGCACTGTATTTGCATGTTGTTATAATCTTATTGCTCTGTATCTTATAACTCAGAAATGTAAATTCCAATATGTTGGAAAAAAAGCTCTCAGAAAATAGATTAAATAATGGAAATTCATTTCTTTGAGGATTTCAAAAATTAACAAGTGGAGCTCAGAGAACCTTACTTCTTTAAGTTAAAACTTGCTTCCGGGACTTCCCTGGTGGCACAGTGGTTAAGAATCCACATTCCAATGCAGGGGACACGGGTTCGAGCCCTGGTCCAGGAAGATCCCACATGCCACAGAGCAACTAAGCCCGTGAGCCACAACTACTGAGCCCGCGCTCTAGAGCCCGCGAGCCGCAACTACTGAGCCCGTGTACTGCAACTACCGAAGCCCACGCACCTACAGCCCGTGCTCCACAACAAGAGAAGCCACCGCAATGAAAAGCCCACATGTAGCAATGAAGACCCAACGCAGCCAAAATTTAATTAATTAATTTAATTTTAATTAATAAAAAAAGAAAACTTGCTTCTATCTGAGTCCCCACCCTGCTTTCAGATGGCAATTACCACTATCTCTAAGTCCTGAAGAGCAAGCTCAAAGGTTATTCTCAGTTTTCAAGGTTAAAGGCTGTGAGTTAACACTGATCCCTATGAACCTTAGGAAGGGCAAATGCCAGTTCAGCTCATTGTAATTCAGCCCCACTTTCCTGTTTCTCGGTAGCTATGAGCATGGGCTCTGCAGGTAAAAGAGCCAAGTCTGGGATTTCAGCTTTGGGAGTCACTGGGCAAGGGCTGATTAAATGAGATAGAACATCTATAAAGACAGGCACACTCTCAGAAAATGGCAGCTATTATCATTCCCCATAACTAGGTCATCTCCAGCACAGGATGTAGAGCAGGGTGAGATCTCACTATTTTCAGAAGAGCCTAAAAGCATCCTGCTCCCCTTGACTATCATTTTACAAACTAATATAGGAGTGGGATAGGGAGGGTGGGAGGGAGGGAGACGCAAGAGGGAAGAGATATGGGAACATATGTATATGTATAACTGATTCACTTTGTTATAAAGCAGAAACTAACACACCATTGTAGAGCAATTATACTCCAATAAAGATGTTAAAAAGAAACTAATATAAACTACTCAATTACTGATCTTTCCAACCTAAATGTCATACAAATCATTTGACTTTCTCATTCTGTATCACCAAACTTCCTTTTATTCTCTCTTCTATATACAATGAAGAGATTCTAAAAAGTATTTGAGAGATAGAAGGGCCATTTTCCCAACCAGGAGCACAGGGAAATTAAATATGTCCTGTGGTATTAGATGATAGGTATTTACTATCATCTAATGCGGTGAATAAACGCGTGGTGAATGAAGGTGCCATTCTGTCATAGCTATTATGCTATGCATCCCTTTATCTTTCCATTTGAGTGGCTTAGGTATTTTAAAAACCACATATATTACTGTCACTGATTCTCACAGGTCCTGTTAAAAGACAGAGGGACTTCCCTGGTGGTCCAGTGGTTAAGACTCCATGCTTCCAATGCAGGGGGTACGGATTTGATCCCTGGTTGGGGAACTAAGATCCCACATGCTACATGGCCCAAAATAAACAAACAAATAAAATTGTAAAAAAAGAACAGGCATTGCTATTTCTAGTTTACCCAAAGAGAAAGGGAATCTCAGCAATAATAAGTGACTTACCCTCAAGGTGAGCTAAGGAACAGGCTTGACCGCAGGTCTTCAATGCCTAAGTCAGGACCCTCCCTACCACCTCTCTGTGTCGTCAGGACCCTCCCCACTACACCTCTCACGCGGCCCTATCACTGCAGCATGATGAAGGGGGGGGGGCTGAGAAACATCTCCCCAGGGAGCTTCTGTAGCCCCATATATTCCTGAACACACACTTCTTCAGTTCAAACAAACAAACAAACAAACTTGGAGCAATCGCATCAGACTGAAGGGTACCTCCTACCTCCTGGCTGCAGGAAAAAGATCTGAGCTGGCATTTCAAGTTGTAGACTGGGGACAACTTTGTGAATTACTATTTCTCCAAGTATCACGGGTAATTTACAGGAGTTTTTCTACCACATCTCACACCTGAGCTCAATCCGCCCTGCCAAGGCACTGCCCAGAGCGACCCTAACTAGGCAGGATATCTGGTCAGTTCACTGCAGGAGTTCTTAACTGGGGTCTACCTCTGCTCCAGGATCCACAGATGAGCATGAAGAGGGCCCCTGAAGGCACCTGAAAGTATGTGAGAAAGTATACGTCTACGTAGCTCTAATTTTTCTGGAGATGTGGACCAGAGCTTTCATGAGATTCTCAGAATGCCCACCAACAGTTAAGATCCTGTAGAAGGACTTCAGAACAGTAGAAATTAATTAGACCTCATTATTATTATTTTATTTTTAAAAATTTTAAGTTTCTATTTGTGACTACTCACTTAAAAAAAAAAAAGTTGGACCATCTCACCAAATCTTCCCAAATATATCTGTAATTCCTTCGGGACGCCCTACAGCAGCTTTCAAAACAAGAGAGTTACAATCTAGATCTGCTGGAAATGCTCGCAGAGGCCTGCTGCCTCCTCGCTGCAGCCACTACAGGCTGGGTCAGGTCAGGGATTTGATTCTCCAGAGCTGGTCAGTTAGTTATTGAAACCTAACAGTCTATTGCTAAATTACTTCTTTTTTATATATAAATTTATTTTATTTATTTATTTTTGGCTGCATTGGGTCTTCCTCGCTGCGCGTGGGCTTTCTCTAGTTGCGGCGAGTGAGGGCTGCTCTTCGTTGCCATGCATGGGCTTCTCATTGCAGTGGTTTCTCTTGTTGCAGAGCACAGGCACCAGGCACACAGGCTTCAGTAGTTGTGGCACGTGGGCTCAAGAGCACAGGCTCAGTAGTTGCGGTGCATGGACTTAGTTGCTCCGTGGCATGTGGGATCTTCCCGGACCAGGGCTTGAACCCATGTCCCCTGCATTGGCAGGTGGATTCTTAACCACTGAGCCACCAGGGAAGCCCCTGATAAATTACTTCTTAACGTGAGAGTTCTATTCTCTTTGTAAATAAAATCTGCAGGTATTGCAATCTATTTGGTTTTCAAGAATTAGTGGAAAATCCAGAAAATCTGGAGAATGACAAGACTGAAGAAAAAGAAAAGAAATTTTTTTCAAATGACAATGTATTGAAGTTAGATTCCTAAAAATTCTGCATAATAATGAAATAGGGGGACTCTTCAGTACTGCATGAGTTATATGTAGCAATACACATTTCTGCCAACCTCATCTTAACTAGATAGCAAAATGCTATGAGATTTTCCAAAAACTAAATAATAAAAGAAGGAAAGCAATGGGCTTAAGGTGGAGGGTGGATAGACTAATTAAAAACGGACTGGTTCTGGGACTTCCCTGGTGGTCCAGTGGGTAAGACTCCGCACTCCCAATGCAGGGGGCCCAGGTTCGTTCCCTGGTCGGGGAACCTCATCTCACATGCCGCAACTATGAGCCGGCATCCCGCAACTATAAGCCCACATGCCACAACTAAAAAAGATCCCACATGCCTCAACAAAGATCCCGTGTGCCATAACACCCAGTGCAGCCAAAAATAAATAAATAAATATTTTTTTAAACAGACTGGTTCTGGTTACAATAAATTAGAACAAGCACATGCCTCCCACTGAGCATGGCTGTACACCTGGACAGAATGCACTGAGTAGCTTCTGAGGATCCTGAAAAGCAAAGAGTAGCGAGAGGCTTGAAGTAAAAAGGCCAGAATTCAAAGTACCACCAAACCAGTGATGAGTTTGCCATGTTTGCTCTCCAGTATCCCCCAGACTGAATTCAAGCAAGCAACTCAGCCTGAAACCCAGAGCTGGGTACTGAGCTGAGGCAGAGCCAGCTCCAGGAGAAGTCCCCTCATTCTCGCTTGAGGAGTGAAGAAGAGAATTCTTAAGACTCAAAGTGCAGAAATCCCCCATCTTTTTCTTCTCTGAGTTCTCTTAAGCCTCAGCTTTCAAGCAATCCCACGAGCAGTGACATTAGAAATCCCAAAGGAGGAGAAAATAAAACTCTTAGGAAGGAAACCTTCCTTTCTGATCCCAAGAAACTAGGACAAACTCCCATTGTATTCTTTCCCTCTCTTCCTGCCACCTGGCCCTGGACACAAGCATAGTCACAGAAGTGTGCAACGAATAGGAGAGAAAACCCCAACTTTCTGGCTGGATGAACACAAAAGGAACCAACAAAAGTAATACCAACCCTACAGAAATTAAAAGGAGCAAAAGAGAATACTATTAGGCCAACAAATTAGACAATTTAGATAAAATGAACAAATTTCTAGAAAGACACAAATTATCAAACTGACTCAAGAAAAAATAGAAAATCTTAAGAGGTATACATGAAGAATTTGAATACTTAAATTTTAAATTAAAATCATCAATTATGTGAAGAATTGCTCCAGATGACTGGCCAGGAGACTATTCAAGATTTCCTGCAGTGGAGGAAATTTCTTTAAGAAGATGATTTAGTTTGCTAGAACTTTCCATTTTATTTCGTTTCTGTAACGAATGTATTGTCCAAAATGCCCATTTCGTTTTTAAAGATGGAACTCGAAACTCAGTATTTCAATAAAGTAAAAAATAAAATAAAATAAAATAAAAATGGGCAAAGATTTGAACATTTCACTAAGGTCTCTGAACTGCTAACAAGCACACAAAAAAAATGCTCAAAATCATTAGTCATTAGGGAAATGCAAATGAAAACTAAAGTGATACCACTTCAGACCCACTAGAAGAGCTATGATCAAAAAGACAATAACAAGTATTGTCAAGGATGTGGAGAAACTGGAACCCTCATACCCTGCTGTTGAGAATGTTACACTGAACAGTCACTTTGGAAAACAGTTTGACAATTTACTCAAAAAATTAAATACATACTTACCATACAAGCTAGGAATTCTACTCCTAGGTATCTGCCCAAGATAAATAGAAACATATGTCCACACAAAGATTTCAAGCAAATATCCACAGCAGCATTATTTATAATAGCTAAAAATTGGGGGAAAATCCAATGTCCATCAACTGGTGAATAGATAAATGAAGTGTGGTATAGTCATAGAATAAAGTACTATTTAGCAATAAAAATGAACAAACTATTGATACATGCTACAACATGGATGAACCTAGAAAACATTAACATGCGTGAAAGAAGCCAGAGATGCAAAAGACTATCTATTATATGATTCCACTTACATACAATGTCCAGAAAAGGCAAATCCACAGATACCAAAAGCAGATTCATGGTTTTGCAGGTTAGGGGTAGGAACAGGGATCAGTGGAAAACAGGCATGAGAAATCTTTCTGGGGTGATGGAAAATATTCTAAAACTGGAAAGTATAGCCCCCAAAATTGTTGAAATGGTTAGGCTTAAAAATTTCAGGTGGAAGTAATTTTTATACAGATGTAAGCGAAGGTATTAGAAAAGACTGTCCAGGGAAAACGACAGAAAAAGCTTAAAATGAGTGTTTTAGAGATAGTAGACAGCAGCAAACTAAACATAAATCAAAAGATTAGCTACAAAATTGCAAAAGTGGCCACAACACTAACTTCTCCCATCAGCCCTCTATTTCCCCCACTCCCCAAAACAATGTGTGAGCAGAGGCCGTCTATGAGCTGAGAGCCTAGACCTCAAGAGGCCTAGTGCACTTCCAGTCTTGCTGCTATTGGAACCTGAATCTAACTGCATGTGAACCAGCCTGGGTTGGCTTGATGGAAGAGGACAGACCATGTAGAGGCAAACTGTGAGTCAGCCAGAAGCTGACCAACAATGCATGACTGCATTGTTGCATCATCTTCTTAAATTGTGTGATGGCTGCACAACGTTATAAACACACTAAAAATCATTGAATGGTACATTTTTAATGGGTGAACTGTATAGTATGTGAATTATATCTCAATAAAGCTATTTGAAAAATTATGAGCAAGGGAATACGTTGGGAACGTCAACATCTAAGTAGGAAGAGGGTCCAGTGCAGGAACAGAGGGAGCCGTGGCCAGAGAAAAAAGGTTGGGGGTGGGGGAGAGTTTCAAGAAGGGATCAGTGGCCAACAAAGTCCAATGCAAGATAAGTCGATTAAACCTAAGGTGGAAATATGTGATGTAACAATTTAGAACTCAATGTTGAGCTGAGGGTGAGTGGTTTCAAGTCGTAGCAGCAGAAGCCAGATTTTACTAAATTGAGGAGTAAATGAGAGGCGAGGAATAGGAGATGGCAGATTTCAGAGAACTTTTCTTAAGAGAAGAGCTGGTGGTATAGGGAGGTTTACGTTGTTTTCAAAAGGACGCACCTATGATGTTTATGTGTTAGAAACAGGGGCCAGGAGAGAGGGAGCATCAGAAGAGAAAGGAGGGGACGACTCACAGAACAGCTTCCAAGAGACAGGAAGACAAGGAATCATGGCATAAGCATAAAATACCCATAGGGAGGACAGATGAAGTTTTCCTTGGGCTGGGAGGGAAGATTAAGATGCCACTTAGTTTGTAGGGGCGAGAAGTTGTTCTCTGTGAGTTAGGAGACAAAAGTCACTGGCTGAGGGCGAAGGGCTAGGCTTGAGGATTTGAGGAGGAAATAGACATTCAGATTATTATGGGAGAGGGATTTTCTTCAAGGAAGAAGTTTAAAAGCAGAGACACATTTCAAATACTTTTAAAAACTGTAATATATTACATAGCCTTGTACATAATAAATTGCCTGCAAATTTACTATGCTTTGCATTAGGAGTTGTAATGACCACAGGAGCAGGTTGTCACAAACCCCTGGACATATGGTGTCTGCAGTCAAATATAACCCAGTGATGCTTGAGCACTAGACCTGAAACATGCAATGCGCTGCAAGAGTACAGCTTCGGCGTGACCAGAAAGACCCCCAGCCAATCATGGTCCCAGGCCTCCGCAGCTGAGGCCACAACTCTCCACTCTCCGTAACAGAGAAAAAAGAGTGATCAGGCTGTTTGGCCATAGTTACTAGAAAAGAAATCAAAAGTCTTTCCTTCTCTTGAGAGGGCTCACAGCAGGTGTCCTCCTAAGGCATTCAAATAAAATAATGTTCTGTCAAAGCCTTTGTCAGCTGTCAAGTGGTTCACAAAAATTATTTTTTATTATAGCTGGCACCTACTTATATTTCCATCTTGATGTGATCTCAAGACCCCTTTCTTAATCATATTGGCGTGTTCTGAGCTCTGAAAACAGATGTGTTTCCTTAATCGTTGCCTATTCTTAAGCGGTTCTGCTGGCCTGGGGGTTTGCTCTGAGCCCCTGTCTGTCTAGCCAGGTACTACTCAGCCTGCATGCTGCAGCAGAAATATCACCCCCTCCTGGAAGGCTTCTCTGATCACCCCAGCCAGAAGCAATCATATCATCAGAAGTATTCCAACCATTCCTTTTCTATACATAATTTGTTACTTTGTGTTTATGCTAATTGTATCTTTATCTTTACCTGCCTTCAGTTCCTAGAAGGAATCATGTTTTACATGATGCCTTTTTTTAGCAGGATGCTTTTTTGCACATAACAGAAACAGGGCCTGTTTACTCTGAAGGAGATTCAGAGATCATCTTCATGTTACCAGTGAAAACAGAAAGTCTGAATCTCAGAGACCCTAAAAGACTAGACCAAGACGGCACAGTTTGTTAGTGGCAGAGCTGGAACCCAAAGCCAGGACTTTGAACTCTTACTCCTGTAATCCTTTCATTAAACCAATACTTGTTATTAGCCTGTTTCTATGTTGTAACTGCAATCTCAAAAAGAGTCATTCCTAACCCTTGAGGTTAGACAAAGATTTCAGACTTCTCCGAAAAAGCTTTTGTTTCCACTTTCATCTAGACTGGATTTAAAAGGTTTGGATGCATGAAAAAAAAAGTGGGTTTTCTTCTTTCTTCTTCTTCTTCTTTTGCTTTTAGCATTCTGCTTTGTTGCCACGTAGCTGAAGTAAGGGTAAATTATATGGTGGTAGTGACTTTGGTGAATGGGGTGAATTTGTCTTTTTCACAAATGTACTGGCTTTACTTGCACAGCTTGGCCTCTGATGCTCCCATCAGATTTGTGATTCATAGTTGGATGTCAGTTCAGTTACTGGAGCAGAAGAAACCAGTAACTATAAAATTTCAGCACTGATATTGGGAGTGACCTGGAAGTCATCGTCAAGGCAGGGACTACACCTCAGACCCATTCTTATTCCTGTCCTCTAATACCATACCTCATAAAGGATGAAAAAGTAAATGTTTGTTTTTAAAATAATTGTGTGAAACAAAATGAACCCTGTATCATGTGTGGAATTCAACTTAAGACTGATTTAATTAGCATAAACTAACTTAGACCTAGAATTTAACTCTAGGCAAAGAATTTATTTATAAAGATAACCTAATTGTAAAAGAGAGCTAAATAATAAACTATCAGTTTCTCTAATCCACTGAGTAACCCTTAATGAAAGATGCAAATTCCACAACAAGCTGTGAACTATGGGTATTCCACTGACCATTTTTCCATGGTTTGGTGCAGGGATTCTCTGGATACATGATGAGGCCAAGAGGGTCAGTGTGGACCATCCTTTCATCTACGATAACGTGGAAAATTACTGGAAAAACCCAAAGGATTTGCCCATTCAGCTTTGTAAGAAATTGCCACTAAAAATTCACTCCACTTAGCCTCTCTCTTTCATTGAGAATTTTGGGCATATGATTCTTTGAGCTGTGAGTGACACAGTTAAACACTACACAGCAGGCAAAATGTAGCTGGGGGTTCCTGTCTTACTGAGTCCTTATCTCGCTTGAGTTAACTAGAGTTAACTCTTTTGGTTCCTTTCCCTTAAACAGGAAGTGAAGATATTTACTCAATCCTGATGGACACAAAACACCCTCCTGCCTCTGCTGATATCAAACAAGGCTGCCCTTATTCCACCGAGCTGATGAATAGGGATCATGTACCACTGTTCATGCTGGGTATTCTCCAAGGGCATTATATGTAATTGTCTTCACTCTACTGAAGGGCTCACAAGGTTCTTTCTTGTAATCTAATGGTACCTCAATTACCCATATCACTTTCCGAGATTTCCTTAAAATCAGGACTGTCACTGTCTGATCTTCACCACAGGCATCTAGGGAAACAGTTAAGCATTGTGTAAAGTCACAGCATCAAACATTATTAAGTCCCCAGGAAAAGTATCCTTCTTAGAGACCCAGAATGAACACTTGGTTTCCAGACTGCGTCCCATCTCCATGTGAAATCACCTCTCATCACTATATATATTGTATATTACTATATATATGGTACAAGTATTTTATTTTCATATACAAAGCACATATTTCTAGCTATCTAACTGGGCCTTTTATCTGTCAGAGAATTGGAGATTGAGCCCTTGCTGAGTAGATTAATAATTTTACATTCTCATATGCTATTATTAAAACTTAGAGAACTCTTAAGCCAGTAGAGATGAGTTTGCAAGTATACGAAAATAAAAAGGGGCTGTTGGTGGTTATGGTTCCCAAACATCTCATAAATCTCTGAATCATTTATTTCTAGCTTCATGAGGAAGAAACTGAGTTGAAGAAAGGTGTTTATTATCCACTTAGTGAGGGGGGAAAAGCTGCAGCCCCTCACAAGACATACGTGGCTTTTTTTCCTGCTGCAGAACTTCCCCAAAGCACACTGAGTCCTGATGCCAGGGTTTCCCCCGTGGAGAAGTATTTCTCTCCCTACCTGGGAAGAAACATCCTGAAATTTCCTCTCCAGTTGGACTTTCCTGGACGTGTGGAAAGCAGAAGCAATATCCTCCGCCAAGCAAAGCAGCCAAGAGCTAACTGAACTTCCTCATGTGTTCCAGGGCTTTCCCAAAGCTCTTTCACATTTCAAAATAAGTCCGCAGATCCTAAACCCATTTTCCTCATTTGACAGCCACGGCAATACTGAGAGTGAATTATCTACTGACTGAGATTGGGATGAGGAATAGAATACTCGACAGGACTATAACTTGTAGGAAAATCAAAACATTTTCTTTGATACTTATTTTGCAGCAGCTACTGCTACAAAGCAACAAGAATAGCCATTATGTGACACAAGTTCTAATTTTCTAACACGCTAGAATCCAAAAACTTCATAGGTATTTCTCAAGGAGAAAATCCTGCTGGAAATGGCATTTTGGTAGAAACGGAGAAGGAAAAAAAATCCCCTCTGTTTTCCGTAGAGGAAAATGTCTTATTTGTGGCGAACATGAAACAATGATGAAATATGACATTCTCATGGAACAGTCTCACGATTTTTACTTATAAAATGACATTCTTTGAGTAGTTTAACCCAGGGACTTGGTATGAAAAGGAACATGGGGGGCCTATCAACAAATGAAGCTAATACTGCATTGAACTTTCTGAGAAAAAAAAATCTAACCAAATACATTTTGTTATAATTAGTGATTTACATTTTTTAACACAAACTCCAGGGCAATGTTTTAAAGTCTAGAAAGATAAGAGTTGGGATTCAGCAAATGCTGAATTCTGAGCAACGTCCTGAGAATGTGCATTTTTCTTTTTGGCCCAATTCTGAGTTGTATTTGCCCAGTTACAAGAACTGGCACTCACAGAGAATTTTTCACTCATTTGATAAATACTTATTAAGAGCCCATTATACACCAGGCAGTGGGGATATAGCCCTAAACAAGAGAGACTTGGTCCATGCCGTCATGATGTTCCCAGCCCGGCAGACAAGGCGAATACGAAGCACACACAGGATGTCAACCTGTACCAGGAATCTTGTGAAATGAGCTATGGCATTAAACAATCACTCCCAGCTTTCCTAACCAAATGCAAGCTCAGGACAAATGCTTAACTGACAGATAACTAGACAAAACGTAGACCTATCTCATTTTTTCTGCCTATGCTTTAGTTGAAACACTTGATGACTAATCTAACAACCCATAACAGGATTCTTATTCTGGTTCTATCATTTACACGTACTGGACTGGTGATTTCCTTTTAAAATGAAAATCCTAAATTTTGGTGTTCGCACCCTGGCTGGGATTTATTTTTTGTCACCTCTAAATGGGTTATTCTATTAAATTAATCAAGTATTCAAAAAGTGTTGGTTCATAACAGGCACAGCTTATGCTGTTTCACATAACTTTGAATTAATCTAATAAAGACTTTAAGATTTGTGGACAGATCTTTTATTTTTACACATTTTTAATTCAATTTTACAAAATGTAATGATACCTACCCAGTACTGAATAGCTACTATGAACTAAGTGGGGTTTTGTTAACATGATTACTGGTAAACCTGCCCTCCCCCTACAGCCCTATAAGGTACTATTGGCCCTATTTTATAGTTGAAGGGCTGAGAAGTTGAGAGAGTTTCCCAGCACCACACAGCTAGTTAGTGTAAAGGCAGCAATGGAACCTCTGATTATCTGACTGGTTATTTTATTCTCTTTACAGTCCTAAATTGAGTTAATAGTTCTCACCCACTGGGGTTCCATGTAGAATTATTCATTGTGCCACATTATAACGATGTTATAGTAATGCAGTAAAAGCTATCAAGCAACCAGAGTCCAATCAAACATCTAGGGTGGAATAAAACATTGGATTAACTAGTGAAATGAAATGTAAAATAACTTTTCAGGTAAATGGCAAGTCAATGGAGCGTTTCTAACTATGAAGTCTTTGCTAAAATGAGCAAAGGGCATCAAACATTGCTACCAACACCCTCCTGGCTGTGTGAAACTCGTGGGAAAAGAGGGACAATCATCTCGCATTAAGTGAAGGGTTGGCCTGGAAATTCATCAAGAAATGCTGGGTCAGGGAGAGCTTGTGTTTCTCATTTTGGTCTATCTCCAGCGGAACTAGTCCTACAACAGTTCCACTGAATTGCTGCAAAGCCAGGTCACCTGTTTATGGAGGGATGGTCCACGTTTTGTTAGTAAAGCCAGATCACTACCACCATCGCTCTGCAAAAATCATCAGACATCCCCAGTAAAACATGGAGCTCTTTCCGGGTGAATAGGAATATAAACTTGAAAGTCTAAAGGAAAATGCACATGGATCAAACTGCTCTGCACCAGCTCCCTAAAAGCTCCCAGCTGAGGTTAGATACCCAAGTGAACAGCCGCCGCCAGCTGCCTGCACCCAGAAAGCTTCGGGCGATTTATAGATTGTCAAGGAAACTGAGATCCATCCCGAGGCTCAGTTCCTAAGGTCTGGCCGCTTTTAAGGGCTGTCTCACCCCTTCCAGCACAGCGGCTCCAGGACACAAGAGATCTGCCAATACCGTTCACTAGGCACTCATGCTGGGGAGTCACTTAAAAGGAAACACGTCCCTTTCGGCTTGGGGGTAGCATGCTCGCCATTCAACGCCCTACTGGCTTCTGAACACCCATATGATTAATATTGGTACCCAGCAAAGAGAACTTCTTCTGACCTTGAGCGTGCGCGCTAAATAAATTACCTCGGAACGAAAGTGGTGTGATCTCAAAACAGCATCTGCGGAAAAAAAAAGAAAAACGAGACGTCAATTAACTCCTTGTTCTTCACCTGCCGAGTCACGGACGACTTACCCGGGGGACGAGGGTCGGGGAGGCGCGTTCCGGACGCCTCTAACGCAGTGGGGACAGCCTGCTGGGAGGGCTGTTTACTAGGCCATCGGTCTCTAGGTGATTTCTCCGCGAGAAGTTTCAGGGAAAGTTCTGGGGGAGTTGGGGAGCCCCGAACTCTCCATGCCCCACGGTCCAGCGCCGGCCGGAGGGTGGGGGTGGACGAGGCTGCCGCAGCCCGGACTGCGCTCCAGCCATCCCCGGGGCTTAAGCACACTGACACCAAGCATCTGGTGCGTTCCCCCCACCTCCCGGCGATCTGCTTCCCGCGGTCACCCCAATCCGGCCGACCCGAGGAGGGGGACAGGGACGCTAAACACGGAAACGCACTGGGCTAGGGGAGCGGGCGTGGATAGGGTAGAGGGAGCAGCGCGGAAGCCAGAGAGCGCGCTTCCCTCTTCAAATCGGCTTAAAGATCCCTTCCGGCCCGAGTAAGCCCGTCGCGGGGTGTCTTACCTCGGCTCCTTGAACGACCCGAAAAGACCGATTTCATCGGATGCCTCCCCTTCTGGAGCCTGCGGTGCCAGCAGCAGAAGAAGATGATGGTGGCGATGGTGCCCAGCAGAAGCAACAAGAGGAAAAGGGCACATTGGATGCTGTAGGGTCTCAGCAAGACGAGGAAAGCGGCGGCAATCATGGTGCGGGGCGAAGCGGCGGCGGCTGCCGGCGGGGCTGGAGGGCGGCGGCACAAGCACCCGCGCGGGGCGCACGCTGAGCTGCGGGCACGGGCGAGCGCAGCTCAGCGCGTCATGCCCGACGCTTGCGGCCCCGCGCCCGGCCCAATGGCTGCGCACTCGCGTCCGCCGCGCTACGCGAGTGAGCCCGGGCTGCGGGCAGCGCTGGCCATGACTCAGCAGACGGCGACCTAGCACGGACTTGGCCGCGGGTAGCCCACCCCGCCCTCCCCGGGCGCCCCCGCCCCCACCCGTGCGCAGCCCCCGCCGGAGACGCGGCGGACGGGGAGGGGCAGCGCCGCCGGCAACGGGGCCACCTGGGCTCTGCGCATCGTCCCACGGCCACCGCCGGCCTCTGCATCCCCAAAGCCGGGAGCACGTGGGGCGGGGCGGGGACGCGGCGGCCCGCGGGGGGCGGGCGTGGGGCGTCGCGGCGGGGGCTCAGCGGATGACATCACGGCCGGGCTGCGGCAGCGCGGGCGCGCGGACATGGCTGCTACGGCTCCAGCGGCAGCCGCGGGCTGCGCCCGGGCCTGAGCGTCCAGCGCCATCCCGCGGGGCCGCCCGCCGGTCCGCACCGTCCGGGGGGCACGGGCCGGGCGCCCCTCCGTTCCCGGACGCCCGGGCTGCCACCTCTCCAGCCTCCCGTGCCCAGATCGCTGGACCCGGCGACAGGGGGCGCCCCGGAGCCACGGGGAGACCGCGAGGCGCCGACTGGAGCCTGCAGGCGGTGCTGCCCCTGCTTCCCACCTCCCCGCGCCCCACCCCGAGGCTGGGGCTTCGGAGGATGCAGCTGGGTGAGCTATTGCTTGCGGGGGGTTCCTGCACGCCGAAGCGTGAGCCCCGGGCAGGGCCTTTCCTGGGAATTGGGGTCCCCCGGAACGGGGGCCCGTCCCGTCCGTTCCCCCTGAACTGGGCGCGCTCCCCGGCGGAGCGCTCGGGTCTGCAGACTTGAACTCTGTCACTCAGCCGAGAAGGGGGCACTTTGCATCCTCTTGTATCCATGTTGACCCTAAAACCTTGCCTCCTTTAGTGCAATTGGAGGCAGAGGCAATTTCAGATTGAGGAACCAGCAGATGGAGGAAGTTGGAGATTGGCTTGTAAATATTTTGAGGAGAGATTTTGTAGGGCGAGTGAGGAAGTAGTGATCTATCACACTCAAAACGCACACACTCCCTTTCTCCCTCTTGCCCCCTCCCCTTTCTTCGTAATCAGCAAAAGGAATCCTGCAGTTGGAGATTTTCCTGGGGCCGCTGGCGCAGTGCGGACGCGGGAGGCGCGGCGGGGGCGCTGCAGTGGCCTCTGTCCCTGCGGCCGCCGGGCCACCTGGCCCGGACCAATTGCGACAGTGACCTCAGCCGGCCGGTGTTCTGTCGCCTTCTGCTGCTCCCGAGCCAGTGCTCGCTTTTCCCGTGCGGGGCTGGGTTTTGCTTGTTTTGTTTGCTCGCGTAGAGAAACTGCAATTATAGTGACAAGGTAACCCATTACTGCATTTGTGGAGTTGCTAGTAACTACTAGGGTGGACTCTGGAATATTTCGGAGACTGAAGAAATTGTGTCTTAATAAAGTATTTTGTAAAATTCCGGAAAGCAGTTCAAAAATCGATGACAATACTTAATTTTGTTATTTGTTTGTAGGATCTCAAGATCAGTGTGGTTTTCTAACTATACAAAATACACTATTCAGCTCTGCATAAAGGCTTACCATTGATGTTCTTAAGGCCTTTAACGTATTACCACGTGTAAGCATTAAAGGACACTCAAAAAGGCATTGAATAATGCACGTCTTAAATGCCAGATTCATCACCATGGGAAACAATGGATTGAGTTTTCTTATGTACATCTTGTTTCCTATGATAAAATAAGCATTATCTCATTCAGTTGTTCTGGTTTGAAGGTGGACCTTGCTTGCAGATGCTGTATAAAGTGAGAATGGTGAATCAGAGTGCCTGCAGGATGGGCTTACAAGGTCCCTGGCTCTGGGCCTGATAGGTAGCACTGCATTTGTGCACGTCGCTCAAAGGTTTCCTGATACCGCAGCCACTGCAGTGGGAGACCACATTGCCATCCACTGTGCAGGGGTTATTGAGGAGAAGCCTGGGAGCCTGCCGTGTGGGGCACAACAGGAAAGGAAGAATTCTGTACCGCATTGCCTCACAGTGGCCTGGTGGAGTAATTTAAAACAACAACAAAACTGAATTAACCTTTTGCAAACATTGGGAGAAATAACTAATGAGGAAGGTCATCGTTACTTTATACTTATTGAGGAAAATTTGTGAGTGAGCTGAAATGGCCCTAAATATCCTTGAAACATGCCGAAGACCGCAAATACAGCATAGTAACCATTTTGCCCCAAACTGTGCATTTATAACAACAGAAAGCAACTAAATAGCAATTATGATTTTGAGTTACGACTTTAGCACAATTGTTATCACTCTGAGTCTTGCTGCAGCCATTTGTAAGTTTGAAGTGCACACAAGAACATCATTTATCTCTTTTGGCAGGCAAATACTTAACTGCCCTGCAGTAGGATTATAGATATTTCTTTTTAGATGCGTTCATTTCTGTTCTTTGCATCAGTTATCTCAAGGATACTAATAATAATAATAAGCAAACCAAATCGTTGAAAGAATTTAGTATTTAGGTTCCATTGTTTTCTGCTTTGTTTGTTGCTAATTTATCACTCCCTTCTCCGAATGGCATGTTATTAATTGCTTCTTTCTGTGTGTTTGTGTGATGCTAATGCATTGTGGAATTCAATAAATATTAAATCAACCAATCAATCCTTTTTGGAAGTTAATTTAGTAAAATTCATACCTTTTCTTTCTGATAGATTTTCATTAAAAAATAATAATTGACATTATATCAAATTCACAAATTTAAAGTTTGGAGGTAGGGGTGGAGGAGGAAAGTCCATGGCCAAATCTTTCATACCAAAGAATGAAAAAATGAAAATGGAAAAGTATATATAATTTTTTGACTTTTTATGATAGTGAGCTAGCACTGTCACACAAGAGAAGACAAATGAGTTGGGGAAATTAGTTAAGAGAGTTTGGTATCTGGTATGTAGAAGATGGTCCACCCTGCAGCCCTTTTTCCCTTTAGATGCTCAACCAAATTGAGAACACACACGAGGAACCGAAAGGAAATTAAAATGTTAACCCTATTCAGGGTGAAGTCAGATTGAAGAGCATAGCTTAGGCTCAAAGCCAAAATGGGGCGTCTTATTCCTTTTCCACTAACTCTTCACCCCCGCCCAGTCACAGCTAAAGAATTACAGTCCTTCCCAACAGTAAAGCAGGAAAGAACCCTACCTGTACTACTTCTCACCTGAAGACCAGAGGCTAAAAAGAGCCTCACACTCTCCAATCCACGAGGCCTGCAGCACGAGTGAGCAAGAGGCAGGACCGTGTGTGAGGAGGGACCTTTCATATACCAGCCCTGCCCATTGGTGGCCCCAGGCCCTCCCCAAGGCCCCTCATCACTGAGTCATTCTGCTCCCAAAGATAAGAGTAAGGGGCTTTCATAACATGACAGAAACATCTTCTGCAGTACCTCCCTAGAGGTAGGAAGTTATGGCACAAATTCCTGATGTTTGGGTCAGGGAGAAATACAGAAAAGAAGAGAAGGATCCATCTAAGCTGTGTGGTGACCAATTGAGGGAAAGGCAGGGATTGCAGAGGACTCAAGTTTTGGGCTCGGGTGAAGGAAGAGTTGTGAAGGCAGAGGTGACAAACTGAGTTTCAGACCCATTGAGGGGCAGAGGTGTCAGAAGGTCATCCGTGTGAAATTACCCATGAAAACACGGCTGGAGACTGAGAACCAGAGACAGATGGGAATCACCCACATCAATTTATAGTTGAAGTCACTGATGTGGACGAAATGACTATGGAAGAGAAAGTGTAGAAAGAACTGGTATCAGTTGAGGTCTATCCTGATGGGGCTTTTTCTGTAAACCTACATCGCTGGAAACGCCTCGCAGAGTAACTACGTGGTTTCCTTTACTCACAGAACTACGTGTTAGATCTGTGGGGAAGAACTACAAGACAGAGCTGCCAAGTGAACTGTGAAAAGCCAAACAGTCAAACTTTTTTTATCTTAGGTATTTGGCACATCCCAATGATCTCTACTGTTCTAGGGTGTGACAGCTTAGGAGTGAATATGATTTGAACTTAATGCATTTTTAAAGGGTATCTAAAATTCAGAACCAGGCAGATCCATCTCCTGACCCTAAACATGGTCCTAAAGAAAACTGCTTGAGGAAATTGGATCCCAAAGATTACAGGTGGGGAATTTTGAAGTTTGTCCATATTCCATTGGAGATCAAAGAAGCCCAACTAAAAGGATTGTGGACGGACTGACATGACAACTGTGGATTGAGCAAAACTTCTTTTTGCAAGGGCTACCTTATCTTGAAGTTTCTGGCTTTGGTGAAACAAAGGTGATTGGCAGTGGAAAAAATCAGAACATGTGAAATTCCTTAAAAATTTATTGACTGAAATAATTTTGCCTATGTTACACATAACTTAATAAAAAGAAAAAAACCTTTACACTTTGTGCAGAAAGTAAAAAAAAAAAAACCAAAAACTGGAATCAGAGCTTTGGAGATATCTTCCCCTTGTGGACTGGAGAAGGAGAGCAGATGACACGTGGGAAGTGCTTCCAGTTCAGGGGTTCCCAGGACAGATGCACATCTGGGGTAAGGAGCCTGAGGACTGAGGACCAGTGATGATGAGCCCTCTGCACACCTTCCGGGGAACTGGCTCATCACAGTGGGAGAGGCTGAACCCGGACGGGAGTGGATTGGAGAGGGACGAGGACGTGGGAAAGAGGCAAGAGTGCTGTCTACAGTCTTTGGTGAAATTTAACTCTAGAATGCATGGGTAGAAATGCAAGTAAAGCCTGAGTAAAGGGCAACACATGGGCTTTTGTCAGGACAGGGGTACAACTTGGGAGATGGAGCCAGCAGCGGGAGAGAAACTGAGAGTTGAAGGGAGGGGAGAAGGTGACCTCTCCAATGCATTTGTGGTTTAGATACTTGTCCTCATGCTCCCTGGGTCCCCCAGACCAGTTCTTTCTGCTCTCAGACTGCCTTTGACTCTGCAGAATTAAAACTGACCCTGACTGGTTGTGATGGCTCCCTGCCCCTGGGCCCCTCCCCACCAGCCCTGGCTACTAATGCTCAGACTAGAAGAAGGATTTTTAGGGAAAGAGAACGAATGCCTTGGAATGTAGCTCTGGCTGTTTGTAAGCGTTTATTACAAACCTCGATAGAAGGTAGTAGATGACCCAACTGGTAATCACACAGAGACATTCCATTGGAATGTTACCCCCTTGAAAACAAAAAGTTTGGGTAAGAATGGCTCTAGCAATAAATGATTTGAAGTAAATCATACTGATTTTGGACTGGCAACCTTCTTGATCCTGAGTGAAGTTTTTTACTCTCAGAAATCAATGGCATGAAAGGAATTGGGAGGAATCTGAGGAAACATGTTGTATACCTGTTTATTCCCAAATAGTTTTCATGGCAGTCTGAGACCAGGGCCTATGCCAACCATATACATGTTCTTGTATTGAAAGTTCAAGGAGCTACATCATTTGGGAGCACCGACAGCAACTAACATAATCTTGGAGGCAATTTCCAGCCACCAGAATCAGGGGAGCCATCATACAGATGCATCACTGTTGTCTTTTTAAATTTTGCATTTATGAAGGAGAAACAATTGTTATTTGCAATAATATCAAATCTTTGCAGCAAATATATCCCAGGAAAGGACTTTATTTTACAGTAATAAAAACTTGGAAAATAACTCAAAGGCATCATTGTAAGAGAAAATATTTCAAATGACATCATCCCAAATTGTTCTTTTAATGTTTTAGAAATTTTAGAGCCTAATTAGGATTTGTTATCCTATGGGTGGCAAAATCCATGATAATGCTTGGAGGGAGGGGTTGTTCTTTTTTGTGAACATTACAGACTTCTCAAAAAAGTCTGCTGAGTTTGAGACTTTAAAAACATCAGTATAATTGAATTCATCTACTCTATAATGCTTTGCAGACAGTTTTTGTAAAGTAATCATTTATTATCCACAAGCAAATAGAATTCATTTCCAGTTTCCACAATGAGTGTGGGATTAGTCATACAGCAAAATACTGAGTCATTTGGCCAGAAAGTTTACTCAGAGTTGGATGAACTGCCAATGGAAAATCTGAGAGCTGTTCATAAATCAAATTATAAAGCTCTCAGAGTTATAAATCACTGTGCAGTCTTGTTCATTATTATTCAGATAGTGTGAAATATTTCCACCATTTCTAAGAATGGGCAACTTACGAAGCCAGTTTGAAAGCAGAAGTCATTGCCTTCTAGATCCAAAATAAGAGTTGCCATGTTCATTACAAGCATTTCAACATTCTTAAGTGAAAAAAGGGAAAAAAGTAAGGTAAGAGGTTTATAAGTTACATAGTAAATATGTTATGAGATGAATAAATTCTTGATTAACTGATGTTTATGAATTAAATTCCAGATTGTCTTAATAAAACAACAGCAATATTTAATAGCTAAATTATCTCCATTTCTTACAATAATTTTTTGTAGGACTTTTGCGTTAAATATTTTGTGGTAGTAGCTTTGTATGCTAATGCATCAGCATGCTGATGGCCTGAAAGAATGTCACTAAGAGAACAGAGATAGCAAGCGTATCAAGGAAAATGGGATGAGTAACCGAAAATTAGTAAAAGATGTTTCAAACACACACAGTTCCAGAGAGTATTGAAATTATCCCAGTGTAATGACATCTCATGGATTTAGGAACAGAAAGAAAAATATGTCTTAAAATGTCTTTGTGGTTCCAAAATACTTTATGGAGTAAGACAGGGAAACAAATAGCAAACTCACTGAATTAGAATCCAGTAAAGTTTACATGTCAAAGAAGAAAGCCAAAAACCTAAAGCCTGTTCTTGGTCTTATCTCTGCTGTAGGAGCTTTTAGCCTGGAATTCACGAACAGGATTCTAGGGACCTGAAATTATATGTAAAACTGTGAGTCTCTTTAGAGGGACATGGTCCATAGTTTTCACCAGGTTCTTAAGGAGTTATTACCAAAAAGAAAAAGAGAATCCTCAAAACCATACAAATCCACACAGATACCAAGGCTTCTGCAGCATCAAATCATTCTCTCATCCATCGGCATCACGTCACCTAAGTGCCTCCCCTGAGACTGGGAGAAGGGTCTGGAGCACCATCAGCCTGGGATGAGCTGAGGAAGCACTCAGCTCTAACCTATACAAGTTCAGGGACATTTCCCCAATGCAGGCGAACACCGCCCACCCTACGGCTAAGTGGAGACAGTGTTCTCTGAGTTTCCTTGTCTTCCCGAGAGTTTAAACAGATTGGGAGAGGGGCAAGAGAGTTCACTCTGTAACTTTCATTGGAATGTCAGTTTCAGCCCTGAGAAGGGAAGCCTGTATTAACTATCTAGGGCCACTCCACAACCATCCAGATGTTTGAATGCATAAGCCCATTCTGAGCGAAAAACACTGGTCCTAGAATTCAGTCTTCAGCTGAGTCCGCAAGGATCTCCATAGTCTTAAGGCTAAAAGAGAGGCAAGGACGTAGTATCAGGCTCCCAGAAACTACTCCTGGATATCCTGGTGAATGTAGCAGACACTCCTCCTACATCCTGCCTAAGCCTCAGCTGTGAGGCTTTTCAACATCCAGCCTTCCCCGGACACCTGGGAGCTGGGGCCCTGGATCCTACCAGGATAACCCTGCCTGTGGTGTGGAAGACTGCCCACCCATCCTAGTGGCTGAGCTCCATCCACCCATTGTCTCCGGCTTCCCACGCTTGCCGTGCCTGTGAACCCCGCCCCCCATATTCCCAGGACACTAGATCCCCATGTCCTGTCACTGTGATCACATTCCATCACATTAAAAGGCTGGTTATTTCATCATGGGACTTCCTCACTCCAGTGGGCAAGTCCAGTTTCCAGGGTGTCCTACTCTCTCCGTCTGGTGGTTCTATCTCCTCCAGGTTCCCTGCTGACCCCGTAGGCTGTGAAGGGTTTTGTACAATATTCATGCATTCCACCCAGAGACAGCCTTTGAACCACAATTTCCTGAGCGTCTCAGATCCCTCTGGGTCTATTCTTTGCAGTTTCATTTTGGGGCCATCTGCAGTGAAGCAGGAACCCACCTTGAGCAGACACTGCAGGGTCACAGTTAGTGTCCCCCATGTCCTGGCGGTCTGCCCCAGGTGAGCTGATGGAGTCTGGGTCTAGGTGCCTGGATTAAGGGGCACCAGCACCCCAGGAGTCGGCTGGTATGGTCCCTGTTTACTTCTCCTCACCCACAGGGTACAGGACCATGTCCTGGGTTTCCTCATCAGGGAATGTAATGTTGCTTCAACAGGATACAGAAGAATATTAGAGCAAGAAATTGGTAGTAATAATATTGTATTGAAATAATATTAGTATCTAATATTGGTAGTAGATGAGGGGGCAAAGCAGTTAAGATGATTGATTAAGTAAATTATCTGAAATATGTGACTCAGCAGATTATGTTGACCTAAACTTTCAAGATTATTAAAGTACAAAATTAATAGACACATTGGTAAATGGTATACACTTAATTTCATTAGTATACGATATTAACATGGCAGATATTTCAAAGAGAAATTAGCTTGTCCTTTCATGTTATAACTGATAAGATAAATTAATATTTGAAAGTTGCGTCACTCCTGATTTTTATGCATAGGCATTGATTCCTGCATCAAAATTATTACATTTTGTGAATTTTAAAAATTGGTCTGAAACTTATTAATTTTCTAGAATATGGTTCCTTAAAGCAAAAATCTTAATGATCTCATCTTGCACTCAACTTTCAAGATGGATAGAATGTTCTACATTAATCAAAAAAATGTGAAATTGTTCTTACTCTTCTTCATTGTTCTTACTCTTCTTTAGGCGTGACACTGCACTTGTGTTTCTGATAAATGGGGAAAAGGCACATAAATATCAAGGATGGGGACAGGTAATAACATAAGAATAGCCAAGGAGAAAAATACTCACAAAAATTGATATTCCTCAGAAAAGGTTTTGGAGGCCCTAGAACCATAGGAAAACTTATCCAGAGTCCCTCTGAGTTTTGCATATACTTTTTTGTGCAGACTTGCAGGTGGTCCCACACACACACACAGCTACAGGCTTTTTATTTTTTAATTGAAGTATAGTTGATTTACAATGTTGTGTTAATTTCTGCTATACAGCAAAGTGACTCAGTTATACATATATATATTCTTTTCCATTATAGTTTATCACAGGATATTGAATATAGTTCCCTGTGCTCTACAGTAGGACCTTGTTGTTTATCCATTCTTATATATACTAGTTTGCATCTGCTAACCCCAACTTCCGAATCCATCCCTCCCCCAACTCCCCTCCCCCTTGGCAACTGCAAGTCTGTTCTCTATGTGGCTACAGGCTTTTCGTAGACATTTGAGGGGACAGGTGACATTGTGGAGCAGGTGAAGATTATCTTCCAACGCTCTCAGCCTCTGATTTCTGCACTATTATCTCTCTGCTGTAGGTGTCTTGTTCCTGACCACATCGAGATGAAAATGAGCTGGTCTCACTGTCTCATTACAGATGAGACAGAGGCTGAGCTATTTGGCATCTGGCTTTCCTGCCAGGTCAGGAGCAGCAGAGAGACTCTGGTTCAGATGATGCAGTTCGTGTCTTTCTCTGTTCAAACTGCTGTAACAAAATACCAGAGAATGGGTAGCTTATAAACAACAGTAATGTATTTCTCACAATTCTGGAGGCTGGCAGTCCTAAATCAGGTGCCAGCATGGTTGGGTTCTGGCGAAGCCCCTTTTCCGTGCTGCAGACTGCTGACTTCTCACTGTGTCCTCACCTGGCAGAAGGGGCCGAGGATCCCTCTGGAGACTGTTTAATAAGGACACTAATCCCATTCATGACAGCTCCCCCCATCATGACCTAATCACCTCCCAAAGGCCCCATCACCTGATACCATAACCTATGAGGGTTAGGATTTCAACATATGGATTTTGGGAGGACCCATTCTGACCATAGCAGCCGGGTGTAGGCAAACCAGGAGGAACAGTGCTGTACCTCGGGGCTCGTCATAATGGAAATGTCACCAGCTGTAGGCTTACAGGGAAGGGCAGGAAGTGGTTATCGCAACCTGACACGAGAGGGTCACATAGACAAGGCAACCCCACAGGAAGGGAGGCAGGAGGATACATCCTCCTAACTCCCTGTTCTCCTTCCCTCTGATCTCCTGCTTGGACATGCTGTTGGCTGAACCCAGCTGGGACGAGGGCAAGGGAGCCCAAGCGTGTCAACTTCCAGGCTTAGAGAGCAGCTTAAAGATTGGGGGGAGAAGGGATCAGAGGGGCAAAGAGAGGGTCTCCAGCCCTTGTGGCTGAGTGGGATGAGAGTCCTGAGAAGCTCTGATGATCCTGTCAAGACTCCAGTCTCTGGGGAAATGGGACTACGAGGCAGAACTTGGCAAGGAGGGCCCTGTAAGAGCTTCATCAAGCAAAGAAAGCAAAAGCTAGTTACTGGAGGTGATAGAATTTGCTGAAAAGCTGATTTGATGATTAGTTTCTAACTTCTGGCTCGAGTCCTTCTTATGGGTTAGCAACTGGGATTGGTTGCCAGGGTCCACTGGGGCCCCAGTTTCCTCATCTGTTAAGTGTGAATAATCCTTGGACCTACCCTGGAGCACGATGGTGAGAATTAAATGAGGTAGTACAGGTTAAATGCTTTGAATGGTATAGTAAGTACTCAGTAAATATTAACTATATTTTTATTGTTATTAAATGAAGGAGACAGGATTGGAAAGATCTAAGGATGTCAGGTAGGGCAGGATGGGGAGCTAAATGAATTCCTTTCCTAGATAATGGTTACATGCATGACAGTGCATGACATCACAGCTCATTGGTTAAATTAGCTTTAGTAAAAGTGCATCCACAAACTCTGGCCTGATGAGACTGTTTTTCTTTCCTTTCTCATCATGGGAAGTTGAAAATGATTCAGGTCTAGAGTCCCTCAAACATATTTAGTGTTTCTGAGGTTCACACACAGTCTCCAATCAGTCTAAGCCATGCAATCATAGTTTGGCAGCATTGCCGTATCATCCTAAAGTATATTGATCATCTTTTTAGTTGGAGTATTTCTGGAACAACTTGGAAATTGAAAACACGTTAGATGGCATTTGGAAATGGCGTGAGGAAAAAGAGTGAGTTGAAATGCTCCCTAATAGATATTAGTAAAACCCTGTAGTTTCTCTCCAGAAGTCAAGAACACTTTGATGAGGAAGCACTTGCTTTGCTCAGTAGAGCGCTGTGCTTGCTGCAGGAGAGGGCGCCCAACCCTTCACAGCCATTCTGATCTTTGGTGGTTTTTTTTTTTTTTTTTGATAGAGTTTCAATTTTTTAAAAAATTGAAGTGTAATTGATTCAGAGCCATTCCAATCCTGATTTGCCTTATTCTAGTGTATATATAATTAAAAAATAATAATATGGATATGTCCCTCCTCCATGCCTTGCCAAAGGCTGAGCTGAAACTAGTAGCCCATTTTACAGAGAACATTAAACCAGCCACTGGATATTTAGAAATATGTTGGCACTTTTTTCCTGGCACTTTGGAACTCATTTAGAGGGGAGTCTTCAGTTCATACTCCGACTGGAGTACTGAAGAGGACCTTCTATGTCTGTACATTCCAAAACCGATATGTATAGAAAACAATCCAAAACTTTCGGCAACTTGAAAGGGTACTTAAGTTTTATTGTAGTGCCGTACTTGCCTTTCATGATTTTTATTTAATTCATAACAGAGAATTTTTATTTAAATACAAAGGGAGGTGAGATACCTGAATGATATTTTGATGTTCATTTAGTTTCCTTAAATGTGGTCCCTTGGGCTTCCCCAGGTGTCACAGTGGTGAAGAATCCGCCTGCCAATGCAGGAGACATGGGTTCGAGCCCTGGTCTGGGAAGATCCCACATGCCGCGGAACAACTAAGCCAGTGCACCAAAACTACTGAAGCCTGCGTGCCTAGAGCCCTTGCTCATCAACAAGGGAAGCCCGCGTACCACAAGGAAGAGTAGCCCCTTCCCTGGTGGCGCAGTGGTTGAGAGTCCGCCTGCCGATGTAGGGGGCACGGGTTAGTGCCCTGGTCCGGAAAGATCCCACATGTCGCGGAGCGGCTGGGCCCGTGAGCCATGGCCGCTGAGCCTGTGCGTCCAGAGCCCGTGCTCCGCATCGGGAGAGGCCACAACAGGGAGAAGCCCACACAGCAAAAAAAAAAAGTAGCCCCTGCTCGCCGCAGCTAGAGAAAGCCCGCGCACAGCAATGAAGACCCGACGCAGCCAAAAATAAAATAAATAAATTTATTTTTTAAAAATATGGTGCCTCGGGCTTCCCTGGTGGTGCAGTGGTTGAGAATCTGCCTGCTAATGCAGGGGACACGGGTTCGAGCCCTGGTCTGGGAAGATCCCACGTGCCGTGGAGCAACTAGGCTCGTGAGCCACAACTACTGAGCCTGCGCGTCTGGAGCCTGTGCTCCGCAACAAGAGAGGCCGTGATAGTGAGAGGCCCGTGCACCGCGATGAAGAGCAGCCCCCGCTTGCCACAACTAGAGAAAGCCCTCGCACTGAAACGAAGACCCAACACAGCAAAAATAAATAAATAAATTACTAAACTCCTACCCCCAACATCTAAAAAAAAAAAAGTGCTGAATATTTATTTAAAAATATATATATGGTGCCTTTTGTTTCTTAGAATTTCAGAGGCAGCTTTTGTATTTTTGAACTCCTGCATTAATTGTAGTATTGACATATTAAAAGTAAACCTAAATGCATTAATAATTTATATTTTTATTAATTTCATTTGCTTTCATTAGTTACAAAGTTCTCTGTTCTCTATGTCTTATTTCTCGTACATGTTTTCCATAACTTGGAGGCTGGTTAGAACATTTTTCAAGCTATGGGTTATAACCCATTAGTGAGCTGCGAAATCAACTTAACATGCTGTGATCAGTCAGCACTTACTAAAATGAAATAAAATACAGTAGATAGAATAGAATCTGAAAGAATACATTACATGCAGTAAAAGTGAGTATGTTTTCTGAAATTTTGTTTTAGTCTTTTGTGTGTGGGTGTATGTGTGTATGTGTGTTTTCTGGATCAAAATGTAGGATGTATATTTTGCCGTGAGCTACAAAAGATTGGAAAAAAATTGAAAGTCATTGACATGTTATTCATCCAACCACATATCTTGGGAGAGTCTCATGGCTGTGGTTATATTTAATCTTGCCCCTTACAACTACCTGGGAATTAATCAAATGGTTTCTGTTAGCAAAAAAATAAATAAATAAATAAAATATAAAACAGGGCAGGGACTTCCCTGGTAGCACAGTGGTTAAGAATCCGCCTGCCAATGCAGGGGACACGGGTTCGAGCCCTGGTCCGGGAAGAAACCACATGCTGTGGAGCAACTAAGCCCGTGCACCTCAACTATTGAGCCTGTGCTCTACAGCCCACAAGCCACAACTACTGAGCCTGCGTGCCACAGCTACTGAAGCCCAGGCACCTAGAGCCCGTACTCTGCAACAAGAGAAGCCACCGCAATGAGATCGTCTCAACTAGAGAAAGCCCGCGTGCAGCAGCGAAGACCCAAAACTGCCAAAAATAAATAAATAAATTTATTTAAAAAAATAAATAAATAAAGAGTGGCAGATAACTCCATGGTAAATTTTTTTACCAACTATAGGAACTAGTAGTGTTTATTATAGAGCCATATTCATAATACCCATTCTGAATTTGCTAATTGGCAGGTAGTACAAACTTTGACCCACCTGTCTGTGGATGTAAGAACAGTGGCCTGAAATCTACTGAAAAGTAGAGCTTCTAAAAGAGGTCTGATATGTCCATTCTGGTTGGTCTTGAATGAATTGTGTGTTTGTGAAGAAACTTGAGGATTTGCTCTTTAATGAAATCATATCAGCAGGAGAAAATTTTAGTACGGTTAGGATATTACAAAATCTGTATTTTTGCAAACTAATTTTTTTCCAACTTTTTTATTGTGGTAAAAACACATAACATCAAATTTACATCTTAACCATTTTAAGTGTATAGTTCAAGGGCCTAAAGTACATTCACATTGTTGTGCAACCATCACCATCATCCGTCTCCAGACCGCTTTTCATCTTGCAAAACTGAACTCTATACCCATTAATCAGTAACTTCCCAGTCTCCCCTCTCCCACCCTGGGCTTATCAGCAACCCCTGTGAACCAGGACTCTGGCTCTGTTACCATCACTAAATAATACTGATTATTTAGTGATGGTGACCAGTTATATCTGGCAAAATCCACTTTTATCAAATAATAACAATTTGCTGTAGGATCTAACTGGCTATATATTGTGTCTCTCAAGTGCTGCTCTAAATGTTTAGTAATAATGTGCAGTGAAGTAAGGCACTGGGGAGAAAGAAGTTAAAGCGGTTGTTCTGCTTGCCAGGAAGAGAAATGAGGATGACAGAAAAGGAAGCATGTGATACATCTGAATTCCTTTTCAACGTGATAACTGAGCCCCTAGATCAGGGTTCAGCAAGCTGCTGCCCCTCTGCCTGCCTCCTGTTTCTGTACAGCCTGTAAGCTAAGAATGTTTTTTATAGTTTTAAATACTTGAAAAAAACCAATATAAGAATAGCATATCATGATATGTGAAAACTGTACAAAATTCAAGTTTCAGTGTCCACAGGTAAAGTTTTATTGGAGCACATCCACACTGCTGTGTTTACAGATTGCCTGTGTGCTTTCATGGTGCAAGGGCAGAGCTGAGTAGTTGTGACAGAGACCACACGGGGTAGCCCGCTCAGTGCAGCACAAACCACAGTGATGCCATTGTAATAATTTGACATTGTTTTAATGTCGTGCATATCGTCATACCATTGTATGACACTGCATTTTATTTTTTTACTACCAGTGTATGCCAATCATGCCAAAGCAAGAAAAGAAAGAGAAAATTTGACTTAGTGCTTTTAAAGCAGAGTGGCATGTGGATTATTTTGTCACCAAACTAGACGGCAAAGCATTGTGTGTATTATACACTGACACTATACCTGTGCTTAAAAAAAAACATATATATGTCACATTACCAAACTCAGTATTCATCCAACTCACAGGACAAGTCACAACAATTAGAAAATTTTAAATGAAATATCACAGCAGAGTTTCTTCACAAAAATGAGTCTGTAACCAAAATAAGTTTCTGGGTGGTTTGTTTGTTAGCCAATTAAGGAAAGCCATTTACCAATAGTGAGTTAATTAAATCGTGTTTTATTGCAGTAGCTTAAGGCATGTGCCCAGAAAAAAATAAACTTACTTAAGACTATTTGCCTTTCAGCAAAAACAGTTATTCAAAGGAATGAGGACTTCAGGAGCAAGATAATTAAAACACACGGCAAATGACTGAGTTTTTCTTGGCTCTTGACAAATCAACAGGTATTACTGATATTGCTCAGTTCTTATTTATTTGAGAAGTAATTGCTGATTAATTTAGAGTGACTCACAAATTAGCCATTATAAATAGTCTGTGAAACAACTGTGGGAGAGAATATATCCAAAGAGGTTGAGAAAACACTAATTCAGTACAACCTGGGTGGAATCTGCTAAGACTTGATACAATTGATGGTGGTTAAAAATGTGTGTGGAGCAGGAGAAATGTTTGTTGGAAGATTTTACAAAACTTGTGAAAATGTAAGGTCCTTAAAGCCTACAGTTATTCATTTTATTATTCATCAGAAGGTACTTTGCAGAAAATATTTGAACCTATTATGTATTTTTTTTTTTCCTTCCTTGCGGTACGTGGGCCTCTCACTGTCATGGCCTCTCCCGTTGTGGAGCACAGGCTCCAGACGCGCAGGCTCAGCGGCCATGGCTCACGGGCCCAGCCGCTCCGCAGCATGTGGGATCCTCCCGGACCGGGGCACGAACCCGCGTCCCCTGCATCGGCAGGCGGACTCTCAACCACCGTGCCACCAGGGAAGCCCTATTATGTATTTTTTAAATAGTTGTATTGAAATATTATTCACATGCAATTCACCCATTTGAAGTACATATTTCAATGGTTTTTTGTTTGTTTGTTTATTCAGAGGGTTTGTGCAACACCACAATCCAATTTTTAAAAAACGTTTTTGTCCCCATTGAAAGAAACCCATTAGCAGGCATTCCTCCCCCAATCCCCCAATCTCTCACTCCTAAGAAACCACTAATCTGTTTTCTGACTCTATAAATTTGACGATTCTTGACATTTCACATAAATGGAATCATACAATGTGTGATCTTTGGGGACTGATGTCTTACACTTAGCATAAAGTTCCCAAGGCTCATTTATGTTGTGGCATGTATCAGAACTTCTTTTCTTCTTATTGCTGAATCATATTTCACTGTAGGGATGCACCACATTTTATTTATCTATTCATGAGTTGATAGACATTTGTTTTTTTCCACTTTTTAGCTATTATGGCTAATACTGCTATGAAGGTTTGTGTACAAGTTTTTGTATGGATGTATGCTTTCACTTCTCTTGGGTATATACGTAGGAATGAAATTGATGTGTCATATGATGACGTAATATTTAACTTTTAGAGCTGCCAGACTTTTCCAAAATGCCTGCACTATTTTACAATCCCACCAGCAAGATATAAGGGTTCCAATTTCTCCACATCTTTAAGAAAACTTTGTTTTCTGTCTTTTTTGATTATAGTCATCTTAGTACATATGAAGAGGCCTCTCATTGTAGTTTTTATGAGCAATTATGTAGTGATTAATGATACTAAACCTCTTTTCCTGTGCTTATTTGCTATTTATATATCTTCTTTGAAGTGTTGTCTGTTTAAATCCTTTGTCCATTTAAAAAACTGGAGCATTTGTCTTTTTATTATTGTGTTGTAAGAGTTCTTTATATATCTTGTATTCATGTCCCTTGTGAGATCTATTTTCATATATTTCCTTCCATTGTGTAAGTTGTCTTTACTTTCTTGATGGTATCATTTATGAAAATAACGTTTTTGTTGTCATATCTATGAAATCATTGCCTAACCCAAGGTCACAAAATTCATAAAATCTCATAATGGGTCAGCATTGGCAAGTAAGCATTTGCCATTAATTCTGATGGTAGGGAACACTTTGAACCCTAATTAAACAAGATATTTTTTTAAATTCCAGTCTCATTTGTAGGCCTGTCTGACAAAAAGTTATACTCAATTATTATTAGTATAGTTTCAATTTTATGAATAAAAATTTTGTGAAGATTTATTTTCTTCTTGCTTATAAGTACCTACATAATATCCTTGATTTTGCCCCTTGGCTTGCAAAGCCTAAAATATGTACTATCTGACGCTTCACAGAAAATGTGTGTTGACCTTGCTCTGAGTAAACAGACGAATGATATTTGCTACAAATGGAGTTTTTGTCTATGGAATGCTCTTAACTGTGTATTCCTGATTTAAAATTGCCTATGGCAAACATACCTAGGATCTATGGATTTATAACTCCCTGGAGAAGGTCATGCAAGCTGTACAACTCTAAGGTATAAAATGGAGAAGTGTCACGACTTAAACACACCCACTGTGTGAGGTGACCCCCAAACCTCAGTTAGAGGCCTCACCTCTTATTCTAGAAGGAAGAACCTACAAAGCCTGGATGTCCTAGACCTCCCCATTCTGCCTGTGCCTTTTGATTGCTTGTATCTTTGAAATTATTAATAAAGTTTGATACTAAGTAAGACCTCTGATATTTGTGAGTTAGATATTACAGTCCAGTCCCATGTGTTAGCTGAAGCACTATTCATGTATTTGAAAACATAAAGTAAGTTTTCAAAAAGTCACAACAAGCAATCTTGGAAAGACTAAATATAATTTTATGCTTGGAGTAGAGAATAATGAATTTCTCTTAAAATAGGTAAAAGAACCATATTTTCTAAAAGGATTACTTGGTGTAATTTGGTAAAGAGTATAGTTACCTTCTACTCAACAATCCACATATTTGTCAAACTCCCTTTAAGCTAGTCTCTTCTGTAAAGTTTTATTATTTATAATTAAATATCTTTTCATGAAAACAAACCAACATATGCAAGTAATAAGGATGCTACAGGGACTTCCCTCGTGGTCCCGTGGCTAAGACTCCATGCTCTCAATGCAGTGGGCCTGGGTTCAATCCCTGGTCAGGGAACTAGATCCCACATGCCACAATGAAGATCCTGCATGCAGCAAGGAAGATCCTGCGTGCCGCAACTAAGACCCGGCACAGGCAGATAAATAAATATTAAAAAAAAAAAAAAAGATGCTATGACCAAAAGTGTTGAATCATTCATACACAGCAAAAGCTAGATTTGATCATTTCAAAACTATTAAACCTAAAAACTATCATCTGTTTTATCAGGTTTTGAAAAAATGATTCTACCTTAAAACTTTAATGAAATGCATTGTTGCCTTTGAGATTTTTTTGCATTCTTTATGGTGCTACTCTTAAGTTTACACCAAAGAAAATCTTCCATCTCAAAACTTTAGAGTTTTCAGAAAAAAAACAGAACAAATTTCTAGGCCATTCTTATTGATCTCCCTTGGAATATTTTTTGTCCTGATGAGATCTGCTATTATTATTTTTAAAGATTTATTTATTATTTTCATTTATTTATTTTATTTATCTTTGGCTGCTTCGGCTCTTATTTGCGGCACGCAGGATCTTCAATGAGGCCTGCGGGATCTCCGTTGAGGTGCGCAGGCTCTTCGTTGAGGCACGTGGGCTTCTCTCTAGTTGTGGCGACCAGGTTTTCTCTTCTCTAGTTGTGGTGCACAGGCTCCAGGGCTCATGGGCTCTGTAGTTTGTGGCACGCAGGCTCTCTAGTTGAGATGCGTGAGCTCAGTAGTTGTGGTGCGTGGGCTTAGTTGCCCCGCGGCATGTGGGATCTTAGTTCCCTGACCAGGGATCGAACCCACATCCCTGCATTGGAAGGCGGATTCTTTACCACTGGACCACCAGGGAAGACCCTAGATCTGCTATTATTAATGTCTTTTTCCTAAAGTTATATAACTTCAGTCCTCAAATCATTTGCATAATTTTACAAGGTTTCTACTTTGTTTTTTAGACTCCTCATAACTGATTGACAAGAAAAAACTTGAAAAGATGGAAAAAATTTATACTATTTGATTTTATAAATGACAACTTCCTGTATCCCACGTTCTGAAAACATGATATCCTCATGATTTTGAACCAAGTGAAAGTGTGTCCTGAATTAGCCAGTGGGAGAAAGAATGACAGGAAGTATTGAGTAAAATAATTTACTTGAGTGGCTAGTCCCTTTATGAAACATACAGTTGTAAACATATTATGGATCCTTTTGTTTGTTTTTCATTTTAAGGAAAAACATTAACTTTTGGACTACGTCCAGAGTAGCACCATCTCATGGGCATTCCCTCCTCCTACAATTTCAGAAAACCTTTGGTAACTAACTAAGAAAATGCAGAAGATCTTGCAAACAGAGGAAATTACCAATACCCAAGCTCTTAGAAAAGGAAAGAGGAAAAGGACGGAGACGATGGACTCAGAGAATGCGAACAGTGACCTGGATAAAGGGCAGGTTGGTGTGCTGTTGTTGTGGTGGTACTTTCTTCCCTTGCTCTGCCATAATTCCATAATTCCTTTCACAATTTATTAGTGCATTTCCCCCTCTTGTATTAATAGATTCTTCCCTTTAATTCTTTATTCAACTGAAGGAATAAAATTTCATGTTCTCTTTTTAATGTTAAACAAGTTGAATTAGAAATATATTCACAAGCCATTTTACCAGCTTCTATTGAAGTGTGGCCAATTATACATTGTCCAAACTTTCCTTGATATCCTGGGACATTAAAGATCAGCAAACTGGCAGAAAATATTTTTTTCCTCCCAAAACCACTGGAGAAATTGGAACACCTCTTCTAAAATTTATTGCTTTTTTTTTTTTTTTTTTTTGACTCCAGTTTGCAGCCCATCCTCATCACAGGTTTGGCCAGGGCCCCTTTCTTATTTGTATTTATTCATTTATTCCTTTTTGATCTGAATTCCCCACTCCCATTCTCCTCTTACACTTTGGACAAACTATCCACCTGTTTATCCTTTATTTTTTATTTGTGTGTCTTTGTAATACATGGAGTGCTTATGTGCATGTATTTTCGTTTAATTTTTAAAATACATACTGTACATTCTCATGGTTTCAAATATATTTTACTCTCCTGGGATAGTGTCTGGAGGCACTGAGAACGGTCCAGCATCTGGCATGCCGCACACCCTAGGCTGCCCCACAACACGGCCTCTGACAAAACGAGGCTGTCCCAAACCCCTGGCAATAGAATTGTTTACTCTTAAACCCAGAAGGTTGGGAAAGCACCAAAATCTGCATGTGGAATGTGCCCAGGCCGACTTTGAGAAGTTGTTGCTGTGAGACCTAAAGTTCTTATGAGGTTTCCTGAAACGAAACATGTCAGCCAGGCCCATGGTGGGTCCGTGTCTGCTAAGCATGTCCATGACCGGTCATATATGCTTTCCTACGGAGGGGCAGAAAATCCTTGTGAAAGTGTTGAAGGCACAAGCACAGAGTCAGAAAGCTAAATTTAAGATGAAGTTTTGAGTAATAAAAAAATCAAAAGCCTAAAAATTATATATCTGTATATCTACATAGCGTGTCTGTGAAAAGTCTCCCACACAGCTGTCCCCACCAGCCCTGTTTCTACTCCTGGCCCCCTACCACATGTAACCACATTTATGGCTTTCTTGTTTATCCTCCCAGTGTTTCTTTGTTCAAATAAAGCAAATATGAATATAGATATTCTTATCCCCTCTTTTGCACAAAAAGTAACTTACTAGATAGGATGCTTTGTACATTGCTTTTTTACTTAATGTATTCTGACAATCTTTCCATTAGTATATAAAGAACTTTCTCTTTTGTACATCATCACCCACTGTCCCCTAGCATGCGTGTGGCTTGTTTCCAATCTTTTTCTGTTTACAAATCATGCTGCACTGTACAACCTTATGGCTCCATCATTTCACACATCATTTAGTAGTACATTGGTATCATAATATATAGCTCAATCTGTTTGACTTTTCAATCAGCACTGTTTTTAACATCTATATTGCTATTATATATGATACGTTGTGTCTAACAAAGCATAGCATCATTTTACTTATCCTTTCCTCCAATGATGAAAACCTAGATTTCCTCCAGCATCTTGGTACTACAAACAATGACAAAATAAATGTCCGCATACATGTCCATTTAAGAAACAGCGTGAGAATGTCTCTGGAATAAACACTTAGAAGGGTGAGTAATGGCTTTCATATGACAATGAAATTGCTTTCCAGAATGTCCACATCAGTCCACATGCCCAGCAGCAGTGCATAAGGGATTCCATGTTGTGCTTCCCTGCCAACACTTAGCATTTATGTCCTTATTTCATATATTTGGCAATTGATGGGAGAAAATTATATCTTGTTTCAATTTGCTGGTGCAGGTTTTGGAGGGGGAGGGTTGTCCAGTGGTTCCTTGAGGGCAAAATAGTCACCTGCTCTAGCAGGCCAGTATGGTTTCTTTTGCAAATTGTGTTTCTCAAAAACTTAATAACTTTCCAGACTATTTCTTTCTGTTTGGTTTCATTGCAAGTAGCTACAGCCAGAGATCTTATTTGGTCATAAATAAGCCTGAAACCTCTCCTCTTTTATTACGGCTGCTCAGCCTCTTTTCTCTCCAACTTTTGGCAGTGACTTAATTGCCATATGAAACAAAAAGCTTGAAGATAATGCACTGAAGCTGAGGCTTGCTGTTGGGGTGGATTTCAGTGTCTGGCAGAGAACACTTAAAGAGAAGCTCTTGAGAAAGCCTTGAGTTCACAGGCTTTTTTTCTTATCTCTTACAATTTAGATGTAGACGTCATTCACTTTTTTCAAACCTTGAAGATTTAACATGACTGGACTCAGTTTAAATTGCATGCTACATTCTAAATGCAGATGGAAGGAGAAAGCCTTCCATTTCTGCAAACTAGCTAGCACTGACAAGAAATCACTGATACACACAGACATTCTTTTTCCAGTCTCAATAAGTACATGGTGTGCCTTCCAAGGCATTGCAGGTGACGGTTTTACCAAATGTGTCATCACCAAGGTCTAACAAGAGTCAACAATCTTCCAGCATGTTATACCTTTGCTCTTTTTGACCATAACCTGACCTCTAAGTAATTCAAACATATGTCAAGTTTTGGGTATCCGGCTTCTAGGTACCAAAATCTGCATTAGTTAAGATGCATGTTGTAAAGGCTGTAACAAAGACCCAAATATCACAGTGGCGTATAAAGATGGAAGTTTATTTCCCTTTCATATAATAGCAAGAGCAGTCCTAGTTGCTGTAGCAGTGCCAAAATGTTGAGGATCCCTCTTATCTTGTTCATTTACCTTCCTGAACACACAGCCTCTGTCTCTGGGTCAAGGTGACTACTCCAGCTCCCACCTGCATGCCTTCGTCTCTGCCAACAAAAATAGAATTCAGGCAGGAGAAGGCCAGCCCATTCCTCCTAAGGTCATGACCCAGCAGTGGTATACATTGTTTCTACTCCTATTTGATTGGCGGAAGCTTAGTCACATAGCCACACTGAGCTGTCCGGGAGTCTGGGAAATGTAATCTAGCTGACACCTATCTGCTGAGCTAAAAACCTATTAGTGTAGAAGAATGGGAGAACAAATACCTGGTGATAGCCAGCAGTCTCTGCCACTGTTCATTTCTCTATTGAGTTTTTATAGTTTCTGTTGGGTTTCTTAGTCTATTCTGGTGGGTTCCTGTTCCATTCTTATTGATTGGCGCATATACCATATCTACTGTAGAAATTAGTTTCGTGTGGTTTTAGATTTTGCAAATATCTTATCCCAATCTATTGTCTATTAACTTTGTCTTCCAATGATGCTTATAAATGGATTTATGCTTGATTTCATTTCTCTCTTGTGGGAAATTGCTGCAAGAACTAGACCATATATTCTATTTTTCCCAATTACTTGGCATAGAACTATGATCTCAATAGGCATCCTTCAGTTTTTTTAAATAAATATTTCGTTTCTATTTAACCAAATGCATCAGTTTTTTTATTAAAGATTTATATATCTAGCATGAGTACTTTAGCTACTTGCCAACATAGAACAATAGTAATTTTCATTACCATTATATATATTATATATGTCACACACACGTGGAATAATGAAATATGTATACATACATAGATTTGTATACTTGTAAAATAAGGAGTGAGGTTGAATGTATACATTACTGATCATACAAAAATATAATTGTATTTTCTATAACTGATCTCATCTGGCTTTCAATTCTCCATCCCTGCTAGATAAGAAAAGGGGGAGGGGGGAAAGCTTGAACTTGTCCATTGACAGTGAATTACAGAGTGTTCTTTTTTTTTTAAATTTTATTTTTGGCTGCATTGGGTCTTCGTTGCTGCACACGGGCTTATCTCTGGTTGCTGGGAGAGGGGGCTACTCTTCGTCGCGGCACACGGGCTTCTCATGGCGGTGGCTTCTCTTGTTGCAGAGCACAGGCTAGGCGCATGGGCTTCAGTAGCTGTCGCTCGCGGGCTCTACAGCGCAGGCTCAGTAGTTGTGGCGCAGGGACTTAGTTACTCTGCGGCATGTGGGATCTTCCCAGACCAGGGCTCGAACCCATGTATCCTGCATTGGCAGGAGGATTCTTAACCACTGGGCCACCAGGGAAGCCCAGTTAGAGTGTTCTGGTGTTTAAAATCCCTTTGAGGTATTGGTATAGTTTCAGTCACTTCAGGGTTTAAGTCTCAATGGAGACTAGATTCTCACTCTCCTCCACTTCCTGTTTTTTTCCTGGGAAGTGTTTCAAGTTTTGAGGAGTCTTACATATCATCCAGCATCTGGGGAGGGACTGCTGGTCTTCTGCCCAGGCTCTAAGTCTTCTGCCTGTTTCCTTAGTGTCCAGTACTGTTACTGCTGAGGCACAGCATTCCCTCCAGCTCCCAGGGGGTTCTGTTGGCACCATCTGCTGACGTTTGCTGTGCTGGGACCCGCTGCCATCTTCTGTAAAGTTTTGGCACCCTGTAGCCTCTCTGTTCACCAGTTCCCCCAGCACTTACCCAGTTCCTGACCGGGACACAGGGATCCTCTGGATTCTCCAGCTGCTTTGCATGAGCTCTGGGGAGTCTGGACATTGTCTCTGGTCCATTTGTTCAGACACCAATTTTGTCCATTTCTGATCCGTGGCCCAGAAGGCGCCATGTTGCCCTGGTGTTGCTGGACATGGGGCCCCTTTAGGGCATTTATGATGTACTGAGAAGCACGGAGCTGGCCCTGCTGCCCTGGGACTGCCCCTCATTCATCTGGATGTTTCTATCATCTACCCTAACCCCGTTGATCCACCTCTCTTCCCCACAAAGGTCGGGGCAGGAAGAGCAGACACTGGAATCTGACTTTCTGTCCTTCCTGCTCCTCAGCCTGGCCCCAGGAGGTCTCTTCGCTTCCTATTCAGCAGGAACTTTCTTGATCTCTCTCTATTTTCAAAATTTTTATTGGAGTATAGTTGATTCACAATGTTGTGTTCTAGTGTACATGTGCCTTTATGTCTTCTAAAGTTTATTTTTTTATTTTTATTTTTTTGTGGTACGCGGGCCTCTCACTGCTGTGGCCTCTCCCGTTGCGGAGCAGAGGCTCCGGACGCACAGGCTCAGCGGCCATGGCTCACGGGTCCAGCTGCTCCGCTGCATGTGGGATCTTCCCGGACCGGGGCACGAACCTGTGTCCCCTGCATCGGCAGGCAGACTCCCAACCACTGTGCCACCAGGGAAGCCCTAAAGTTTATTTTTATAAACATCATACTCCAGGCTTCTAGATTTGGATCTTTATAAATTTCCTTCTGTGCTCCAATTTTCCAGATTTGGATTAATGTAAAGGCCACCTTAGTAATTTGAGAAAATTCTTTTCTGCCTCAACAAAGCCTGGGTTTTACGACTCAAAGGCATACGTTTTCGGACTATTGTCCTGCTGTCCTTAAAAAATATTTTTGAAACTAAAAGGTAGACGTCAGTGCTTTGTTCTGGGTAAATCTTTCTCCTTTCTCTGATGCAATAAACCCCCAAATTAGCCTCATGGCATAGTCTCAACAAAGAGGCTGTGGATGAGGTATCGGGAGAGAAATGGAGGACGTAGATGAGTTACAAAGATCTGAATGGTGGTCTGGTTGATTCTACTCTGTTATACTATTTTTCTACTTTGTGTTTTTCATTGAAGTTAGGCTGAAAGTCAGAATCCTGATTACTGTTTTTTGTTCTTGTTTTTGTTTGTTTTTTTCGCGGTACGCGGGCCTCTCACTGTTGTGGCCTCTCCCGTTGCGGAGCACAGTCTCCGGACGCACAGGCTCAGCGGCCATGGCTCACGGGCCCAGCCGCTCCGCTGCACAGGTCTCCGCTGTGGGACCTTCCCGGACCGGGGCACGAACCCGTGTCCCCTGCATCGGCAGGCGGACTCTCAACCACTGCGCCACCAGGGAAGCTCCTGATTACTGTTTTGAAAGAGACGTGTGTGTGTGTGAAACTTTGATGTCCTCTTTTATTCTGAGTTCCCCTGTATAGTGGAGGACCAAGCTGAGGCTAGATCACTCGCAAGGGCTCAGCTCCCCTCCTGGAAAAGCAGGAGCCTGTAGGTCTAATTAAGTCCCAGCAGCATCCAGAACACAGGATAAACCACGAGAGCTGCCTTGATGCTTTTGTTGTGCCTGCCTTGTATTTTAGAGAGACCCGTATTTGGGAAATGCCTTTCTGCCCGGTGAGAGCTCCAGTGAGGATGAAGACCCTCTAGCAGAATTGTCGAAGGAGGAATTGTGCACAAAAATAAGAGGCCTGAAACAAAAACTAACAAACATCCGGAAAGAAAACAGCCGCCTTCGACAGTCTTTGGTCATGCTTCAAGGTAAACTTAGAGAAAATTGACATTTTTAGATGAAAGGAAAAATACTTGATGAGGGAAAGTATTGAAATCAGCTGTCAAGAATGAAAAACTCAGTACCTTAGAGAAAAAAAATCAAAAACCACATTTTAAGAAAATCTATGATTACATAATTTAATATGGATGTACTCTACTGAAGCCTCTAGTTTATTGATAAAAAAATTTTAGATTATTCCTACAAAATACCAAATGTCATATTCATTTAATACTGTCCAACAAATATTTATTGAGTGTTTAATATAGGCTTAGAGAGAAAAGATCAGTAAGACAACAGATATGTCAAGGTGTTCATGATGTACTTATCTCATTCTCCTCTGCTAAGGAAAGCACTAGAAAATGGGGCCTGTTGTGATCTCTTATAGACTTACTGGAATTAAAGATTCCACATATTAAATTTCAGGTTTGGGGTTGGGAGCAGTGGTTTGGAAAATAATCACATTCCACTGAAGACATAAAGGGGAAAGACGCCCAAGAAAATTAAAAACAACCTGGAATAATGCCTTTTTGCAGAATCCTATATTGTGTTTAAGTGTTTTTTTTTTTTAATTATGTTTTCCACTTGTAGTTAGGCACCATGCACTATTTTGTACAGCTGAATATTTGGCAATATATCCTATGTGGGGCAGCATTCTGTTATAAAACAGTAAATACACAGAGTATTTTAAAAATAAATCCCTCTGGCTTCTGTGTACAAAATGAGTGCAAGGGGCACAGAAAGGAGAGTCGAGGAGAACCACTTTTGAAGGTATTACAGTCATTGGACTAACAGGATGGCAGCCTTGCCTAGGGCAATGGCTGTGGAAATAAAGAAGACAATTCCACAATATTTGGGGAGGCAGAAATTGTAGGAGACAGAACATTGTGGTGAGCTAGATTGACAGAGTAATGGCTCAGATGAGTTCCTACAGATATTGATTAAATTGAAGGCTTCCTAATTTTAAGTAGAAACAGGCACACATGAATGGAAATAAGATGTTTATTCCACCAACAAGCCATTCTCTCCTTATTTTTTACGCTTTAAATATTGCATCTTTATAACTGATGGTTTTTCCTGGTAAGGCTTTTGCAACTTTCGAAGAACAGATTGTTCTTATTTTTATACCATCTGTTCCAGAACGTAGAGTAAGATGAAAAGCTAGTTGATAAAGTTAGCATACATTGCTGGTTCAAGTATTGATCTTGAAGTCACTGACTTTGGTTTGAATCCCAACCCTGCTTACTAGCTGTAAGCCTTGGCCCTGTCACTGTCCTGCCCTCAGCCCCAGGTTCACTTTCCTCATCTACACAGTGGAGCCAATCTCTCATGTCCTTCTTGCCAAGATGATTAAATTAGATAATTGGAAGAAATGCTTTACCAGGGCCTGATACATGATAGGTGCTCACTAATCATCGCTATTGATTCTGTCTCTGTTTTTATTAACACCAGAACTTGACACGTGGACCCCCCCCAAAAGAAAATTAGATCCATTTTTTTCATAAATTTAGATGAGAAAATTCTAAATGCAAGAGGAGCAAATCAGTTTCAATAGTATACGAAGGGGACTTCTCTGACAGTCCAGTGGTTAAGACTCCGTGCTTCCAGTTAAGGGGATGCGGGTTCCATCCCTGGTCAGGAACTAAGATCCCACATGCCACGCAGCACAGACAAAAAATAAAACTAAAAATATAGTATATGAAAAGAATCATCACTATGAACAGTTTCTCTCTGTCCCTCACTCTGGAGTTGCTGTTTCATTTTCTCCTCTGTCTGCCAGCTTCCCACACCTTCCATATCCTCACTCTCAGCTGGTGCCTTTGCTTCATGGAGAACTTGGAGGATGTGAAAAGACTGTCAGCTCCCTGCACCTGTGCTTGTATTAACCTCCACTTCCTCTCCTGTCACCCATGAGTGACCTGTCCTCTTGTCCAGCCAAAGGCAGTATGTCCATCTATGCGTCCTCTTTCTGCTGATCAAGGACAGAGCTCCAGAGATCCTCCCCACTCTCTCTAATGAATCATCCCATTAGCATCAGACATACAATTATTTCTCCCATTAAAAAAACCAAACAAACCAAAAAAAAACCACCTTTCTCAGGCCATTTGCTTTTCTGCCTTCCACCCTGTTTCTCTCCTTCCCTTTGTAGGAAAACTCCTTACATGTTGACCCTATACATTGTTTTCAATTTTCCCCCTTTTATTCCCTTTGGATCCCACTTCAATTAGGTCCTTGTCATTCCATTGTAATGTCTCTTCTCATGATCGCCAATGACCTCCATGTATTAGTTTCCTAGGGCTGCAATGATAAAGTATCACAGACTGGGTGGCTTAAACGGCAGAATTCCAAAATCAAGGTGTCAGCAGGGCCACGCTTCCTCTGATGGCGCTGGGGAAGGCCTCTCTCCTAGCTTCTGGTTGATCCTTGGCCTGAGGCAGCATTAAGACCAGTCTTCATGTGATGACCTCACTGTGGGCTTGTCTGTCTCTGTGTCCAGACTTCCCTCTTTTTATAAGGATGTCAGTCATTTTGGATTAAGGCCCACTCTAATGACCTCATTTTAACTTGATTACATCTATAAAGACCCTATTTCCAAATAAGGTCACATTCTAAGGTCCTGGGGGTTAGACTGCAACATCTCTTTTTGGGGGGACACAATTCAGCCCATAACATTTCATATTGCTAAGCCCGAAGGTCATTTCTCAAGGATCACATTAAGTGCCCTGTTACATCTGACACCTTGGCTACCTCTCCTTCCTTGGCTTCTAGGGCACCACATTCCTCCTCCACTGCTGAGCTTTCCGTCTCAGTTTATATGGCTGCCTCATTTCATCATCTTATCCTCTAAATATTTGATGATGCCCCAGGCTCAGTCCTTGGACTTCTTTCTTTTCTATCTGCTTTCACTCCATAGGGGATCATATCCAATTCTATGGTGTTAAGTCCATCAATAACTATGACTTATCTCCAACCTGGACTTCTCCCTTTAGTTCCAGAGTCATGGGCTAACTGCGTATTGACAAGACTGGCAGGCATCTCAGACAAACACCACCACCCACGACCACATTCCCACTCTTCCCCTGCCACCTGCTCCTCTCTTTCTTCCTCGCCTCGGTTAATGCTAACTTCATTGTTCCAGTTTCTCAACTCAAAAACCACGATGCTGTCTTGTATTTCTGTATTTCTTTTACACCCTACACTCAGTCCATTGGCAAATCCTACTGGCTTCACCTTCAAAATATCTCTGGAATACAGTTCTTTGTACCACCCCCACTACAGCCACTCTGGTCCAAACCACCAGCATCTCCTACCCAGGTTATCATGGTGGCTTCCTCACTGGTGTTGCCACTTCTGCTCATGCTACTGTGTGGTCCACTCTCAACACAGCAGCAAGAACATCCTGCTAAATGTAGGCCAGCTCACGTCACTCCTCTCTGCAGACCCTTCCAGTGCACGTCTACCTCACGTGGGGTAAAACTGAAGTCGGTTTTATGATCTTTGAGTCCTTACATGATCCGGCCACCTCCCTTCCACATACCTTTCTGGCCTTGTTTTCTACTCTCTCCCCATCCTTCTCTGTGATCCAGCCACACCGGACCACTTGCTTTCCCTCCAAAGACATCAGACGTGACCTGACGTCGGCATCTCTGTACTGGCTGTTCCCTTGGCCTGGGATGTTCTTTCCCCAGATATCCACATAGTTTGCACCCTACGTACTTCAAATCTTCACTGTAAATTCATCTTTGCCCTGACCTCCTCCCTCCATCTAAACTTTCAACCTCTCTCCCCCTGCAACATTTTTTTATCCCTTCCCGTTTTGTTTCCTCTTTGGCACTTAAAAGTCTACATACTCTATTCTGTATTTAATATTGTCTGCCCCCCTGCATGCACACACACTAGTATGTACCCTTAGAAACCAAAGTAAAGTTGGCTATTGGTTAGACTTCAAGCAACAGGAAGAGTCAGGAACTGCCAACTGCCACTGCAGTATTCATGCATGCATTTCTTCTTTCAGTCAATATTTACAAGGTCCTCTGTATGTCAGGCACTGCTCTAAGTACCTAGGAAAACCCAGTGAACAAAACAAGGATCGCCACTCTCACAGAGCTCACATTCCAGTGAGGCAAGCAGTCAAAATCATGAAAAATAACAATTAAGTAAAATTAAGTAAATTATACAATATGTTAGCTAGTGATAAATGCTATGGAAAAAATAGGAGAGGTAAAGGAGGATGGGGATTTGAGGGAGAGGGGGTGTTTTACAGTTTAAAATATCATGGCCATAGTAGGCCTCCTTGTGAAGCTACAGTTGGGAACTAGGAAGATGTCAGAAAGTTGAAATTTAATGTATAATCCAAATAAGAAAGGGGTCTGAGAGAAGAGTGCAGAGTGGTTAGTTAACTTTTGCTCAGCAATATTCCTCTTTGAACTAAGAATCAGAGCTGTTTATCTGTCTATAAAGCCTGCTAACTAAGAAAAATAGCAGAATGTATATGCCATTCTAGACATTCAGAATGACAGACGTGTGTGTGCTCTACGTGCATGTGTTAAACATTTGAAACATATCTTGTGGACCACAACTGACCAGCACAATAAGATATAAAAGGAAAAAAGTGGTATGTCTATTGTGCAAAAGGGTATTAAATTATCACTATTTGTAAAGAATGAATGTATACCCAGGGAAAACAATGCCTCAGCCGAAAACTCCACTCTATTAACTAATGAGATTTCAGTAAAGAAGGAAAAATCAATTATGTTTTGCCCAGGTTCATTTAAATATAGTAGAAAGCTGTCAAAGTTTCAGAAATAGCCAAAGTAAAACCAGTGAATCACTGAAGTAGTAATTAGTAAAAGTTTATTGCACATCAAAAAGATACCACCAAAAGCAAAAAGGCTTATCTAAGCCATAACAGTGTGAAATTTCAGAACACCGGGAAGGGAAAATCTAGAAGCTTTCAGAGAGAACAAGCAATGTTATCCGCTAAGGAATGGGAGTCAGATGACATCAGACTTTTCACCAGCAACACTGGAAGCTCTAAGATAATTGAGCAATGCCTTTAAAATTCTAAAGGGAAATGATTTAAACCTAGACTTCTATACCCAGTGAAACCATCAACCAAGTGTGAGGGCAGAATAATAATATTTTCATACTTATGAAGTCTCAATGTACTTCCTGTGCTTTCTTTTTCAAAAGCTAAGGGAGGGTGTGCTCCTTCAAAATGAGAGAGTGAATCTAGAAAGTCAATCAGAAAACAGGTAGTCCAGTACAGGAGAGGGACAGGATGTAGCCACAGAATAATAGTGACGGGACACTCCAGGGTGACAGGTCCACAGTAGCCTGGAAGCAGCTGGTCTAGAGGTGGACAGGTACAGGGGTTACAGGAGAGAGATCACTGAAAAAAAAAATGAAATTGATAGATGACATGATGTCATCTACCAAACATACTGCAAGGAGATTTTACACCTCTGGTAGGAAGTTTTGAGATGTTTAAGTCAGAGAAACAGTTAAATAATAATAAGCAAGCTTTTAAAAATGAGATCATTTTAACTCTAGGAAAAAAGTCATGTTTTAAAGGAAAGGAATTAAGAATTACATCACTATAATAATGTAAGCACAGTATTTATTGAAGTAGCAGTTGTGTTACAACTATCCTGGGATGATGGAGAGAAGAAGAGTGTGTATGTGTTTGCACATGTGGGTACCACGTGTGTGTGTTTCTGTGTGGCTGGGGGAGGAGTTGAAAGAGGGCTGCCTTGTCATGTTACGTAGTTGAAAGTCAATAAATAATTATATGAATCTGAAAAAATAAAAGAATAGTTGTATATGCTTATTATTATTTAAGACTATGAAGGTAACTACCAGAGAAACAGGTAAGTGGATCAGAAGTTCTCCCTCTAGGAGTAGTAGGTAATCCAGGGTGGTGAGCGGTAGGGCAGAGGACTGCTATTTTTCATTATAAGCCTTATTGTATTTAAAAAATAATAAAAGCCTAGTACATAATAGGTGCCCCAAATGTAATAGCTACCATTTTTTTAAAAAAATCAGTAATTTCCTTATAGATCAGAAATTGCTGGTTTATACCTAAAAAAAATAATTAAAAAGAATCTACACATTAATTACAAATAACTATATCTACTAGTTACCCTAACAAGAAATGTGTATGATCTATGATGAAAAATTAAAAAGTCAATGGAGAAATACACAAATCTAAATAGAGAGACGTCAAATTCATAGATGAGAAGATGACAATTCATCTCAAAATAACTCACAGTTTGACTAGAGTCCCAATCAAATGCCCATAATTGTTTTGTTTTGATTTTGATTTTTGTGGTAATTTGACAATAATTATATTAAAGTTAACCTGAAAGAATAAATAGGCAAAATCAATTAAGAACATTCTGAAAAAGAATCTGAGGGCCTAACTGTCAACATGAACTCATATAAAGTTCTGATAATTAAAAGCAACTTACTAGGATAAGAGCCAGCAGGTCGATGGAACAGAACACACATCCCTGGATAATACCTCCCATACAGGGAAGAAATGTCCTGGAGCCACTGTGGCACAGAGGACAAGAGCATGGGTTTACAGGGGCCAAGTCACTTGAGTTCAAATCCTGGCTCTGCCACCTACTAGCTGTGTAACTGAGTGTGAGATGAATGGAAATGATAAAAGTACTTCCCTGGGTGACATGTAAAGTATTCAGAGCAGAACCTGGTAAGGTGAGTGCCATATAGTGTCTGCTTATCACTGTAGGATGACCAGTGCAGTCACACCGGGCCCTGCTCCTAGGAAGGCCCCCATACTGGTTAAAAATACTGTCACCATATTAAAATTCTGAAGAAGCTTTGAACAAGGAGTCCTGCATTTTCCATTTGCAATGGGCCTGACAATTTACATAGCGAGTCCTGCAAGCCATTTAGGACAAGGATGAATTATTCAACAAATGGTGCTGGGAAAACTGATATTCCAATGTGGCGGGGAGGGGCAGGTTTAAGTTAGGTTCTCATTTCACACCATGTGGCGTACTAAAAACATAACTGTACAGTTTAAATTAAAACTCCATGTTCTGAATTTGAATGAGTACTGGTTTTGACACAAGATGAATTTTTATCTTTAAAAATTAATAATACGTATATTCTAATACTGTTCACCGAAGAGATCTAGAAACAAGAACCCAATAGCAAAGAGCACTCCCAGCACTTGGGTGTGGCCTTGAAATACCGTTCCCCACTAAAGGGAGCTGGGGTTCCCTGGAAAAACGGCTAATTCCAGAACTTGCACAGGAAATGGACAAGATTTGTCAGGAGCCTCAAACAGGAAATATAGATGAAAATCTTGTCCTACCAGAAAGCAAGGAGGTCAGCAAAGACCATGTGGATGTGTCAACTGGAAGAGATTCCCACTGGCTAAAGATCATTATTATTGGAGCATCAATAATAATGATCAGGGCAACTGGTTATCATGTATATTTACATGCATGACTTCATTCAAAAGAGAAAAAACTTAATGGTCATCTGAAAGAACCAACTCATTATTTTGAAAACTGGCAAATACAGACTGAAAAATCAAGCATTTATCCTGCCATTATTATATGAAATGAACCTCAGGGTAGCCAAATAGTTGATGAGAGAAAGTTTCCCTTGGTAGAATTCTAGCTAAATGAAGAATTAGGATATCACCATTTTGCAACCCCTGATGAATCTAAGCAGTGATCATCAGTGACCGCTAATATCGCAACAAAAGGTAACCATGCATTCAATGCCACCTGCTGGAAGTTAAAACACTGATCAAGCCTTTAGATCTAACTACAGGGAAGAATATGTTAAACACCCCCTTAGGGGTGCAATCAGCAGAATCCAGACTGTGGGAAACCCTGCAGGACAAAGGACCCAGTTTCTTCAACTAATAAACTGCAAGGAAAAAACTAGGAGATGAAAAGGAAACCTATAGTTTGTAAAAGAGACAGCAACTAATTGCAATGTATGGACTTTATTTGGATTCTGATTCAAACAAGCTAAAAACAAGAACAAAAATGAGACAGTCAGAGAAATTTGAACACTTGCTAGTTTGGTTTTTTTTTTAAATGATATTTGAGAACTATTGCTAAGTATTTCTGGCTGTGACAATGGTGTTATAGTTTTATATATATATATATATATATATATAAAACCATATATTATATATATATATATTTAAATTTCTTACCTTTGGAGATATACACGGAAATATTTACAGATAAAATGAAATGATGCCTGTGATTTGCTTGAAATAATTTTGGAGGTGGGAAGAAAGTGGGTGGGGATACAGGTGGAACAAGATTGGCCATGAGTTGGAAACTAGGGCATGGGGTACATGGGAGTTTACTATTTTGTGTGTGTGTTTAAATTTTTACATTAAAAGTTAGAAAAAAATATATCCGGGGAGAAAAAAACTTACTTGTGAAAAGATGTTTAAACTGTATGAAATATATGAGTGAATATTTAACTGATCTGAATGACTTGCTAAGTGTAAAGTAAATGAATAAACTAAGGAAAAGACTGCTACTTTTTTTTAACATCTTTATTGGAGTATAATTGCTTTACAATGGTGTGTTAGTTTCCTCTTTATAACAAAGTGAATGAGCTATACATATACATATATCCCCCTGTCTCTTCCCCCTTGCATCTCCCTCCCTCCCACCCTCCCTATCCCACCCCTCTAGGTGGTCACAAAGCACCGAGCTGATCTCCCTGTGCTATGCAGCTGCTTCCCACTAGTTATCGGTTTTACATTTGGTAGTGTATATATTTCCATGCCATTCTCTTTGTCCCAGCTTACCCTTCCCCCTTCCCGTGTCCTCAAGTCCGTTCTCTAGTAGGTCTGTGTCTTTATTCCCATCCTGCCCCTAGGTTCTTCATGACCAGTTTTGTTTTTAGATTCCATATATATGCGTTAGCATACGGTATTTGTTTTTCTCTTTCTGACTTACTTCACTCTGTATGACAGACTTTAGGTCCATCCACCTCACTACAAATAACTCAATTTTGTTTCTTTTTATGGCTGAGTAATATTCCATTGTATATATGTGCCACATCTTCTTTATCCATTCATCTGTCGATGGACACTTAGTTTGCTTCCATAAGACTGCTACTTTTAATTAAGTAAAAACTAAAAATATGTGTGTGCTTTTTAAAAAATTTTATTTTATTTATTTTATACAGCAGGTTGTTATTAGTTGTAAGTGTTAGTTATTAGTTGTAAGTTGTAAGTGTATTGAAAGTGTGTACATTTAAAACGTACTAAAATTAAAATACTCTAAGAAAAATAATTGCAGCTTATGACAAATTAAAGGTTAAAGTGCTTAAGATATAAAGGTTAAAGTGTTATTAAGGAATTAATAACAATAGCTAATACATTGTGTTTATAATGCACTAGGCATTCCTATAAGCACTTTACAAAAACCATCTAAGCTATCATAAAATTTAAAAAGTACTAACATTCTTTGGTCTAATAGGTATCTCATAGAATAAGTTCAAATAATCAATAAACAAATAAATATGTATTCAACTTCACAATAATCAAATAATTGCAATAATTACAATTTAAATAATTGTACTAAAATTTTAACCTATCAAAATAGTGAATATTGTTGTTAATAATGAGCACCTCTTGTTGATGGTGCAGTGATGTGGCTGACTTCTTACCTTGCTAGTGGGCATTTAAGATGGAAGACTCTTTTTAGAGAGCCATTCAATGACATTAACTGAGTCTTGGAAACATTTATACCTCTGAGCCTATTGTTACGCTTTCAGGAATTTATAGCATTGACACGATCAGAGATGCATATAAAGATGTGTGTGGTAGGTGGTTCATAAGAGTTTTGTCTGTAATCAAGAAAAATTGGAAGCAACCTAAATTCCAAAAAGAATAAAAGGAGCATTTGAATAAATTAGAGGACATCAATACCTTGAGATATTAGGGAATCCTTAAAGTCGTGTGTTGAAGTGGAAAATAACCCATCAGCAGATGAATGGATACTTTAATTGTGGAGTATCCATGTAATGAAATATCACTCAGCAACAAAAAAGAATATATATATATATATATATATATATATATATACACACACATACCTGAATCACTTTGCTATACACCTGAAACATTGTAAATCAACTATACTTCAATAAAAAATAAAAATAATATTCATCCTCCTGAAAAAAGAATGACTGACACAACAACATGAATGAATCTCAAAACATTATGCAGAACAACAACAACAAAAAAGTCAGACCAAAAAAAGGAGAATATACTGTTTGTATCCGTTTATATGGAATTCTAGAACAGGTAAAACGTGTCTCTGACTAAAGAAGTCACATTAATGGTTTCCCCTGAGGTGAGTCCAGGGACTGATTTGGAAGGAACATGAGGCAAATTTCTGGGTGGGCAGAAATGTTCTATATCTCGAACATATTAGTGTGAGCTAATTGGGTATATCCTTTTGTCAAACTCATCCCCCTCTACCTACTTAAATTCTGCTCAGACTTCACATAAGATCTTGACTTTGATTCTAAGCAAATTAGACCTCAAAAGATCATATTTTCCAAGATTTAATAAAGTAGGGAAAATATTCAATTTATGGTCTTAATTGGAAAAAAGAACCATGATACAATGCTATGCATATAGCATTGTCCTAATTATGTAAAAGAAAATACATGAATAGAGATATACAAAAATAGAAATGGCAAGAAGGATATATTCCAATGAACATGTATAACTTTCATTATTAGAAAAAACAGTGAATATTCTTTAAACCCCACTTTAATGCAGAATTCCCTTTTTCTCTTTACATTCCAGCTTTGGCCTTCTTTCAGTTCCTCAAATACAGAACTTATGTTTCCTATGCTTCTGATGACCTCCTCATTCCCTCCGGTTATTTAATTCCTGCTCAGCCTTCAGGTTTCAGATCAATCTTGACCTCCTAAGAGAAGCCCTCTGTGGCCCTTCCCTCTCTAGGCTGTTTGCCTCTCCTCTGTGACCTTAACAACTGTGATTTTTTATTTCTTTGCATGCACCTTGAGTTAGCCAAACCTCAAGGTTAAGGGCACAGTCCTCTAGACTGCCAAGTCTTCTAAGACTTCTGATACTGACTGCAAGTTTAGGGGTTTTCCAAAACCACCCTCAGGTCCAGTAATTTGCCAGAGAAATTTAATTCACCAAAACCTATTATATTCATGGTTACATTTATTACAGGGAAAGAATACAAATTAGAACCAGGCAAAGTTGGAAGAGACACATGGGGCAGAGTCTGGTTAGTTTCCAAGTGAGGAACTTCTGTCCTCAGGATATATTACCTACTAGTCTTTATATGTTACAACAAAATGCACAGAGGATTGTCCACCCAGGAAGCTCTCTGAGCTTGGGTGTCCAAAGTTTTTACTGAGGCTTCATTACGTGAGCATGATTGATTCACTGATTGATTGCCCACATGGTCTTTCTGGCTTTCTGGCTATGGCCAGCTTCTACCCTAAGATTATTGGGTGTGACTGTCCCCACCCTGAGAAACTCCTTAGCATAAACATAAATCAGGTGTGTTCTAAGGGGCTCACCATGAATAACAAAGACACTCCTGCTATCGCTCGGGAAATTCAAGGGTTGAGAGGTTACTTCTCAGGAACTGGGGGGTGGTGGGTGGTGGTTAGGACAGGTGGCCAGACCTTCTTTGAGCAGGCCAAATTTTTACACACAGCATGGTTAGGTAAACAATACCCCCACCCCCTCCCAGTTCCAAGAGTCTAGGATCACATCTGGTTTTGCTCCCAGTCTCATCCCTGGCACCTAACAGAGTGGTGGGCAAATGTTGAGAGTTGGCATGACATAGAAGTTTATAGCATGGAATTGGCAGAGTCCGAATTTGAATGTTGCCTCTTCTTTTCACTGAGTTGACCCTGATGGGTTATTTAACCTTTCGTTGCCTAACTGTCCTCATCTGTAAATTGCGGGTAATGATAATACCTATCTCAGAGAGTTGCAATGAGGAGTAAACAAATGAACATCAGTAAAGTTCCCAGAATAGTGCCTGGCACAGAGTAGAAGCTAGATAAATGTCTAATATTATTAAGTGCTCAATAAATAATTGCTGATTGAACAACTGTCTGGCACATGAGAGGTGCTTAGCAAATATTAATTGAAAAAATATAAAATAAGATTTTCTTCTTTAGCAGATTTAAAAATTTTTCTACTAACATAGTACTAAATGTATTGATTTGGACATGTCATCAATATGTCTGATTTTCAGGTCTCCAATCAGCTATTATTCCAAAGATTATATAGCTCAATAATATGCTTAGAAAAGTACAAAAAAGTTTCAGTCTTTTCACCTCTCCAGTAGGCATTACCCCCAACCATAGAGTGAGGAGTTGAATTACACAGGGTTCAAGGTGTCTTCCAACTCCAACAAAATGTTATTTGTCCTTAGGAAAGAAACTAGATATAACAAGAGAAGACCATTTAACATGGAGGCATGAAAGCTTTGAATGTGTAAGTTTCCATTTAAAAAAAGGAACAAAGAGAACATTCAGTTGATTACCAAAATCCATCTTTAATATGTGAACACATAGATTTGAACTGTGGCCATGAATTTTTACTAATTTGATGGCCTTTGACTCCCTGGCAAATCATGCACTAAGGCCATAGAAAATTTATTTCAATCTGTGAGAAACGGTTTATTTTATCTTGTCACTTAAACTGGCCTGATGGAAGGTGATAGAATCAGTAATGTCTCCTTAAACACCTTCAAATAACATCATTAGCAATTAGAAAAAGAATCAAGTCTTAAAACCATTATGTTAGGGCTTCCCTGGTGGCGCAGTGGTTGAGAGTCTGCCCGCCGATGCAGGGGACACAGGTTCGTGCCCCGGTCCGGGAAGATCCCACATGCCGCGGAGCGGCTAGGCCCGTAGCCATGGCTGCTGGGCCTGCGCGTCCGGAGCCTGTGCTCCGCAACGGGAGAGGCCACAACAGTGAGAGGTCCGCGTACCACCAAAAAAAAAAAAGTAAATATGTTCCAACCATTCTTCTTACCATGTTTATTTTCCAAAGATAGCAAGTGTTAACAGTTTGGTCTACATACTTCTATGCATATACACATCATAGAAAATATGTATCTATGCTGCTATGCCAAGTATTTGTAAAGTACTACTTTTTCTTGCCATTTTAGTTTTACCTCAGGCCGTCACCCAGTTTGAAGAATTGGTTGGTATGGCGGAGGCCCTGCTCAAGGGTGGAGGAACCCTGTCCACGTCTGCGTCCACCCTCTGGAGAGCAACAAATAACTCCTCACCAGATTCATTTGCCTCCACATGTAGTAATTCTAATTCTAATTACAGTTCACCAATTTCCTTGAAAACTGAGGAGGAGCATCACGTGGATGAGAAACAGGTCAGCTGGAAGACCATCCCATCTTTCTCTGGGATACAGTTACATACAAAATTAAAATTACTGTACAACATAATCACTGTCTTATCAGATCACTTTATGTAACTTTAGGTCAATCATAATATTCTGACTATGTAAAACAGTCTTTTACAATAAATCTAATATTTGTGAAATGAATATCCAGTTCAGAAAATTAAAGTCAAATGGTGGACAATGATGAAGTTATTAAACTAGGAAATTCTTAAACCAGTGACAGAAGGACAACTATGCATTAAAGGTTATAAATCTGTATAATTGAGACAAGGTGAATTTTAGGCTGTACATGCTGGCAGAACACAATTCTTCTACTTTCCCGACTTCTCTTAATCAAGAAATAGAAGCTAAAAATACAAGTTTTGTTAGAATCAGCCTGGGAAATTATGCCTTCAAGAGCAGTAATTAAATGCTCACTATCTAACATTCAGAATATTTGAATCTTAGTGTACTGGTTTCCTTTGCTGTGTAACAGATTCCCACAAACTTAGTGATTTATAATAATACAAACTTACCACCTCAGAGTTCTGTAGGTCAGAAATGCGGTAAAATCAAGGTGTTGGCAGGTACTCTCCTTTTTGGAGGCTCTGGAGAAGAATCTGTTTCCTGTCCATGGGGGTTGCTGTAGAACTCAGTTTCTTATGCTTCTAGAGCCGAGTTCCCTGTTTTCTGTTTTCTTGTCGACTATAAACTGAAGGCCATTCCTGCTTCTAGGGGCATCCCCCTTCCCTGGTTCACGGTCCACTTCCATCATCTTCAAAGCCAGTCAGGGCAGGCAAAGCCCTCTCACTCTTCTATTCTCTCCTCCTTCCTCTGTGTCTTCTTTCTGCCTCCCTCTTCTGCAGTTAAGGGCTCATGTGAGTGCTCAATAAATGTTAGCCATTTTCATTATTATTATTAACATTTATGGTGTGCTTACTACGTACCAGATACTGTGTGTATATATTTATAAACATAAAGTTATATGTGTATGTAAATATACATATTCGTACCTGCAATAAAGTACACAAATTTTAAGTGTAAAAAAAAAAAAAAAGGCTCACGTGATTGGACTGGACCCACCTGGATAACTCAGCATATTTTCCCCATCTCAAGGTACTTTAATGACACGTACAAAGTTGATTTTCCCATATAAGGTAACGTATTCAAAGGTTACAGGGATAACGATGTGAATATTGTCAGTGGGCCATTATTATGCTACCATGCTTAGTAGGAAATGTTAAGTATGGATTAATCCTTAAAGCACCAAATCCAGATTACATGACAAGAATTTGTATACACTCTAGAACAAATACCTCATATATGTTGGGAATTATCTCAAAGTTAACATCTAACTCTAACCCCTGAAATGTACAATATATATTAAAAGTATCATACATCACCTTAAAGACTTGGTTTTGTTTTCTGGTCTGTATTAATTCAATGAGTAATATATTCTTCAGATATTCCTTTCCTTTCCTTTTTCAGTTATTTCAATTATTATTTTTAATTTTTTAGTTCAAGATTGAAAAATGGCAGATTGCCCGTTGCAACAAGAGCAAGCCTCAGAAGTTTATTAATGATTTAATGCAAGTGCTCTACACAAATGAATACATGGCCACACACAGCCTGACGGGGGCAAAATCCTCTACTTCAAGGGACAAGGCAGTGAAACCAGCTATGAATCAGAATGAAGTTCAAGAAATCATAGGTGATAATGTGTTTGTATTATATTGTCACATGAATCTGAAATTATTTTACCATTCAACTTTAAGTTGTTCTTTCATTATCTTTTTTATTCTTCAAGTTTATTTTTCTATGAGAGAAAAATCTGAGGATAGCCTAAACCTCTTATGATATATGGGGAATTTTGTATAACAACTTTACATTAAAAATGGTTATTAAAATAAAAATGAATTTTATATTACTGAAAAGTTTGGATTCATAAAACTCATAGCTTTAGAAAAGTAAATTTTCAAAATCCTTTCCAACAAAATTTTAGTAACAGTTTATGTCTTATTTTCTTTTTCTTATCTTGGTTAGAAATATCCCTTATCTTTTACTCAGAAAAAAACAGAGGTTAATTTAACCATCCTACTTATGGTTTTTAAGTTAATTAACCTCCTTAAATATAATAATTTAGGTTATCAAGTAATTTTTTTGCAAATATCCAACAAATTTAAGGACTCACTGAATCACAGCTCTCTATATTTTAATAGTGCATCATTTCTTAGTTGGAAAAGAGTCAGTCAGAATCTGCTTGTTTCAACTGATGTTGGGAATGGGTAAAAATAAATTCCCAGCATTTTGGATCAAGGGCACTTAGCATTCAGAGCAAGCAGCAAGGTTAAAGCTGAATGGTACCATAGGAAGACATATACGTATGCTCTCAGTTTATGATATAGACTTTTGTTATCTCTTGCTTTGCTTTGAAAAATCTGCCTAGAGATTCATCTATTTAAATATCTCATGGGTGTTGGGCTGCTTTTTCAAAATAGAGACAAAATTATAATGTGAATTGCTTGGTGTTTTATTTCAGTTCATACCTTAAGATGCAAAGGCCTGATAAAGTGGTTTTTTAAAATTAATTAATTTATTTTTATTCAAGTATAGTTGATGTATAGTATTATAGAAGTTACAGGTATACAATATAGTATTTCACAATTTTTAATGTTTATGTTCCATTTATACTTATAAAATATTGGCTATATTGCCAGTTGTACAATATATCCTTATAACTTATTTTATACATAGTAGTTTGTACCTCTTACCCCCCTACCCAATATCGCCCCTCCCCCATCCCTTCCCACTGGCAGCCACTGGTTTTTTCTCTGCATCTGTGAGTCTACATCCTTCTGACAAAGTGTTTTTCTGTGTTTTGTTGTTGTTTTTACAGGAATCACAAAACAATTATTTCCCAACACAGATGATGTTTCAATTAGGAGAATGATAGGGCAAAAGCTAAACAACTGTACCAAGAAGCCATATTTGAGCAAAAATCTGAACTCTCAGGATATTAAGTAGGTCCTTTCGGTAAGTCTTGTAAATCTTCACAATCCTTTCAATGTAGCAAGAAGACACAGTACTTGTATCTATGGAATAGCATTTCCCAAACACTCTACTAGGGGAGACTAGAGGCCTGTGAGATGCTAATGAGTATTCCTGGGGGTGAAGGTAGGGACGGGGATGGGGATTTAAACTTGGGAAATGCTGAGTCAGTTACACGGATTCTCCTTTCCCAGAGCCTCTCAAATATTTTGATGCCCTTTAAATATGCCCAAGTGCACCAGAAATCTCTAAGAAGGGCATATAGTGTAGAGTGTTTTCCAAATGTGTTTCACTAAGGAGCTTTTCTTTCTCTTCACACAACACATGTTAACTTGTGGGGAGGGGTAGAAAGCAGCCAAAGGAGGGACACGTGGCAATTTAGGAAGTGCTTCTCTAGAATAAGGGAAATACAGACCTTTAGGAGGTCTCTGAGGTACATTAGTGCACTCTACCATCCCCATCCTGCTTCTCAATGTCTTTAAATCTTTAAGTCAGTTGTTATAGTTTGTATTTGTTTGATAAGGATTTTTACCAATATGTTTGTATTAAAATACTAAAAGGAAGAAATATTTGTTTGCAGCGAGTTCTAAAGAAAATACACTTTATGGTCAGGCCCTGCCCTAGGCAAGCCTGTGATGAGGAACTTTGTGTTTGCTTTAGCAACTCAAAGTCCTGGCCATTCCACCTGTTGTCACCCTTCCTCTCCATTATTTTGATGGAAAATATATGACAAATATGCATTGTTGCGCTATTAATATTTTAATTGATAAACAGACGTATATGATAAACACATGAGGGCAGGTCTTCCTTCCATTTTCTTTACTTCTATCTTTGATTTCCATTTGCCTGCTCTTCGCCTGAGACCATGTCACTTGTCTTTTTCTTCTGACCATGTTTTAAATAGGATATGGACCCACCCCACCCCCACCCACTGTTTTAACTACTGCCCCATCCTCCTTGAGGGTCCCTTAGTATGTTACTATTCAATTAAGGCTACCTCTGCTGAGGGTCAATAATAGTCTCTCTTCCTTAAAAAGAACAAAACAAAATAACCAAAAAACCTACTTATAACAGCTGAAGGGGAATTCTTTCTCTTGGCTCACGCATACTGGTAGACAGACCTGAAGATTTATAAAAGATAAACATATTTGTATCCTTTTTCTCCCCAAGGGATTAAAAATTTCAGTAGATGGTGAATCTCACAACTTGCCAGTTAAGAGATAATTGCTTAAATGAGCCCTTAGAACTTCTCTTTTGTTTTGTTTTTTTAATTGAAGTATAGTTGATTTACAATGTTGTGTTAATTTCTACTATACAGCAAAGTGATTCAATTATACATACATAAAAATTCTTTTTCATATTCATTTCCATTATGGTTTATCACAGTATATTGAATATATAGAACTTCTCAGTTTGATGTCAGGCTATCCAGTTGTCCTGGTGTATCATGGCCAAGTTCCCTGTTTAAATGCCATGTAACCAGACCTCCAGGTCATAGGGCTGTCTTCTGGAGCACATTGTATTTCAGAGCTCTGCAAAGCATTTTAATATCCTAACCTCTGCCTTTTTTATATCCCAGGCTGATGAGGGTAGGCATGAAATTCATCTCTGATAAGTCAGCAGAGCATTGAAGAAATTGAAGTTAAAAAGGTTTTATATCAGTTTTGCTTGTACCAGCCAGTCGCAGTGTTATCAAATCACCTGGCGATAGCATTAATTAAAATTGAAAAAAGGTAGGGCTTCCCTGGTGGCGCAGTGGTTGAGAGTCCACCTGCCGATGCAGGGGACACGGATTCGTGCCCTGGTCTGGGAAGATCCCACATGCCGCGGAGCAGCTAGGCCTGTGAGTCATGGCCGCTGAGCCTGCGCGTCCGGAGCCTGTGCTCCACAACAGGAGAGGCCACAGCAGTGAGAGGCCCGTGTACCGAAAAAAAAAAAAAAAAAAAAAATTGAAAAAAGGGAGAAATCTTTTGTTATGAACACAATATGTTCTAGCGCCTTCTGCGCCTGAGCTTGCTTGTCAAGATAGATCCTTGGAATAGAAATGCATATATTTTGAGTCAGAAGTAGAGATTAACACTAGAATGGAATTTTTTTTCAACCAGCAGATATCTTTCATTTGAAGTATAGCTCAATCCACATTATTTCAAAAGGACTGAGAAAATACACTGGGAGAGACAGGGTCACAGAAAACCTAATTCAGCCATGCTTGGTGAATGAGTCAGATATAGCACCACCTGGTGGAATGCTGCTATATTTTTCTCTTCTTGCTCATTTAACTAATAGGAGCCTAAAGTGAACACATTTATTCAGGCAAACCATACCCTTCCTCCCCCTGCCCTCAAAAGTATTTGGAAAAACAACTGTCCTCCCATTACTATAAGCAAGGCAATAGGTACTGTGAAACCATGTAGATTTCTACAAATTCCAATACATCCAGGAAGCCCAGTAACCCCACCAGGGGCCCTGGTAGACTGTGCCCTCCACTCAGGACTGAGCTCGAAGTTGCCACTGGCTTGCATTTGAAAGGACAACCATTTCCCTGCTAAGATTCATTTCTGTGAAAGCAAGAGCTAAATCCCATCCTGCCTCCTTTGTCATCTATTTGTTCTCACTCCTGTGACTGCCCTCAACTTGCTAGCAGCTCGCACTCTGCCTAGAGCTTGATGTTGCCAATCTTTCTGACCTTCCTCCATTTTTTGTTTTCTTACAAGAGCTAAAGAAAATTTTATTTATAAGAATTACAGAATATTAGAAGATCACCTCTATAACATCCCACTAAGTGTTCTAACAGCCTTCTCCTGAAATGTCCAAAGCTGTCCCAGTTTACATAATCTCTACCATAATATTACATACGCATAACTTAAAGGTGATCTAATACAGCAGTGCTCAAACAAAGTGGGAGGGATTTTGTCCCCTGCCCCTGAAAGAGGGGGTTTGAAAACACAGATATTTTGGGTTGTCACAACTGGGCGATACTACTGGCATCTAGTGGACAGGAGCCCGGAACGCTGCTATACATCCAACAATATATAGGACAGCCCCCACAACAAAATAATTACCCAGTTCAAATGTCAGTTCTGTCAAAGTTTAGAAATCCTGATCTAAATGATTTCCTGGTCACCAAGATGGCAGGGTAGGAAGACCCTGAGCTCACCTCCTCCCACGGGGCACATCAAAACTACAATTGTTTACAGAGCAACTGTCTATGAGAACAACCTGAAGACTAGCAGAAAAGACCTTCTACAACTAACGATATAATGAAGGAACCAGAAGAAGAAGGGTAGGAGTGGCGGAGTTGTGGTACAGTCAAGACCCACATCCCCGGGTAGGTGACCCACAAAGAGGAGGATAATCACAATTGCAGAGGTTCTTCCCAAGGAGTGAGGGGTCCAAGACCCATTTCAAGCTTCCCAACCCTAGGGTCCTGCACCAGGAAGGTAAGCTCCCGGAACATCTAGCTCTGAAATCAGGGCTTGCATTCAGGAGAGCCAGAGGGCTGTAGGAATTAGAGACTCCGTTCTTGAAGGGCAGGTACAGAATCTCAGATGCTCCAAGTCCCAGCTCAGAGGCAACAATCTGAAAGAAGCCTGGGTCAGACTCACTTGCTGACCTTGGACAGCCTCCAGGATAGGCAGGAGGCAACTGGAACTCCCCTGGAGATATAGACACTGGCAGCAGCCACTTTTGGGAGCTCATTCTACCATGAGGACACTGGTACTGGTAAGCACCATTTTGGAGTCCTCCCTCTAGCCTATTAGTGCTGGGGCTTACCTGCCCACCAGCCAGTCACCCCTAGTCCTGGGACACCCTCAGGTTGAACAGGGGCCTGGCCCCACCCACTAGCAGGCCAGAACCCGCACTGGGAGCCCCAAGCCCCACAGCCAGCATGCCAGGTCCCTGCACCACACACCAGTGGGCTGGCACAAGCCCCAGGACCCACTGGGTCTTGCAGCCAGCTGACCTGGGACACACTGGGCCTGCAGCCAGAATTGCCAGGATCCTGCCTCACCCAACAGTGGGCCAGCACCATCCCCAGGACTCCCCAGGCCATGCAGCCAGCTGTGCCAGGATGTGGCCCCACCCACCAACAGCTGGTAGCTTCTGTAGGAGGTAGGGATTGGCAGCCAACTGGACCAGAGGCCAGTCCTGTGTACCAGGGCACCCACAGTAGTCAGCCCCAACACAACAGAGGGCCCACTCAGCCCACATGGGGGCATCCCTATAGCATATAGTTCTGGTGACCAGAGGGGAGTGTGCTGCTGGGCCCCACAGAATGACTCCTACAAAGGGCCACTTCTCCAAGATCATAAAATGTAACCAACCTACCATTAGGTTACATACCATACAAATAACAAAGAGAATTAGGCAAAATGAGGTGACAAAGGAAGAAACAAGATAAAACACCCAAAGAAGAACTAAGTGAAGTGGAGATAAGCAATATACCTGATAAAGAGTTCAAGGTAATCATCATAAAGATGCTCAACAAACTTGGGAGAAGAATGGATGAACACAGTGAGAAGTTTAACAAAGACTTAGAAAATATAAAGAAGAACCAAACAGAGCTGAAGAATAAACTTAAATGAAAAATACACTAGAAGGAATCAACAGTAGATTAGATGATACAGCAAACTGAAAGACAGAGAGGTGGAAATCACCCAAGCTGAAGAGAAAAAAAAAAAGGAATAAAAAAAAAATGAGGACAGTTTAAAAGACTTCTGAGACAACATTAAACATACTAACATTCACATTGTTGGGGTCCCAGAAGGAGAAGAGAGAGAGAAAGAGGGAGAGAACTTTTTTGAAGCAATAATAACTGAAAATTTCCCTAATCTAGGAAAGGAAACAGACTTCCATGTCCAGGTAGCATAGAAAGTCCCAAACAAGATGACCCCAAACAGGTCCACACCAGGACACATTATAACTGAAATGACAAAAGTTAAAGATAAGGAGAGAATCTTAAAAGCAGCTACGGAAAACTAACTAGTTGTACACAAGGGAACTTCCATAACACTGTCAGCCAACTTTTCAGCAGAAACTTTGCAGGCCAGAAGGGAGTGGCATGATATAGTCAAAGTGATGAAAAGAGAAACCTGAATCAAGAATACTCCACTCAGCAAGGCTTTCATTGAGATTTGAAGGAGAGATAAAGAGCTTCCCAGACAATCAAAATCTAAAAGAGTTTAGCACCACTAAACTGCACTAACATTTACAAGAAATGTTAAAGGGACTTCTCTAAGTGTAAAAGAAAGACCACAACTAGAAATATAAAATTACAAAAGGAAAAAATCTCACTGGTAAGGGCAAACATACAGTAAAGGTAGTATATCCACCACTTACAAAGCTAGTAGGAAAGTTAAAGGACAAAATCATCTATATCCATAATAAGTAGTTAAGGGGTACACAAAACAAAAAGATGTAAATATGATGTCAGAAACATGACACATGCTGGGGAGGAAGTAAAAATGCAGGGTTGTTAGAATGTGTTTGAACTTCAGAGACTATCAACTTAAAATAATCACATGTATATATACAATATATAAACCTCATGGTAACTAAAAGCAAAAATCTATAATACATACACACAAAAAAAAGAGAAAGGAATCCAAATGTAACTCTAAAGAGAGTCAGCAAATCACATGGGAAGAGAGGCAAAAGAAGAGCAAAGAAAAGAATAGAAAAAGAAAAAAAAAGGAAGAATGAAGGAAACTATCAACAAAAAGGCAGCCTAATGAATGGGAGAAGAATATTTGTAAATGACATACTCAATAAGGAGTTAATATCCAAAACATACAGAGAACTCATACAATCAAACAGTAAAAAAACACACAACCCAATTAAAAAGTGGGTAGAGCATGATACTATACATAGGGAATCCTAAAGATGCTACCAGAAAACTACTAGAGCTAATCAATGAATTTGGTAAAGTAGCAGAATACAAAATTAATGCACAGAAATCTCTTCCATTCCTGTACACTAATGATGAAAAATCTGAAAGAGAAATCAAGGAAACACTCCCATTTACCAATGCAACAAAAAGAATAAAATACCAAGGAATAAACCTACCTAAGGAGACAAAAGACCTGTATGCAGAAAACTATAAGACACTGATGAAAGAAATTAAAGATGATACAAATAGATGGAGAGATATACCATGTTCCTGTACTGGAAGAATCAACACTGTGAAAATGACCATACTACCCAAAGCAACCTACAGATTCAATGCAATCCCTATGAAACTACCAATGGCATTTTTCACAGAACAAAAAATTTCACAATTTGTATGGAAACACAAAAGACCCTGAATAGCCAAAGCAATCTTGAGAAAGAAAAACGGAGCTGGAGGAATCAGGCTCCTGGACTTCAGACTATACTACAAAGCTACAATAGTCAAGGCAGTATGGTACTGGCACAAAAACAGAAATATAGATCAATGGAACAGGATAGCAAGCCCAGAGATAAGCCCACACACATATGGTCACCTTATTTTTGATAAAGGAGGCAAGAATATACAATGGAGAAAAGACAGCCTGTTCAATAAGTGGTGCTGGGAAAACTGGACAGCTACATGTAAAACAATGAAATTAGAACACTCCCTAACACCATACACAAAAATAAACTCAAAATGGATTAAAGACCTAAATGTAAGGCCAGACACTATCAAACTCTACAGAGGAAAACATAGGCAGAACACTCTATGACATACATCATAGCAAGATCCTTTTTGACCCACCTCCTAGAGAAATGGAAATAAAAACAAAAATAAACAAATGGGACCTAGTGAAACTTAAAAGCTTTTGCACAGCAAAGGAAACCATAAACAAGACCAAAAGACAACCCTCAGAATGGGAGAATATATTTGCAAATGAAGCAACTGACAAAGGATTAATCTCTAAAATTTATAAGCAGCTCATGCAGCTCAATATCAAAGAAACAAACAACCCAATCCAAAAATGGGCAGAAGACCTAAATAGACATTTCTCAAAAGAAGACATACAGATTGCCAACAAACACATGAAAGAATGCTCAACATCACTAATCATTAGAGAAATGCAAATCAAAACTATAATGAGGTATCACCTCACACCAGTCAGAATGGCCATCATCAAAAAAATCTACAAACAATAAATGCTAGAGAGGGTGTGGGGAAAAGGAAACCCTCTTGCACTGTTGGTGGGAATGTAAATTGATACAGCCACTATGGAGAATAGTATGGAGGTTCCTTAAAAAACTAAAATTAGAACTACCATAGGACCCAGCAATCTCACTACTGGGCATATACCCTGAGAAAACCATAATTCAAAAGAGTCATGTACCGCAATGTTCATTGCAGCTCTACTTACAATAGCCAGAACATGGAAGCAACCTAAGTGTCCATCGACAGATGAATGGATAAAGATGTGGCACATATATACAACAGAATATTACTCAGCCATAAAAAGAAATGAAATTGAGTTATTTGTAGTGAGGTGGATGGACCCAGAGTCTGTCATACAGAGTGAAGTAAGTCAGAAAGAGGAAAACAAATACCATATGCTAACACATATATATGGAACCTAAAAAAAAAAAAAAGGTTCTGATGAACCTAGGGGCAGGACAGGAATAAAGATGCAGATGTAGAGAATGGACCTGAGGACACGGGAAGGGGAAGGGGAAGCTGGGACGAAGTGAGAGAGTGGCATGGACATATACACACTACCAAATGTAAAACAGGTAGCTAGTGGGAAGCAGCCACATAGCACAGGGAGATCAGCTCGGTGCTTTGTGACCACCTAGAGGGGTGGGATAGGAAGGATGGGAGGGAGATGCAAGAGGGAGGAGATATGGGGATATATGTATATGTATAGCTGATTCGCTTTGTTATAAAGCAGAAACTAACACACCATTGTAAAGCAATTATACTCCAATAAAGATGTTTAAAAAAAATGGGTAGAGGACCTGAACACACATTTTTCCAAAGAAGACATACAGATGGCCAACAGGCACATGAAAAGATGCTCAACATCACTGATCATCAGGGAAACTCAAATCAAAACCACAATGAGTGATAACCTCACACCTACCAGAATAGCTGTTGTCAAAAAGACAACAAATAACAAATTGTGGAGAAAAGGGAACCATCATACACTGTCAGTAGGAATGTAAATTGGTGCAACCACTATGCAAAACAGTAAGGAGAGTCCTGAAATAATTAAAAATAGAACTACCATAAAATCCAGCAATTCAACTTCTGGATATTTTTCCAAAGAAAACAAAAACACTATTTTGAAAGGATATATGCACCCCTTATGTTAATTGCAGCATTATTTATAATAGCCAATATATGGAAGCACCCCAAGTGTTCATTGATAGATGAATGGATAAAGAAGATATATATATGACAGAGGCAAGGCAGATTTGGGAAATTTCCTGATACTTAAACAATCAATAAGTGTTACCAAAGAGTGACAAACAGAATTGTTGATAATATTTTAAGATGCGTATGTGGGGATCATTAATTTTCCTTTGTGTGTTTGAGTTTTTTAAAAGTCTTGTGAGATAAAAATATATGTTAAATATTTTAGTTGTTATCTATGCTGGAATTCTTCTGAATAGATCATAAAATAATTCCTAAGTCACCTCAACAATAATTGTTCTTATTAACAATTTTGTATTTTTAAGCAAAAATTTGTAGTTGACACAAAGATAAATAACTCATACTGTTATTATAACATATTATTGTAACCTAAAAACTGTTAAAAATACTATAAGAACTCTAACATAAATTTGCTCTGTTTTTTTTTTTACTTGCTTTTTATAGGTATTATAGTTACCTGAAACAAAAGAACCTTCAGTAGTAAATCTAACATTGGATTTTGCTGGAGACTCTGCAGCCTCCCTGGCAGTGAGCACAGGGACAGGTGCAGTGAGTGACAGGCTGGGAGAAACCTGCGACATTGTTGAGCCGCCCTGATGGAGCACAAGCTTGTGAAGAAGCTGCATGTAGATTTCACCCTCAGTACCAGTGAGGCATCAAACCAGAGAATTTCTAGCAGGCCCATGAGCATGCAATATGGTTTCTTGGAAATATGCACTTTCCCACCCCAAAGTGGTCCTTTGTACAGCTAAACTAACAGGACAATCAGAGCTCTTACCCTAGCAACAAAAACTTTAACCCCTAAGATTCATCATTGTCCTAATCAAGCCCTGTACGTTTATTATTACCAATGACTCTCCATTTTAGCTTTTGGATCTTTAGTATAAGCACATGTTTGGAAAAGTAAACAGTGAAATAATCAATGTTCACAAACATGACAGCAGCAAAATCAGCCTAAAATCTGATAATCATATCTAATGAAGTAACAGAGTTTTGGCAATAAGATTACAGGATTATTCTGTTACATAAAATTGTATAAAATAAGAATCTGAAAAAATTAGAACAGCAAGACCTTTTTATTTGAATATTAAACTATTCCACTGTGCTCCTGAAAAAGAAATAAACCCAAGTTTTCATGATTGCTAAAACAATGCATCAACTTTTTAAAAAATCTTTTTTCATGTTTGTTTGTTTACATGCTTCTTTTTATTGCCCAAAGTATATTAAATATGCATGTGTAATACAAAACATCACACTGCTACATTGCTTAGTTTTAACTGATTTGTTTTCATAGTATCAGAAGAGAAAATAATTGAAAACAAAATCATATGGGTTTAGTAATCACACATATATACAAATACCATTTTGTAAATGAATAAAAGATAAAACATTCTTGATCAACAGGCCTCTCGTTTGATATCAGGTTGTCACACGTGACAACTGTACAATGTCAAACCATGCTTCTTCAGTGCACAAGGCCATGTTCAAACTTGGAAAGGAGGATGATTATGATGGTTAAAAAGTCCAGCACTGTGGACCCAGGAACATTCCATAAATGTTGCTTGATAACAATGTAGTTGTACAAAATAAATATTCTTAAGGAAATAACTTATGTTAACATTTGCTACTTTTACTTAAATATAAATAAATCCCATTGAAAACATAAAAAGTATTTGCTTTTTTCTTATTAATGTATAAAATCCAGGGAGAAAATCATTTTCTAGGCTGATGGCTTCTTTACATAATACAGGGGTGCCTGTATCTTTTCGAATTAGAGTTTTGTCTGGGTATATGCCCAGGAGTGGAATTGCTGGATCCTACGGCAACTGTAGTTTTAGTTTTTTAAGGAACCTCCATACTGTTCTCCATAATGGCTGCACCCATTTACATCCCCACCAACAGTGTAGCAGGGTTCCCTTTTCTCCACACCCTCTCCAGCATTTATTATTTGTAGACTTATTAAAAAGATTTAAAAAACCTAAAAATATAAAAATAAAAAGCTTCATATATTGAACGATCATATATGCTTGTCAAATAAGAGCTGAGGTGAATTTTTTTTAATTCAGTGTCTGCAACGTCATTGTCTGCTCTCTGGGTTTCAATTTTGTGGTCACCTGATAGACCATCCACTGGAAGTGTATGTCCATGTTCATTCTGTGGGCTCTGGTCATTGTGAGGTGGAGCCTGGGCAGGGCTAATCATCCTGGGGGTCAGTAACAAATATCAGTGCTCCTGTTCCCTGGTTATAGTCAAATACAGGGTCAAAAAGTCAACGTGTCTCAGGAAGTCCCAAATCTGAAAATTAACAAAGCAGTTAAAACCTACAGCTAACATTATACTTCATGATGGAAGACTGAATACTTTCCCTTTAAAGTCAGAAACAAGTCAAGAATGTTCATTCTCACCACATATAGTCAAGATTATTTTGGAGCTTCTAACTAGTTCAATAAACCAAGGAAAGAAATAAAAGGTATTCAGGGGACTTGCTTGGTGGTGCAGTGGATGACTTCACACTCCAAATGCAGGGGGCCTGGGTTTGATCCCTGGTCAGGGAACTAGATCCCACATGCATGCCACAACTAAGGAGCCCATGAGCCACAATTAAGGAGCCCACGAGCCACAATGAAGGAGCCTGCGAGCCACAACTAAGGAGCCTTCCTGCCACAACTAAGACTTGGTGCAACGAAAAAAAAGAGTCAGTGGAATGTGCAAAGTCTTTAAAAATAAATAAATAAAAAGTATTCAGATTGGAAAAGAAGCAGAAAAACTGTCTTTATTCATAGACAACAAGTTTATCTATGCAGATGATCTAAGGGAATCTCCAAAAAGGTACTAGAACTAAAGAGTAAAAAAAGTGTAAAAAAAAAAAATGAATTCAGCAAAGTTGCAAGATACAAGATCAATTTACAGAAATCATTGTATTTCAGCTGTCGGGTCAGCAAGATGGCAGAATAGGAGTTTTCTACCATCATCTTCATCCATGGATGAGACTATCTTTGTGGGAGCCCAGGGGTCCAGCAGAGAGGTTCTAGCACACCACTGAACAAAAAAATCCAAGAATAGATGGACTGAAGATGGTAAGAACAGTTTCACTTTACCCACATCACCACTCCCCCAAGGTGGCACAGCTTAGTACCAAGAGAAACCCCCTTGGACCATAATTTCTCCCATGGGGGTAAGTGAGAGGTAGTGAATGAGCTGGTCCACCCAAGCCATGCTGAACGCTGCCTAAGAGGTCCACTTCTTTCTTGCCTACCCAGAATCCCGAGGTATTTGACATGGCTAGATAGGGGAGAGGCTGGGTGCAGGGAAGAGAGATGGGAATTACAGAAACCAGGACCCAGACTCAACAAAGGGCTGAGGATCCTACTGACTGACAGACTCCACCAGGAGGCCTGCCCACCAGCCCCCTGGGACACCTCACATGCAGACCCCCACAAATAGGACACCCCCACTGGTCTGTTCATAGATTGTAAGAATAATATTGTTAAAATGTCCTTAAATGATCTACAGATTCAATTATAATCTCTATCAAAATCCCAATGGCATTTTCATGAAATAGAACAAACAATCCTAAAATTCCTATGGAACCACAAAAGCCACTGAATAGCCAAAGAAATCTTGAGAAAGAAGAACAAAAGCTGAAGACATCACAATTCTTGATTTAAAGTTATATTACAAAGCTATAGTAATCAAAACAATATAGTACTGGCATAAAAACAGATAGACCAACAGAACAGTATTGAAAGCCTAGAAATAAAACCACCCATATATCAACAACTAATCTTTGACATAGGCATCAAGAACACACAATGGGGAAAGAATAGTCTCTTCAATATATGGTGTTGGGAAAACAGGATATTCACATGCAAAAAATAAAATTGGACCCTTATCTTACTGTATACACAAAAATTAACTGAAACTAAATTAAAGACTTAAATGTAAATCCTGAAACTGAAAAACTAATAGAAGAAAATGTAGGGGAAAAGCTCATTGACATTGGTCTTGGCAATGATATTTTTGGATATGACACCAAAAGCACAGACAACAAAAGCAAAAATAAACAAGTGAACTGCATCAAACTAAAAAGTTTCTGCCACAGCAAAGGAAACTATCAACAAAACAAAAAGGCAACCTACAGAAGGGAAGAAAATATTTGTAAACCATAAACCAAATCTCTTTAAAGAGAGATTAACATACAAATATATAAGGAACTCATACAACTCAATAGCACAAAACCAAATAATCTAAAAATGAGCAAAGGACCTGACCTTATTTTTCCAAAGAAAACATACAAATGGCCAACAGTTATATGAAAAGGTGCTTAATGTCATTAATCATCAGGGAAATGCAAAGCAAAACCACAGTGAAATATCACCTTACCCCTGTTAAGGTGGCTATTATAAAAAAGATAAGAAATAATAGGGGCTGGCAAGTATGCGGAGAAAAGGGAACCCTTGTGCACTTTTGGTGGGAATGTGAATTGATACAGTCACTGTGGAAAATAGTATGGCGATTCCTCAAAAAATTAAAAATAGAACTACCATACGATCTAGCATATATCTTCTGGGTATATATGCGAAGGAAATAAAATCTGTATCTCAAAGAGATATATGCACTCCAGTGTTCATTGCACCATTATTATGATAACCAAGACATGGAAACAACCTAAATGTCTGTTGACAGATGACTGGATAAAGACAATATGGTACACATACACAGTGGAATACTCTTCCACCTTAGAAAAGAAGGAAATCCTGCCATTTACAGCAATGTGGATGAACGTGGAGGACATTATGCTAAGTGAAATAAGCCAAACACATAAGGATAAATACCACATGATCTCATGTGTGGAATCTAAAAAAGATGAACTCGTTGAAACAGAGAGCAGAATGGTGGCTACCATGGGCTGTGGGGGTGGGGGAAATGAGGAGATGTTGGTCCAAGGGTACAAACTTCCAGTTATACGATGAGTAAGTTTTGGAGACCTAACAGATAGCATGGTGACTATAGTTAACAATAATGTATTGTATACTTGAAATTTGCTAAGAGAGTAGATCTTAAGTGTTCTCACCTTGCACACACCCAAAATGGTAACTCTGTGAGTTGACAGATATCTTAATTAGTTTGATTGTGGTAATCTTTTCACAATGTGTAATAATATCGAAACATCATGTGGCACACCTAAATGTATACAATTTTTATTTGTCAATTATATTTCAATAAAGCTAGAGAAAAATCTATTTTATTTCTGTAATAATAATGAACAATCAGAAATTGAAATTTGAGAAATCATACCAATTACAATACCATCAAAAAATATGAAATACTTAGCAATTAATCTGACGAGATATATAAGATAACAAGATATAAAATACAAGATACAAGATAACATCTGACAGTGAAAACTACAAAACGTTGTTGGGATAAGTTAAACACCTACAACAATTAGATAAACAAGAAGATAAAGCTGAAAGACTAACACTATTTGATTTCAAGACTTATTGCAAAACTACAGTAATCAAGATGGTGTGGTACTGGTGTCAAGATAGATAAATTCATCAGTAGAATATAACTGAAAGTTCAGAAACAGACCTACACGAATATGGACAACTGGTATTTGACAAAGGTGCAAAGGCAATTCAAATGAAAACTATTCTTTTCAGCAGCTGGTCCTGGAACAATGGTATATACATATGCATACCTCACATCATATACAAAAATGAATTCTAAATGGACCACAGACCTAAAATTAAAACCTAATTTTAAAACTTTCAGAAGAAAACAAAGAAGAATATTTGTAATCTTGCTTAGATACACCACCACCAAAAAAAAAAAAATTGATAAATTAGACTTCATCAAATGTAAGAACTTCCCTTTGAAAGACAATTTTAAGAAAATGGAAAGAAAAGCCATAGACTGGGAGAAAATATTTGCAAATCACATATCTGTTAAGGACTTGTACCCAGAATAAATAAACAATTTTCAAAATTCGATAAGAAAATAAATAACTTATTTAAATAACAGACAGAAGGTCTTAACAGACACTACCAGTGAAGACATACCGATGGCAAAGGAACACATAAAAAGATGCTCAACATTATTACGTTATTAGTCATTAGGTTAATGCAAATTAAGATTACAATGCAGGGGACTTCCCTGGTGGTGCAGTGAATAAGAGACTCCCTGCTCCGAATGCAGGGGGCCTGGGTTTGATCCCTGGTCAGGGAACTAGATCCCACATGCATGCCACAACTAAGGAGCCCTGAAGCTGCAACTAAGGAACCCACCTGCCGCAACTAAGACCTGGTGCAACCAAATAAATAAATACATATTTTTTAAAAATATCACAATGCAGGGCTTCCCTGGTGGCGCAGTGGTTGAGAGTCTGCCTGCCGATGCAGGGGACGCGGGTTCGTGCCCCGGTCCGGGAAGATCCCACATGCCGCGGAGCAGCTGGGCCCGTGAGCCATGGCCACTGGGCCTGCGCGTCCGGAGCCTGTGCTCCGCAACGGGAGAGGCCACAAGAGTGAGAGGCCCGCGTACCGGAAAAAAAAAAAAAAAAAATCATAATGCAATATCACTACATACCTATTAGAATATCTTAAATGGAAAAGACCATCCCCTCAACAATTACCGAAATGAAGGGCATGAGCACATTTGGGCTCTAGGCACATACGTGCTGCTGTTTACCAAGAGCTTAACTGGAAAACTCCCAACGGCAACCTATGACAGTGCGTTTCTATTGAACTTTTACCAGCAGACTAGGAAAATTGTTTTTTTTTTTTTGCGGTACGCGGGCCTCTCACTGTGTGGCCTCTCCCGTTGTGGAGAACAGGCTCCGGACGCGCAGGCTCAGCGGCCATGGCTCACGGGCCCAGCTGCTCCGCGGCATGTGGGATCTTCCCGGACCGGGGCACGAACCCGTGTCCCCTGCATCGGCAGACGGACTCTCAACCACTGCGCCCAGAGGGAAGCCCCTAGGAAAATCTTTTAAATGCAACCCTCTCCTAGACATTTAAGGGATTTAGAAATGGTTAACTTACCTGTGGCTTTTGGGAGATCATCATGGTAGGTCCCTCCTGTTCGCAACTTTCTTTTACAAGCCCCAAATTTAGTTGGAACAAGTGCACTTTGTGAAAATGCAAAAACTATAACAGTCGTATCTAATACCACCTATGAACATAATGTCATGTGCTCATTTAGACTGGCAAAAACGGACCTCCGACGAGAAATTAAATGTCTGCTGGGCTTAAATATCACACACACATTAAAGTCAGCTTAAACAGTAACAAGGGACAATATCTCTACCAAAGAAATACGGCACAAAGTCAAAGTGACTTTGATAACTACTGGTTTCTTATTTGCTCAATGAGAAACTTTGTACTCTAAGATCAGACTATGAGACACTTTGTTCTTTGAAAATGTATCAGTAAGAATGAAATGCCCCTCTCTTGGCTGGTCTCTTTGATATAGAGAACCAGCCTCATATCTCACACCTGGCACAGGGGTTCCTGGATACATCATTTAATATCTACCTTAATTTGTAGTTCCCAAGTTACCAAGACCTTTGCAGTCCAGACCTAATGTTGAACTCTTTACACGCGGCCCTATAATTGCTTTTGACCCTATCAGAACAGTTTCACTGACATTTCACCTACCTAAACCCTTCCTTAAAATCTCATAACTCCATTCCTTTGTCTCCTGAGGTTATTCCGCTGTATGGCCTCGCTCACTGCAGGCCAGGGTCAGAATCATAAAGGTGATTCTGTGGGAATACAGGTTCGTCGGACTACAGGTGATCTTAGGCTGATGGGGAAAGGAGAAAAAGCTTTACATGTCCTCAGATAATACCTGTTTTCACACATTTTATCTGTTCACAATCGTTCGTGTGTTTTTTAAAGAAAACGGTTGGTCACGATTTCACTAGTAAGCATTTTAACACCACTGATCTATTATATAAGCCACAATTTTGTTCTAAAACAGAAAACAGAGAAGTTGGGAAAGAAAGGTCACCTAATGACTCCACTTGAGCAGCAGAAGCTTCTCGAGGAGCGCATGCGCAGTAGCTCAGTCTTCCCGCGCTCCTCCGCGCGCGGAGCGGTCTCGGCGCGGCCGGAACTACATTTCCCAGCGGCCCGCGCGGCGGGCGAGGGTGTGCGGAACTCTGGGAGGGAGGCCAGGCCCCACGGGCCTACTGGGCCGCTGTTCAGGGGAAGCGGTTTGCAGCCCTTTCTACCGCCGGTGGCGGAGGCGGCGGCGGGGAGATGGAAGACCCAGGGTCGGAGGTGAGTAGCGGGCTGGGCCCGGCCTTGTGCAGAGTCCGGGGGGTGCTGGGCTGTACCTGGGGTCTGGGGGGCTTAGGGGGCCTGGGGAGCTTAGGGGGTCTGGGGCCTAGGAGACCAGGGGGTCTGGGGCCCTGGGCCTGGGGGACTTGGGATCTGGGGCCTGGCGGACTAGGGGCTTGGGGGTCTGGAGGCCTAGAGTTTGGGGCCTAGAGTCTGGGGCCTGGGGACCTAGTGGGCCTGGGGGAGAGGGCCCCGCAGCAACAGTGGCCGCCCGGCTCGGGGACCGCTGCTCGGCGCGGGCGCGGCGTGGATTCCGAGGCCGACTGCCTCTTGGGGGAAGCGTGCTCCCTGCTCCTCGGAGAGAAGGGACGCGGAGGGGCCCCTGCGGTCCACGGACGCGAGCTCGGGCTCGCGGAGGCTGGGGCTCCGTTAGGTCTCCGCGAGAGCTTTCGTTCTTCGTTCCCTTAGGAAAAATCTTCTGTAAGTGCGGGGTTGTCTAGATAACCGTGTTTTGGCTTATTTTATAGATAATAGAATGTGTCCCTCCAGCTGGGCCTGAGGCGTCCGAGTCAACACCCGAGGAAAATGAAGATGACATTCAGTTTGTTAGTGTAAGTAGCGACGATATTCGGGTTTTTCCGAGTCAGAGGCTATGCGTGATAAGCCGTGATGTGATTACCTCTCACCTGTTTGTTCTTCATGCAACAAACGTGTGTGAATGTCTGATAGAGACTGTACGCTGTGGAGTAGGGCATAGGAGTAGGGAATTTGCCTGAAAAGGTGTCTGAGCAGCCCCAGTAGGCATCACAAAGCCTGTGGCCTGCGGTGCGTGTTGTACCCTGAATCTCGCCTCTCCCCCTGCACTTAGAGCCTTTCATGTACGCAGGGTTGTGGTCTCCTAAGAGTGTTTTGAAATGAGACAAGAGTAACTTCTAAAAGATAGCACACAGGTTAGGGAGAAGGGGCGGCTAGTGATGAGGAATGAGGTAGAAAACCAGAAGGGCTGCAGGAACTCAACTTCTGAGCCTGTGTGTCTCCATAACGTGAAGGCGGGTGGCTTGAAGACTTCACTAAGCTCCGAGCTCATCCTGTTTACAGCACAGTCCAGCAGGCGAGGTTCACAATGAAGGGCCCGTATCACCAGGAGCATCCTGTATTTTTCTGTTTTTATTCCCTTCGGACAGTAGTTTTCAAGCATTAGTAAGTAGAAGTGTGTGGATTCCTGGGCCTCACTCCAGACCTATGGAATCAGAAATGGGAGGTGGGGCCCAGGAATCTTCATGTTGGTGCAGGGGTGTATGAAGCTGTGAACACACTTTATAAAATATTGGTTGCAAAAACTGAAGGGGGTGCTATGATACATTGAGGATAATTTCCACCCCACACTGTTAAAGTTTTACAAAGGCTCTGCTTAAAGTAGTATCTTAGTTAGCTAGAGAATATTTCTACTGTGAACGACTCTTTTTGAATATTGTAGTTAGTTGAGGTTTGCTGTTAAAGGTGTATAATCTTTTTTAAAGGTTTGCCTGTTTAATATTTGTGTGTTTCTTAGTTACTGTAGGTTTATGGCAACCATGTAATTGACTTGTTTTTTTTTTATATTTTTTTTCAGTTTTTTTTGACATCTTTATTGGAGTATAATTGCTTTACAATGGTGTGTTAGTTTCTGCTTTATAACAAAGTGAATCAGCTATACATACACATATATCCCCATATCTCCTTCCTCTTGCAAATGACTTGTTTTTAAATCAAACAAAATTCCCTCCCTAAAGGTTGTGGTAACATTGTTTTTATGTTCTAGTAGGGTTATATAGAAATTCTTTAAAAGATCAAGATCATTTCCTTGACATTCTTCGCCACAATAGTGCATGTGGTACTTTTTTCTTGACACGTGAACTTTTATAAATTTGGGGATACCAAGAAGGATTGTATGCTGACTTTGCCTCCCCATGTGGTGAGGAGTAAGTGATGTAGGTGTGGAAATTGAAGAGCCATGATGTCTGTTTTTGTACTGAAAAACATTTGGAAAGAGGATTGCAGGGGTCATTACGAAAAATAATTTAGGTTCTTCCTGACCGTGGTATAAAGACAATGAATAGGATACGATGACCTTGATGGTGTTTTGTGCAGCTCTAGCTAGGCGTGACACAAGTGTTTATGATTTGTGTGCCTTATTTTGAGAAACACAGTAGGATTCTACAAAATTAAGGTTGGAGAAATAAATGGGTGTAATTTTGTGTCATACTCTCAGGATTAAATGCATAATCATGTTATAAATTCTGACTGAGTTAATATTAATATTAGCTTGTGTTAAGGTGAGGTTTAGACATCTTAATTTACATTTTATTTTAAATATAGAGAATTTTTTGTACCTTTGCATCCAGAGTAGTGTACATCCAGCTTGATAGAACCTCTTAGAAATAGCCTTGTTTACAATTAGAGGATTGAAGATTTGACAGCTCAATAAGAAATGAATTATATGCACTGAGTGGAATTGCAGTACGAAAAGAATCTAGTAAAAATATTCCTGTTGCATTTAAATGGTGCCACATAAAAATGATCATTTAATTCTCCTTTAAACTACATTCAGATCAGAATTTACTTCCTCTCACCCCATCCTATGCTGGGTTCCATCAGGATGTGTTTATTACTATGTTTCTTATAGTACCATCCAAAAAAGATGAAATGCTACTGGGTACAATGCTCTGCTTGAGGGTTCTCAGATACAAAAAAATTTTTGTGTTCTTTTTATATCTTTTATCAAGAATGTTACTACTTGATGTATTCTGGTTTGGATTCCTTAGTTTTTTCGTATAAATCTTATTTTCCAGCCTCAGTCTGCATTATGGCACAGCATCCTCTTTGTATGCTGCCATAAACATAAGCCCCAAACTAAACACAATATGCTGAAAGAAAGGAATGATGAAAATTGGGGAGTACAGAAAGAGCTCTTATCTTTGGTGTAAATTTTCCTGAAGTGCAGTGTACATACAGAAGAGGGCACTTGCTCATTATTCTCCTTGCCCTCACTCTACTTTAGTATTAAATTACCATTTGTCTGCATTGGTTTTCTTCTTAACTGATCATCCCACATTTCATACGCTCTTAATCTACTTCTTCTTCTTTTTTTTTAAAAATAATTAGCAGTTCAAGTTTATTTTTTATTTTTTTAAATATTTGTTTATTTGGCTGTGCTGGGTCTTAGTTGCATCATGCGGGATCTTCTTTGCAGCATGTGGGATCTTCGTTGTGGCCTGCGGGATCTTTTTTTTGTTGTGGCACACAGGATCTTTAGTTGAGGCACATGGGATCTTTAGTTATGGCATGTGGGATCTAGTTCCCTGACTAGGGATTGAACCTGGGCCCCCTACATTGGGAGCATGGAGTCTTAGGTAAGTCCTGTCTCCTAATCTTCTTGAAGCACAGCTTTAATGTGGTTCCCGTCTGAACACTACTAGTTGATTCCTTTGCCTGTAAAATAAAATCTAGGTTTTCAACTCGGGTATTTAAGGCCTGGTCTATGTTGAAGGTAGTATGTGTGTAAAGAAAAGATTGAAGAGATTTGATATTTGGTTGCGTAAGGGTATGGAGGATGAAGCAGAGATATCAAAGAACTCCATGCTTTTGAGCTTAGATATGTAAAAGATTATTGATAACCATCCCAGTTAAAAAATACTGTACCGTGATATCTGTGTCTTTTTAACATTATCCCTGGTCTATTTCCCGTTTCCAAAGGAGTACATGGCTTTTTTCCTCTATATAGGTTTAGGCTCTTTTTGGGTTTTGTCGTCATTGCATATTGGTCTTCTCTGAATCTTTACCTCTGCTGGTTCTGTTTCTGATTATTTTGCACCACGGGTGAGGCCACCTCTTCACAGGAATTCTTGCTAATTCCAACCAAAAAACCCCTAGTGATTGTAAAGGCACATTTGGTTTGAATGATTGTTAATGACTTGTAAATTTGCTGACTTCCTTTTTAGGAGGGACCATCAAGACCTGTTCTTGAATACATTGATCTGATCTGTGGTGATGATAAAGAGCGTAGCACCTATCATAGTGATGTAAGTATATTATATTTGTGTTTCTTCAGTTGTGTCATTAAGTGCAGTATGTGCTGGAGGTGGCTTGAACTGGCTTGCAAGAATTGTTTGTTAAATTTGAGCTGATTGTTAAACATAGCCATTATTAAAAATTCAAGTATAATTCAGCCATAAGAAAGAATGAAATAATGCCATTTGCAGCAACATGGATAGACCTAGAGATTATCATACTAAGTGAAGTAAGTCAGAAGGAGAAAGACAAACACCATATGATACCACTTATATATGGAATCTAAAATATGATACAAATGGACTTATTTACAAAACAGAAACAGACTCACAGATATAGAAAACAAATTTATGGTTACCGAAGGGGAAAGATAGGGGAGGGATGAATTAGGAGTTAGGAATTTGCAGATACAAACTACTGTATATGAAGTGGATAAACAACAAGGTCCTACTGTATTTTGTAATAACCTATAATGGAAAAGAATGTGAAAAAGAATATATATAACTGAATCACTTTGCTGTACACCAGAAACTAACATAACGTTGTAAATCAACTATACATCAATTTAAAAATTGAAGTATATAAAAACTTAAAGGTAAATAGATTATCATGTTTAAGGTAATAGATGCTCAAAACTCTTCATACCCTAATATCTACACACTTGAGGTTATTTATATCTGTTGTACTGTGTGGTAGGAATATGGTATAACAATGTGCTCCTGAAGGAAGATGGAAGTGTTTACAGCAAGGTAATTGGCAAACGATTGTACAGAGCAGGGCGTGATTTATTATTTGTTGATTGTCTAAACTGAAGGAAGTGATGGATGAAATGTTAATGCAGATTAAGCCTGAAAACATGTCTCTAACTACTAGGCTCTATGCTATACAAAACATTGAGGAAATCTTGCAGTATTTGAAAACTCTTCATTGATTCAACAAAGATGTTGATGTTATCATTGATGAATGAGTGGAGTTCTGATATACATCTTTTTTTACATTTTTCTTAATAATGTAAATGAAAGTATCAACCACTCTTCACACTAGAACTATACTTGTAAATCATATGAGCAACTTTTCTGTTGAATTGGGTGATCATCAAAAGTTCAGTCAGATTTTGTGACCTTATTATTGGCTATAGAATTTAAAAAACTGATAGTGCATTTTTCAAGAAATAGCAAGTCATATTGAAATTATAGGTATAAACTGAAAATCAAGGTAAGTATTCTAGTTTAAAATTAATTTCTAAAATTATATAAAGAAATCATTAACAGAAGTTTTTACATTAACCCTAAAAGTGTTATCGTGACTTTTACTTACATATGTAAAATTATTTTTCAGATTTTGTTCCCTAAAATGCCAAAACGACAGGGTGATTTATTGCATTTTTTAAATGCGAAGAAAGTGAAAACAGGCACAGAAAGTAACAATAGGAACAAAAACTATTGTGGATTGTCTAAGTCTAAGGAATCAAATTTCAAATATGTTGAACAACCAATCATTGAAGAAAAGCCATCATGTTCATCAAAGGAAGAAATGGATAATCTTGTGCTTTCAGATTGTTGGAATGAAAAGCAAGCATTTATGTTTACAGAACAGTACAAATGGCTTGAAATAAAAGAAGGTAAATTAGGATGTAAGGATTGCTCAACAGTTCAGCATTTGGGATTGAAAGCAGTAAAGCATGTCCATGTGTCCAAGGAGTGGATTGCATATTTAGTAACCCCTAATGGCAGTAATAAAACTACTAGACAAGCTTCCCTGCGAAAAAAAATTAGGGAACATGATGTTTCTAAAGCCCATGGTAAAATTCAGGATTTGTTAAAGGAATCAATTAATGACTCAGTTTCTAATTTAGTGCATAAACAAAGTAATAAAAATATTGATGCTACTGTGAAAGTTTTCAATACTGTTTATAGTTTAATAAAACATAATAGACCTTTATCTGATATTGAAGGGGCAATGGAATTACAAGAGAAAAATGGAGAGGTCAGTTGTTTAAATACACGATACGGTGCAACAAGAATAGCAAAGCATATTGCAAAAGAAATGAAGATGACGATATTTAAGAATATTATAGAAGAAAATGCCAAAATCTGTATTGTAATTGATGAGGCATCCACAGTTTCAAAGAAAAGGACCTTCGTGATTTATCTCCGGTGCACAGTTCAATCGGTTCCTGCACCCGTTATGTTATTTGTTGCTTTGAAAGAATTGGTGTCAACCACAGCAGAGTGTATTTTCAATACATTATTGAGTACTTTAAATGATTGTGGTTTCACTAATGAATATTTGAAAGCAAATTTAATTGCATTTTGTTCTGATGGTGCTAATACAGTGCTGGGAAGAAAGTCTGGAGTAGCTACAAAGTTGTTAGAAAATTTTCCTGAAATCATTATTTGGAACTGTTTTAAACCATCGATTGCACTTGTCCCTTGATGATTCAATATCTGAAATAAAACAGGTGAATCATTTAAAAATATTTCTCCATAAAATTTATTCTAATTATCATCAATCTAATAAAAATCTAAACAAGCTTTTAGAAAATGTAGCTAAAGATCTTGAAACTGAAATTGTTAAAATTGGCCGGATAATGGGACCAAAATGGGCGGCATGTAGTTTACAAGCTGCTACTGCTGTATGGCGTGCATATCCTGTATTATATATGCATTTTTCTCATTTTCATTCTGGTTTGGCAAAGAGATTAGCTAACATTAATTTCTTGCAAGACCTTGCTTTAATGATTGACATTCTTGAAGAATTTTCACTACTTTCAACTGCATTACAGTCAAGCTCAGCTAACATTCAGAAAGCACAAAAATCGATCAAACGTACCATAAAAGCCTTGGAAAATTTAAAAATTGGTGCTGGAAAGCATGAATCTCAAATTGAAGGTTTGATTAAGTCAGATAAGTTTAAAGATATTCCATTTAATAAAAATAATAAATTTAATGCCCTTCCTAGGAACATGTTACTAGAAAATATAATTCAACACATGAACTTAGGTCTTTTATCTGACAGGAACCATGATGAAAGTATTTTTAATTATTTTGATTTGCTAGAACCTTCTACATGGCCTTATGAAGAAATAACTTCACCATGGATAACTGGTGAAAAAAAATTATTTCATTTGTGTGAAATTTTAAAATTCGAAGTTGATTTGAATGATTTTCGGGAATTTGTAAATAATAATGTAAAGTCAATGTTTCAATTCCTACAACCGTACAAAAAGCTAAAAGATAGCACCATTGCAGTCAATAGTGCTGAAGCTGAAAGAGGTTTCAGTTTAATGAACATAATTTGTACAAGGGTGAGAAATAGTTTAACAGTAGGTCATATATCAGATTTAATGACTATAAGTTTGTTGGGAAAAGAGTTAGGTGATTGGGATGCAACTCCCTTTGTAAAATCCTGGTCAAATTGCAATCACAGATTAGCTACAGATACAAGAGTTTGACAAAAGTCAACAAAAGTCTATGAGAATCAGTTGGCTATATGGAACGTACAAGAAAGAGTATTGTGTGGGAATTCCCTGGTTAGGTCTTGGCGCTTTCACTGCCGTGGCCTGGGTTCAATGCCTGGTCAAGGAACTAAGGTCCTGCAAGCCGTGTGGTGCGGCCAAAGAGAAAAGAGTATTGTATATGATTTTATCATTTGTAAATTGTATGCTGCACATCTTTTAAATGCATACATTTTTATTTCAAAAGCCAGTTGTTAAACATTATTCAGCACGTTGCTGTTTAAAAGGCATTCTCCAAAGAGATAAAGTTGATTGTTTTTAGGAGCAATGGGTTTTTAGAGGTTGGTCCATGTCTGCTAGAGTGAGCCAAATACATATTTCAGGGAATCCTATACAGAACATCCAACAATTCCATTTTTGCTTTGTTTTATTTTTTTGTGAGGATACGAAAGAGTAATATAACCCAAATAACTTCTGAGCCCTGGAAGTTATATCAAATAAAAGAGAAATGGAATAAAAACTGCAAGCCTTGTGACTTTTGTCTTTCTCATTTCCAGATCTGCACTATCTAATATGGTAACCACTAGGACCATGTGGCTATTAAGCATTTGAAATGAGTTCAGTAGGACTAAGAAAGTAGATTTTTAAATTAATTTTAATTAAACATAAAAACTAAAGCAGTGTGAAATATTTTTGTTGAACTCAACTTATTTGTTTTTTTTAAAAATACATTTAATTTTGTTATCTTGCTTAAGGTGTGATTGTTGGAATGTGCTTGTCAGACTCCACGTGCTATGTCTGGTATTATATATAAACATCACTGATTGAGTTGGTGTTGGATTCAATGTAAATTATTTTTTACTATGAATCAATGTAACATAATGTATTTATCTGAATGTTTTATGCTGACAACAGGAATTACAGTGATTACTTCTGTAAATCATAGTTGATAATTGATATACTTGTTTTACTTACTATTTTTCTAGTTTAGACATGAATATGAACGAACTTTAAATTTTAAAATGAAGGCATACTGAAAAAGCAGCAAGTAGAACTGCAGAAGCTAGTCCTACAACTGGGACAGTAAACAAAGACTGGAAGAAGGTATGTTGCAGATTTCACAGTGAATGACGATTGCAGTTTGTTGTGGCAGAGAAAAACAAGCTATAATTTAACAAAAAATAAGACAGTAAAGTAACAATATTGAGACAGTTCCAGCAAATGCATAATGAATGGGTGAATGAAGTTACCTTTCAAAAGTCAAAAAAGAATTGAAATTTAGTCGCCTGAAATCACAATGAAATGTCCAACAGAATTTTTTTGAACACCTTTTAAAAGGATTGAGTTTGTTAAGTTTGGCCAGATATAAAACAGCTTGGATTCTTGCATGAAAAAGAATTAGTTTTAGATAGATGGAGAGTAAAGTTCATTATTTCAGTTATAGAAATTGTTAGAAATTTATGAGTTAAAGCCTAAAAACATCTTATAAAAAAAGTACAGAGTCTTCAGTTGTCACCAAATGTTGCTTGTAGAATACAGGAACTTTTAACAATATTAAAGATTAATTGATTCAAAATCTGAAAAATTACAAGTACTTTTCTTTAGCTTTAGATGAGTTATGTAATAGAAAATGTGCTGTCCAAGTAATACTTGGATTGCGTTTTGTCTCATAGGACTTAAAAATTTACAAAGAAATAATTTCAATTCATGACCTGTATAGCTATATTTTAATCTTTAAATTATCGAAAGAGTTTCATCTAGATGAGAAAAAAGTACTTCTTGTCACAATAAATGGCATTCCAGCTAGGTTAGGTCAAAAGTCAGATTTCACTGGAATTTTTAAATGAGCTTGGTGTTTCCCCTATTTCTTCATTCCACTGTGTGGTACAGTTTGAGAGTACTTGTGCTCAGTTTTCCGAAATGATCTCTATGATGCTGTCATGGGTACAGTTGTTACGTGTTAAGTGATATGAGTCAACATCAGCTTACAGGATTGCTGAACAAATGAAAAGACAATGAATTTAGTGATTTGTGTACTCTGCCAGTTGGTTGAATTGTGGAAAAGTTCTACAAAACTTAACTGTACCGTTAACACCAGTTCAAGATGTTCTTGCAACAACAGAAATGCTAGCCAAATATTTAAATAATCAAAGAGAAAATTGGGCCGTTTGTTTTCTGCTCAGTATTAAACAGAATATGAATGATCTAAATTTGAAGCTCCAAGTAAGGGAAAAAGCCTACTTGTGCTACCTAGACAAGTACTAGAATTTATTTATTTATTTAAAAAATTTTTAAATATTTATTTATTTATTTATCTTTGGCTGCATTTGATCTACATTGCTGTGCGCGGGCTTTCTCTAGTTGCAGTGAGCGGGAGCTACTTACTCTTCATTGCAGTGCGTGGGCTTCTCATTGCGGTGGCTTCTCTTGTTGGGGAGCACGGGCTCTAGGCACGTGGGCTTTGTTGCTCTGCGGCACATGGGATCTTCTTGGACCAGGGCTCCAACCCGTGTTCCCTGCATTGGCAGACGGATTCTTAACAACTGCGCCACTAGGGAAGCCTCTAGAATTTATTTTGAAATTGAAACTTTAAAAAATAAAAGTCAGAATAACTTCACACATCTTTCTAATATGAATTGGTATGCATAAGATTTTAACTGTTTTTGACAGGTAAATTTACTACAAAAACTACAAGAAAAATTTGAAAAATGTTACTTATTGATAAGTTTAGAGTTGCTTTTCAATTTACTCAGTAACTCTCAGTTCAGTGTTAGCAATACTGAGCTGACACAAGATTTATTGAATTTACTTAACTTGGACAAATGTAGTTTTCAAACTGCTGTGCTTTTGCTCTGAAGGCAAATCAATTTTTTTAAAACAGATAAACAGGATTTTTCCAGTGTGGATTTAAAAAGTAAAGGAAAAATTTTCTTTCAGGTACTGGCAAACTTAAATGTGTTTGGAACAGTATGGGTATGTGAATCTACTTTTTTCAACTGTAAGTTTTATGAAATTTATGTATAGATCAAGTATTTGTGATGAAAAAGGCATTCAGATTAATTGAGATGAGCTTTAAGTATAAAATACACATCAGATTTTAAAGACTTAGCATGTAAATCATCCCCATTAATAACTATATTGATAACATGTTGAAATAATATTTTGGAAAAACTGAGTTAAATAAAATATTAAAATTAAATCCATCTATTTATTTTAACTTTAGAATTACATATGTAATTAGAATTACATTATAATTCTGTTGGACAGTACTCTGTATCTGATGGTACTCTCAAATCTGGGTTTCTCTAATCCAGACCTCACTCTTGACTTCAAGATCCATAGTCAACTGCCTTATCATTTTCACGTGTTGTCCCATAGGTATCCAAGCTGAATATGTCCAAAGCTGAACTTATGCCTCACCATATGTGTTTTGGAGAATGGCATGACTATCCACCTAGTTTCTCAAACTTGAAACTTAGAAGATATTTGAAACCTTTTCTTTATCTTGCCTTTTCTCTCTCACCTTTTAAATATCTCTGAATCTATATTTTCCTCGCTATCATCACTGCCCTTGTTTCTCTTGCTTAGAGTACAATAATAACTTAATAACAAGTCTCACTACCTTCATTCTTGTCCCTTCCTTGTCCCTTCCATCCTCCACAGTAACTCAGAAATGGCTATTCTGAAATACACATTTATTCTTATAACTTTTATTGGTCAAGAAGACATTCAGACTCATGACAGAAAACCCAACTAAATCACTTGAATGGACTTATCATTTTGAATAACAAGAAATCTGGAGATGGCTTCAGGCTTTGCTTGAGTAGCTCAGTGGTATCATTGCTATGTTACCTGGGATGATTTTGGCCTTTCCGTTAGGGTTATAGCATGACTGGCACAGTTTTACACATGCTGGATTTAAGGCAAGAAGGCAAGGGTTGGAACAAGCCCTGGATATCAAAAAATCAAAAGGTTTGCCAGAAGGCTTTTCAAGTAGATTTGCATTTCACTGGCAAGAACTATATCAATGTGGCCATCCCTCATTGCAGTAGAGGCTTGGAATGTGAATTTTTACCTTTCCTAGCTTCTGTAATAAAGGTAAGCAAGGGGGGCAAGGGGAGTGGATGGTAGTTTAGCCAGTCTGTGAGGTTTACCATTTTTCTCCCCTACTGAAAATCCTTCACTAGTTCCCCACTTTCTTCAAGATAGTAAAGTTCAACCTTTCTGGTTTCCTTATAGTAAGAGTTCATTTTTTTTGTCATTTTCCCCTACTAGGTAGTGAGTTTCTTGAAAAGAGTCTATAACCCTGGTTATTAGCAATGACTAGCACATAGTAGAAGCTCAGTAAATGCTTGCATAGTATTGGACATTTCCTACATATCAGTTCATTTTTATGAATTGTTTACATCTCCAAATTTTCCTATTTCCCAGTGAACTTCTAAGGGAAATAAGATACTCTTCTGTTTTAAATTTCAGGTATATAGTTACGCCTTATATAACCTTTCATGTTTACTTTGAAGAGAAATTGAGGTACTCTTAAAAATGAGTTGAAAATATTTCCTGTTTTTTTAATATTGTAGAGATTTCAGGGTTTGGACAGAGAATTTTCAACAAGATTTTTATATTAAGCATTTTTTAAAAATTGCAATTGGTAGTGTGAAAAACAAAAACATCTTATAACCAACTTACCTTATAATCAGTACTGCTACCTGGTTTATTGCTTAAGTTTGTGTTTTAATTTACAAGCATGTTGGTGCCAAGTGATATTTCTTTACTTGTCATGAGTTAATGAGGAAGGTGAGGAACAGTCTTAATATAAAATTTATATTCATCCACATTAGAGGAAAATGGTGCACTTTGGTAATCCTCAAGTTTTGAGAAGTGGTGCCGATTTGACCAAAAAGCATGGGAATGGTTAAATAGGCAAATATAAAATACCATTTTTTCTTGTTGATTTCTTTAAAAGAAAGCAAAAGTTGTAACATTATTTTGTCATTTGTACTAGACACATGACAAGTAGAGCAGGGGTCCCCAACCCCTGGGCCATGGACTGATACTGGTCCGTAGCCTGTTATGAACTGGGCCGCACAGCAGGACATGAGCGGCGGGTGAGCGAGCAAAGCTTCATTTGCCACTCCCCATTGCTTGCATTACCGCCTGAACCACCCCCCAACACACACACAATACACCCCCCCCACCCCCCGCCAACGTGGAAAAATTGTTTTCCACAAAACCGGTTCCTGGTGCCAAAAAGGTTGGGGACCGCTGAACTAGAGCATAAAATAGTAGGGGTTAGGTATAGTGAAGTATATGGTTGCAAAGTTTCTATGTATTACATGAAGTGGTACAATATTAACTACATAAAAAGAAAAGATTGTATAACTAAAAAATATAAATAAAATGGAAGTTTTAAAAATGTTTAAATGTTTTTTTAAAAGGCAGGTAAAGGTACAGAAGAACAAAACAGTGAGTACAAACAAAACTTACAATTATGTTTAAATATAGCCATAGCAATAATTACATTAAATAATAATGGTCTGGACTTCCCTGGTGGTGCAGTGGTTAGGAATCTGCCTGCCAATGCATGGGACACGGGTTTGAGCCCTGGTCCGGGAGGATCCCTTACGCCACAGAGCAACTAAGCCTGTGTGCCACAACTGCTGAGCTTGCATTCTAGAGCCTGTGAGCCACAGCTGCTGAGCCCACATGCCACAACTACTGAGGCCCGCACACCTAGAGCCTGTGCTCCGAAACACAAGAAGCCACTGCAATGGAAAGCCCTCACACCACAATGAAGAGTAGCCCCGGTCGCCACAACTAGAGAAGGCCCACACGTGGCAACGAAGACCCAACGCAACCAAAAATAAATAAATTTATAAAAAAAATAAATAATGGTCTAAACACACCAGTTAATAAGGCAGAGATGAACCAAAATGAATAAATAGCAAGACCCAATAATGTGTGTCTAGAGGAGATAGATATAAAATCAAAAGTTGAGGGTAAATGGGTGGGGAATGTACTTTGGGATTCCTCCTGCTATGTACTGGAAACCCTGAACATTGTTTATAAACATAAGAAGACTGAAAGATGGAGAGAAGGCAGACCAGCTATGAATGTTAGAACTCACAGAATGATAGAATGGTGAGTTCCCTGAGTTTTCTATTTGCCTCATATCCCAGGCTTGGAGCTGAAGAAGCTAGCAACCTGGAAATGCCAATGGATGCAGACAAGAAAGCCCTGCAAAAAGCCTGTCTTCTCTTCAAAAGATCAGGGAGGGGCAGGTTAGCAAGACAGAAAACATATTATTTTACACAATAACCTCTCTGCTTCAGCCAAATACCACAGAGAACACTGCAGCTTCACCCAAACCACCAGAGGCCAAGTGGGGAGCCTGGACTTCCACCTTTGCCAGCTTATAATGAAGTACCACTGACCTGAATCCCATCCCACTGGGCTGATGTCAGAGGAGGCCTAATGGAGAGTCATGACGTTTACCTTTGCTCAGCATTAAGGAGCCCCTTCCCCCAACTTCAGGTATTAACAGAAACTAACTAGGGAGCTTGGACTTCTTTACTACCTGGTAGTAACCAGGCAACAAACAACATCCCCCTTTCTGCTCCTAAAGTGGTGTCAGCGGAAACCAACTGAAGCAGAAAGTTTGTGATCTAGAGTCTCATAATATAATAACCAATATGTCTATGTCTGTTTCAATAAAAAGTCACATGTCATTCCTAGAACCAGGAATATCTTGAGTGAAAAAGACAATAGATACCAACACTGAGCTGCCATAGATGCTAGAATTATCTGACACAGATTTTAAAGCTTCAACAAGAAATTAAGACGTGTTTTTGAAATGAATGAAAACATAGAATGTCTCCGCACAAAAAAGAGGAAGTCTCAGCAAAGAAGTAGAAGATATAAAGAACCAAATGGAAATTTTAGTAATGAAAAATACAATAACCAAAATAAAAAACTTAATGGATTGGCTCAAGAGAGGAATGGATGGGACAGAGGAAGGAATCAGTGAAGTTGAAGGTAAACAATAGAAATTACACAATCTGAACAAGAGAGGAAATAGACTGGGGCAAAAAAGAATCCAGCCACAGGTACCTGTGGGACTATAACAAAGAAGCTAATATTCATGTCATCAGAGAACCAGAAGGAAAGGAGGAGGGCAGGGCTAGAAAAGTAAGATACATTGTCTGAAAACTTTCCCCATTGAGCAAAGACAAATCTCAATTCAAGAAGCTGAGTGTATTTAAGAAATACACACCAGTTACAAAGTCAGATTTTGTAAAACTAAAGACAGAAGTCTTGACAGCACTGAGGAAGAAAGGCACCTTACATATAGAGAAAAACAGAAGAGGCCAGAAAGAGGCACAACATTTTTCAAATACTGACAGAACTGTCAACATAGATTATCTGGTGAAAATATCTTTCAGGAATGAAGGAGAAATCAAAACATTCTCAGGTGAAGGAAAACTAAGGAAATTTGTCATCAACAGACCAATGCTAAAATGAACGTTTAAGGGAAGTTCTGTAAACAAACGATTAAAGGAGGAATCTGGGAACATCAGGAAGGAAGAAAATATAGTAAGTAAAAAGGGTAAGCATGAAGCAGTATTGTGTTGTTTGAAAGTGGACTTAGATTTGTTGTAAATATATGTTGCAAACACTAAGAGAAACCACTAAAATATTTTTAAAAAATTTTTAAAGTATAATTGATATGCTAAGAAGATAAAATAGGATCATATAAAATGCTCAATTAAAACCAGAGAAGGGAGAAAAGATTGGAAAACAAAAACAAAAGCAAAAACAAAAAAAAGGGGACTTCCTGGTGGTCCAGTGATAAAGAATCTGCCTTCCAGTGACTGGGACACAGTTTTGATATCTGGTTGGGGAACTAAGATCCCTCGTGCTGTGGGGCAGCTAAGCCCACACGTCACAACTACTGAGCTCGCCCGCCTCAACGAGAGAGCCCACGAGCCGCAGACTACAGAGCCCACGTGCTTTGGAGCCTGCACCACAACTAGAGAGAGAAAGCCTGCACACTTCAACTAGAGAGAAGCCTGCATGCTGCAACGAAGACCCAACGCAGCCAAAAAAATAAATGAAATAAATATTTTTTTAAAAAACAAAAAAAAGAAGGAAGAACAAGGTAACATGTAGAAAAGTTACAAATGTAGTATATGTTAATCTGTCTATACCAATAGTCACTTTATTTTTATTTTTGGCCACACCACACGGCTTGCGGGATCCTAGTTCCCCAACCAGGGATTGAACCTGGGCCCCCTGCAGTGGGAGTACAGGGTCCTAACCACTGGACCACCAGTGAATTCCCCCAATAGTCGCTTTAAATGTGAATGGTCAAAATATACTAATTAAAAGAGATTGTCGAGTAGATTAAAAAAAGTAAGAACCAACTGTGTGTTTTCTACAAGAAATATTTAGGTATAAATCCAACAAAATATGTGTAAGGGAATATATGTGTTAGGAAATATATATGTAAGGAAAAATTGTGTACAGAAATGTATGAGGAGAACTAAAATTCTGAAGAAAGAAATCCAAGAAGATCTAAGTAAGTAGAGAGATATTCTGGGTTCATGGATAGCAAGACTCAATATTGTTAAGATATCAGTTCTTCCAGTTTGATTTGTAGATTCAGTGTAATCCAGATGAGAATTCTAGCAGGTTACTTTGTGGATATCAACAAACTGATTCTAAAGTTTATATGGCAAAGCAAAGACCCAGAATAGCCAACACCGTATTGAAGAAAAAGAGCAAAGTTGGAGGAGTGACTACCCAGCTTCATGACTCACCAAAAATGACAGTTTGGTAGTGACAGAGTGGGCAAATAGATAATGGAACAGAACACAGGACCCAGAAATGGATCCACAAACATACAATCAGCTGACCTTTGACAGGAGCAAAAGCAATTCAACAAAGAAAGGGTAGTCTTTTCAACAGATGGTGCTGAAACCACCAAACATCCACATGCACAAGAGTGCTGTGGTGCTTCCAGAGCATAGAGTACTACTCAGCAGTAAGGAGGAACAGATTTTTGTTATTTAAAACAACTTAATTCTGAGTGACAGAAGTCAATCTCAGAGGATTACGTATCGTAGGATTCCATTTGTATAACATTCTTGAAATGACAAAATTCTTAAGATTAAGGAGTTAAGGAGGTTAAGGATTGGTGGTGAGGATGTCAGGGAAGTGAGTGTGACTGTAAAAGGACAGTGGTAGGGATCTGTGGTGATGGAAATATTCTGTATCTTGACTGTCACTCAGTATCCTGGTTGTGATATTGTACTATAGTTTTGCAAGATTCACCAAGGGAACACTGAGAAGAAGATACATGGTGTCTCTGGGTATTGAAATCCTTACAACTGCATGTGAATCTAAATTATCTCAAAAATAAATTCAATTAAAAAAGAAAAAACCCTCATCTAGACATACTTCATGAGTTAGTCAAATACAGCACTGCCCAGTAGTATACGGCTGTATTTTTTTCTCTTCTAGGCTGGTTAACTCAACAGAACCCTAAGTGTAATTACACTTCTTTACCCCTATATATTCCTTTTGGTGGGGGGGTGGGGCTGGCTGTTTTCCTATAGTCATTATTAGGAAAGAATATAAACCAAAAAATCACCAAATTTCTACAAATTTTAACGTGTCCAAGAGCCTAGCAACCCATGCCCCATGCCCTGTGATAGACTGTGTCCTCCACCCAGTACTGAGTTCAAGGTAGCTGTCATTGGTCTAGTCTTGAAGGGACGACTTAAAGATGATCTAATAGGATCTCTTTTTTGTACACAGCGAAACTGAAGTTCCAAGAGGTTAAATGAATTGCCATAATCACAGAGTCATGAACAGATAACCAACACTTAGCCATATCGTTTTTTGTATTTACTACTATTGAAACTGTGATTTTAAGTCATGTTCTGCCTTTTAATATCTACATGACCTTGAAGACCTGATCTTTCAACAAGGATAATATACTAACCTCATAAATGGTTCCAGGTTTTGTGGGGCTTATTGCTTATTGAATTTGGCAAGCTGTTTAAGAAAACCCCCACAAAACTATGAATACAGTATTAGATGCAATTTGAAATATTATTTAGGCCAAGATAAGCATACATATTGTCTTTTCATTTGACAACTTTGTAATATACTTTTCTATAGCAATAGGAGTAATAGGAAGCTCATTTTGAGTATCTTTTAACATAGTTGATGGAAATTTGCTTTTTATTTTTGACAGTTTACAGAGGTTTCTTTCAAATTCTCAACCGTTTGTTAGTAATACAGTGTAATTTTTTTTGATTGTTGTCAAATTTGAGGAAACTTCTATTGAGTTTCTTTGAAATCTGAGCTGTAAGATTTTGGTGCATTTTAAATTTTCTACAGAGTGAGTGCTCTTAAATATTCTTCAAGTTGACCACATTCAGAGTATTTCTAGAAGACATCCCAAACTGAGATGGCCAGCAATAACGTAATTAATTACACATGGAAGAGATTACAAAACACAAAAGTATATCCCAGTCAACCCTTAATAAAATCTTAGAAGTGCTCACTGCCACTTTGTGGAGGAGCAGGAGAAGGCACAAAGGAGCAGTTGAAGTGGAAAGAGACAGCGCTCTTAATGGTTAAAATGTGTGATTTTTGCAAATTCTACAAAAACATAACCATGTGAACATATTTCTAGGGCCCCTTTGTTGGAAGGTATCCAATGCAAGTAAACTGTTAGCTTCACACTAATTCTGCCACAACCTCGTTCGTTGGGTTTGTTAGCTTTAAATGAGGTAAGGGAGGCTTGGACATTTTCCAGAAACTTAACAAGCAATCAATAAATGTGACTTGAAGAATGACAGAATAGTTGATAACTTTTTAAAGATGATGGTTATGTATGGGTGTACTGGGGGTTCATTTTACTTTGTGTTTTAAAACTTCTGTAATACTTTTTTTTTAATGTCACTTGAGATAAAAATATATCTAAAATACTTTAGTTTCTATGGTGGAATTCCTCTGAATAAATTATACAGTTCTCAATTCTCCTCATGAATAATAGTTACTAATAATTTGCATTTTTGAGCAAAAGTAGATATAGTAGATATCTACTAATATAAAAATAGATATAAAAATAACATGTAACTATTAAAAGTATTATAAAACTGCCATAAATTTGCCCTGTTTTTTTAAATTTGCTTTTTATGGGTTTTACAGTTACCTGAAACAAAAGCACCTTCAGTTGTAAGTCTTAACGTTGGATCTTGTTGGAGACTCTGCAGCCTCCCTGGCAGTGAGCACAAGGACAGGTGCAGTGACAGGCTGGGAGACACCCATGACATCGCTGGGCTGTGCTGATCGGAGCACAAACTCGTGAAGAAGCTGCAAGTAGATTCCACCCTCAGTACAAGTGACGCATCAAACCAGAGAATTTCTAGCAGGCCCATGAGCATGCAATATCGTTTCTTGGAAATACGCATTTCCCCATCCCAAAATAAAATAGGTATACTGAAAAAATTTAAGTCTATTCCTGCCTCAAACCAAATTCCAGAAAAAAATTAAAGATGGAGTAAAGAGCTAAAAGTGAAGCCATAACAGAAAAGTAAACAGTGGTGGATATTTTTATGTTCTCTAAAGGAAAAGGACTTCCTAAGTCTATAGTTAGTGCAACAAAAGTGCCAAAGAAAAATTTATTAACATCTGAGTTCCTGCCCTGTGTTCTGCATCCTCCGTGGAGATGACAGTCTCACAGAGAGTTCTACCCTGTGCTGGAATGTGCACTCAGTGTTTTCATCTGTTCTATGGCAATGTTTTTCTGTGAATGGCTTTCTTGCGTTTGACAATTTTGCAGCTCTTTCCCACATTTTTTCTTATAAAATCACTTACCGATGCTGTGCCATAGCCTTTCATGAACACTTGTTTCTTAATGACTTGGTTTTTCCCAGCTCAGCTATTTGCATCTGGGTTTGTGGATGGTAGGAGGGGCCCTCTTTGCTTCACAGAGACCACTGACTCTGGCTGCTGTGGCTCTTCTGAGGAATGTTTTGTGTAGCCCTGCTTCCTCTGTCGTCTGACCCAGGCTCAGTCGGAGAGGACTTGTCACTGGTCCTGCATCCCCAGGTCCTTCACCAGCACAGCAGACAGAGGACAGAGCCCCTGCTCTTCCAGATGAGCCCTGCACCTCAGGGGGTATGTTTTTGCTGGACCTTTCTGAGATCTGCTGCCGGGAGCCCTCCAAATACTCTCTGTGCCTGTTCTCTCTGCATCTGACTTCTGCTGAAGCTCAGCTCACCTCCCCCCTCAGTTGTTAGATTTACAGATTCTAGATTTTGCATTTCTGGAGGAGTTTCTGCCTTTCAGGAAGTATACTTGCCTGGTACTTTCTGAGATCTGCCACTCATGAGGCCCATTGACATTTCCTTTGCATTTTCTGTTTAATTTTAACTGCGTTTCTTTAGAGTTTTTATTTTATTTATTTATATTTCTTTTTGGCTGTGTTGGGTCCTCGTTGCTGTACGCAGGCTTCCTTTAGTTGCAGCGAGCAGGGAGCTTACTCTTTGTTGCGGTGTGCGGGCTTCTTATTGCAGTGGCTTCTCTTGTTGCAGAGCACGGGCTCTAGGCACGCGGGCTCAGCAGTGGGTCTCGCAGGCTCTAGAGCGCAGACTTAGTAGTTGTGGTGCACGGGCTTAGTTGCTTCGTGGCATGTGGGATCTTCCCGGACCAGGGCTTGAACCTGTGTCCCCTACATTGGCAGGCGGATTCTTAACCACCGTTGCCACCAGGCAAGTCCGTGTTTCTTTAGAGTTTTGCAGATTTTTTCTGTCACCTATTTGCTGAGAAAGTGGGGCATTTAAAAAGAATCTTTATTTGGTTACTTATTTGTTATTTTTCCTCATTGTTTTGTTTGCTTTCTCAGAGGAGGAGTAGAGAGGTAGCAAGGTTACCAGCGTTTATACCAGAGTTACATCTACTGTTGCTATTTGGATGCCCAGTGCAACTCTGATTCTCCTTTTACTCAGAACCTGTGTCCTCATACTCCTTGGGGCTCTTGTAATCTTTGTCTCTGATATACTGGAATTGGAAGAACATGTGCCTGTTGTTTAGCTTTTTAAATTTATTGTACTGGGTACATGATGGATCTCTCAAATCTGGGAAAATTTATTTTATTACTTTTTATACAAATTATAATGTTCTCCCACCCTTCAGTTTATCTCTTTCTGGAAGTCCAATTATCCTGGAAATCCAGTTACCTTGAACTGAATCTCTGTCTTATATCTTTTTCTGCAATTTTTTGTGAGTCTCCCAAGCTGCTTTTTCTGTTTCTGAGACATTTCCTTGCCTATGTAAATTCCAGCCATCTATTGAATTTTTAATTTCAACTGTCAAAACTCGAATTTCCAAGACCTATTTCTTGTTCCCTGATTATTTCTTTTTCATTAAAATACTATGTTTATTTCTGGATGCCCTTTATCCCTCTAGAAAAAAATTCTTTTAAATATTATTTTCTGGGCAGTATCTGTTTCACGGAACCAAGATCTCTTTTTCTTGTTACCTTAGATTTACTTCTTCTCTCCAGGGCCTTTCCATTTGATCCTTGGATGTTCTTTCATATTTAAATGTTATGGGGAACTTCACTCTTGAATCGCTGGGTAGAAAGCTGTCTGTTTGGGTAGTTATCCTATGTATCAGTCTTGAGACTGAGTCCTTTGTTTGGTGCTGCATTGCTCTCCAGAAGATCCTGTGGTTCTTCCGGCTGTTAATACTTTGCACATGTGACAGCAAAAGGGGGCTGGAAGTGACCGTGTTCCCAAAACAGACTTCCAGCGAATTCTCTTTTCAGCTCTCACTCATGCCCACAACTGCACCTGGTGTCCTGGGCCCTGGATGTCTCCTTTTAACTTAATGCAGAGAATGTCTTGTGAGTAGAGATGTGGAGATGTGTAGGAGGAGGGATTTATGGCTCCTGCATGCAGTCTTTCAACCTATCTTTGTTATATGGAACGTTATCTACATCATCCATTATACCAGGTCAGTTCTGAGCCCCTCCTGGGTTTTCTGGGGCAAACTGGTTTGCTTCCTCTGCCCTGTGAAATCAGTTACTACTCTATTTAATTTCTCACAACATTTTTTCAAATGGCTGATGCAGATAATACCAGATAATACACTGTAAGGTTGTATGGATCAAATGAAGTTATATGTGTAAGATGCAAAATACAGCACCTGGCATGGAGTAATCATTCTATAAATGGTAGTTATACATGTAAAATGACCTCTCAAAATCCCAGATTACTTCCCAAGATGATGAAGACAAAAGAAAAATCTCTGTTGCTGTCTTTGTGGACTTATTTATTTTTTTATATTCATCTTGAAAAAAAAATTGCGGGAGAAATGAAATGAAATCATGCTTTAATTTGCCATTTTAATGTCTTAATTACTAGAGGTTATAACACCTGATAATTATAACTCAAAATTCTTTGGTTTTTAAGAATATTTTGACTATTTTTATAAGTTTATTAGTCCAGATGAGGTTTTGTTTTTTATTTTTGGCTGCGTTGGGTCTTCGTTGCTGTGTGCGGGCTTTCTCTAGTTGTGATGAGTGGGGGCTACTCTTGTTGTGGTGTGGGCTTCTCATTGCAGTGGCTTCTCTTGTTGCAGAGCACGGGCTCTAGGCACATGGGCTTTAGTAGTTGTGGCACACAGGCTCAGTAGTTGTGGCGCAAGGGCTTAGTTGCTCCACGGCACGAGGTATCTTCCCGGACAAGGGCTCGAACCCGTGTCCCCTGCATTGTCAGGGGGATTCTTAACTACTGTGCCACCAGGGAAGCCCCCAGATTAGTTTTATGATCATTTTGATTGGAATTACGCTTAAATAGTTTTCAAATTGAGAAAGAAGTTATATCTCTGCAAAACTGATTCTTCCAATTCAGGAACAAGTTCAGTTTAAATTATAGCTTTTCTTTTTTTAGTAAATATTTGCATTTTTTTCATATAGGTCTTACACACGAATTTAAATCCTACGTTTTTTATATTTTGTAGGTTGTTGCTGTAAACATTTTTTTCTGTTATTTGTTTTGTTTTATTGAAGTATAGTTGATCGGTAATGTCATGTTAGTTTCATATATACAGCAAAGTGATTCAGTTTTACATATATACACTTTTTTAGATTTTTTTCCATTATAGATTATTACAAGATATTGAATATAGCTCCATGTGCTATACAGTAGGACCTTGTTGTTTATCTATTTTATATATTACTATATAATAATGTATATTATTATATATATATAATGTATGTGTATCTGTTCATCACAAACTCCTAATTTATCCCTTCACCCCTTCCCCTTTGGTAACCATAAAGTTTGTTTTCTATGTTAGTGAATGTGTTTCTGTTTCGTAAATAAGTTCATTTGTATCTTTTTTTTCTTTTAGATTCCACAAATGAGTGATATCATATATTTGTCTTTCTCTGACTTACTTCACTTAGTATGATAATCTCTAGGTCCATCCATGTTTCTGCAAATGGCATCATCTCATTCTCTTTTATGACTGAGTAATATTCCATTGTATATATACACTACATCTTCTTTATCCATTCCTCTGTTGATGGACGTTTAGGTTGCTTCCACGTCTTGGCTGTTGTGAATAGTGCTGCTTTGAACGTAGGGGTGCGTGTATCTTTCCAAATTAGAATTTCCCCTGGATATATGCCCAGGAGTGGGATGCTGAATCATATGCTAACTCTACTTTTAGTTTTTTAAGGAACTTCCATGCTGTTCTCCATAGTGGCTGCACCAATTGATATTCCCACCAATAGTGTAGGAGCGTTCCCTTTTATCCACACACCTCTCCAGCATTTATTGGAGTTCTTTTTTTTTTTTTTAATTGAAGTCTCCAGCATTTATTATTTGTAAATGATGATGGCCATCCCGACTGGTGTGAGGTGGTACCTCATTGTAGTTTTGATTTGCGTTTCTCTAATAATTGGTGATGTTGAGCTTCTTTTCATGTGCCTGTTTGCCATGTGTATGTCTTCTTTGGAGAAATGACTATTTAGGTCTTCTCAGTTTTGGATTGGGTTGTTTGGCTTTTTGATATTGAGTTGTATGAGCTGTTGGTGTATTTTGGAAATTAAGCCCTTGTCAGTTGCATTGTTTGCGAATATTTTCTCCCAGTATATAGGTTGTCGTTTCCTTTTGCTTATGGTTTCCTTTGCTGTGCAAAAGCTTATAAGTTTGATTAGGTGCCATTTGTTTATTGCTTTTATTTCTTCTGCCTTGGAAGATTGACCTAAGAAAACATTGCTATATTTCATGTCAGACTATGTTTTGCCTGTGTTCTCATCTAGGAGTTTTATGCTTTCATGTCTTATATTTATGTCTTTAAACTATTTTGGGGGGGGGATGGAATTAACATTTTTTTTATCAAATAATTTTTTTATTGGAGTATACTTGCTTTACAGTGTTTTGTTAGTTTCTGGTGTATAGTCAAGTGAATCAGCTATATGTATAAATATATTCCCTCTATCTTTGACCTCCCTCCCCCTGCCCCATCCCACCCATCTAGGTCATCACAGAACACCGAGCTGAGCTCCCTGTGCTATACAGCAGGTTCCTACTAGCTATCTATTTTACACATGGTAGTGTGTTTATGTCAAACCTAATCTCCCAATTCTTCCCACCCTCCCCTTCCCCCACTGCATCCACACGTCCGTTCTCAACCTCTGCGCTTCTGTTCCTACCCTGAAAATAGGTTCATCTGTACCATTTTTCTAGATTCCACATATATATATGTGTTAATATATGATATTTGTTTTTTTTCTTTTTGACTTACTTCATTCTGTATGACAGACTCTAGGTCCATCCACATCTCTAAAAATGACCCAATTTCGTTACTATTTTTTTTTTTTTTTGCGGTATGGGGGCCTCTCACTGTTGTGGTCTCTCCCGTTGTGGAGCACAGGCTCCAGACGTGCAGGCTCAGCGACCATGGCTCACAGGCCCAGCCGCTCCGCGGCATGTGGGATCCTCCCGGACTGGGGCACGAACCCGTGTCCCCTGCATCGGCAGGCGGACTCTCAACCACTGCGCCACCAGGGAAGCCCCCCAATTTCGTTACTTTTTATCTCTGAGTAATATTCCAGTATATATATGTACCACATCATCTCTATCCATTCATCTATTGTTGGACAGTTAGGTTGTTTCCATGTCCTGGCTGTTGTAAATAGTGCTGCAATGAACATTGGGGTACCTGTCTCTTTTTTAATTATGGTTTTCTCAGGGTATATGCCCGGTAGAGGAATTGCTGGGTCATACGGTTGTTCTATTTTTTGTTTTTTAAGGAACCTCCATACTGTTTTCCACAGTGGTTGTATCAATTTACATTCCCACCAACATTGCAAGAGGGTTCTCTCTTCTCCACACCCTCTCCAGCATTTATTGTTTGTAGACTTTTTGATGATGGCCATTCTGACTGGTATGAGGTGATACCTCATTGTAGTTTTGATTTGCATTTCTCTAATAATTAGTGATGTTGAGCATCTATTCATGTGCCTCTTTGCCATTTGTATGTCTTCTTTGGTGAAATGTCTATTTATAGGTCTTCTGCCCATTTTTTGATTGGGTTGCTTGCTTTTTTAATATTGAGCTACATGAGCTGTTTATATATTTTGGAGATTAATCCTTTGTCCGTTGCTTCATTTGCAAATATGTTCTCCCATTCTGAGGGTTGTCTTTTCATCTTGTTTTTGATTTCCTTTGCTGTGCAAAAACTTTTAAGTTTAATTAGGTCCCATTTGTTTATTTTTGTTTTTATTTTCATTACTCTAGGAGGTGGGTCAAAAAGGATCTTGCTGTGGTTTATGTCAAAGAGTGTTTTTCCTATGTTTTTCTCTAAGAGTTTTAAGTTTATAGTGTCTGGTCTTACATTTAGGTCTTTAATCCTTGTCTTGTTCCTTATCTTAGAGGAAATACTTGCAGTTTTTCACCATTGAGAATGATGTTTGTTGTGGGTTTGTTGTATATGGCCTTTATTAGGTCCTGTATTGGATTCTGTTTGCTAGTATTTTTTGAGGATTTTTGCATCTATGTTCATCAGTGATATTGGTCTGTAATTTTCTTTTTTTGTGATATCTTTATCTGGTTTAGGTATCATGGTGGTGGTGGCCTTGTAGAATGAGTTTAGGAGTGTTTCTCCCTCTGCAGTTTTTTGGAAGAGTTTGAGAAGAATCAGTGTTAACTCTTCTCTAAATGTTTGATAGAATTTGCCTATGAAGCAATCTGGTCCTGGAGTGTTGTTTGTTGGGAGTTTTTAAATCACAGATTCAATTTCAATACTTGTAATTGGTCCCAGATTAGGCCCGGGACTTCAACAGGCTCCCCAGGGCTCAAGTGGCCAGGGAAAACTCTAGCTGCACTCCCTTCCGATCCTCCGCTTTCCTGAGGGTCTCCCCTGTCCCCATTGATCCCTAATTGTGGGTGAGCCGCTCCAGGCATGGTACCCTTCCCCTCCACCCAGCTGCCCCTCATGGGTGCTGGTCCAATTCGGCCAGCTTTTAGTTTTTCTCCCCCTTTCTCCCTCCCACTCCCACAGGACCCACGTGGCTGGAGGAGGTCTTGATGGGCAGAGGATCAGGCCCAGGACCTCAGCAGGCTCCCCAGGGCCCAAGTGGGCAGGGTAAATGCTGGCCTCATTCCCTTCTGATTCTCTGCCCTCTCCAGGGTCTCCCCTGTTTCCCCTCTGGGCGTGGGAACCCCTCCCCTCCCCCAACTGCTCCTCAGGGCTGCTGGTCCCATCCCACCTCTACTTCTCCTCCCCCCTCCCTCCCCCAACATCCTGCCCAGTCGCTTGGGCGTCTTCCCATTCCCTTAGTTGTCTGTGGTTCCCCACCAGTGCCTGGTAGGTGCACTAGTTGTGCAGAGATGTGAATTCCACATCCTCCTAGTCCACCATCTTGACTCCACCCCGAGATTCTAAATTATTTTTTTAACATCTATGTATGTATTTGGCTGTGTCGGGTCTTAGTTGCGGCACGCAGGATCTTTGTTGTCACGTGCAGGATCTTTGTTGCAGTATGCAGGATTTAGTTGTGGCATGTGGGATCTTTAATTATGGCATGTGAACTCTCAGTTGTGGCATATGGGATCTAGTTCCCTGAGCAGGGATCAAACCCGGGCCCCCTGCATTGAGAGCACGGAGTCTTAGCCACCAGACCACCAGGGAAGTCCCAAGTCTTTAAACTATTTTGAGCTTATTTTTGCGTATGGTGTGAAGGAGTGTTCTAACTTCATTGATTTACATGCAGCTGTCCAGTTTTCCCAGCGCTGATTGCTGAAGACACTGTCTTTTCTCTATTGCATATTCTTGCCTCCTTTGTCGAAGATTAATTGACCTTAGGTGTGTGGGTTGATTTCTGGGCTCTCTATTCTGTTCCATTGATCCATATGTTTGTTTTTGTGCCCGTACCATGCTGCCTTGATTGCTCTAGCTTTGTAGTATTGTCTGAAGTCTAGAAGGGTTATGCCTCCAGCTTTGTTCTCTTTCCTCAGGATTGGTTTGGCAATTCTGGGTCTTTTGTGGTTCCATATCAATTTTTGGATTATTTGTTCTAGTTCTGTGAAAAATGTCATGGGTAATTTGATGGGGTTCACATTAAATCTGTGGGTTGCTTTGGGTAGTATGGTCATTTTAACAATGTTAATTCTTCCAATCCAAGCTCATGAGTTATCTTTCCATTTCTTTGAATCATCTTCAGTTCCCTTTATCAGTGTTTCATTGTTCTCAGCGTCTGTCTTTCACCTCTTTGGTCAGTTTTATTCCTATGTGTTTTATTTCTTTTTGATGTGATTTTTAAAAGGGTTGGTTTTTTTTACTTTTTCTTTCTGTTGTTGCATTGTTAGTGTAAAGAAGTACAACAGCTTTTTGTATGTTAATCTTGTATCGTAATACCTTGGTGAATTTGTTTATCAGTTCTAATAGGTTTTTGTGTTGAGTCTATAGTTTTCTAGAGAGAGTATCATGTCATCTGCATATATTGACAGTTTTACCTCTTTCCTTCCAATTTTTTTTTTTTTTGCGGTGCGTGGGCCTCTCACTGTTGTGGCCTCTCCCGTTGCGGAGCACAGGCTCCGGACGCGCAGGCTTAGTGGCCATGGCTCACGGGCGCAGCCGCTCCATGGCATGTGGGATCTTCCCGGACCGGGGCACGAACCCGTGTCCCCTGCATCGGCAGGCGGACTCTCAACCACTGCGCCACCAGGGAAGCCCTTTGCTTCCAATTTGGATACCTTTTATCTCTTTTTCTTGTCTGATTGCTGTGGCTAGGACTTCCAATGCTATGTTGAATAAAAGTGGTGAAAGTGGGTATCCTTGTCTTGTTCCAGATATTAGCAGGAAGGTTTTCAGCTTTTCACTGTTGAGTATTATGTTGACTCTTGGTTTGGCATAGATAGCTTTTATTATGTTGAGGTACGTTCCCTATATAGCCACTTTGGTGACAGTTCTTATTGTGAATAGATGTTGAATTTTATCAGTGCTTTTTCTCATCTATTGAGATGATCATGTGGTTTTTGTCATTTCTTTTTTTGATTTGGCGTATCACATTGATTGATTTGCATAATGTTGAACCATCCTTATGGCTCTGGAATGAATCCAACCTGATCATGGTATATGATCATTTTTATGTGTTGTTGGATTCGGTTTGCTAATATTTTTTTGAGGATTTTTCTAACTATATTTGTCAAAGATACTGGCCTGTAATTTTTTGGTAGTGTCTTTGTCTGGTTTGGGTACCAAGGTGATGGTGGTTACATAGAATGACTTTAGGAATGTTCCCTCTTCTTCATGAGCTCCACCCCTCCGAGCTCTTGGAATGCACAAGCTCTGGAAGGTTGTCCACACATGGAGACAGGGCTGAAGTCTGAGCCGATTGCCTGCATTCCCCTGTGAACACACTGCTATGGTGGAGCCTGCCCCTCCCTTCGCATGATGGACCTGGGCTGTGTCCTGCACACACCCCCAGTTGCAGCCTGGACCACATTCTAGGCCCTTCGGACTGTCTTCGCACAGCCAAACTGAGTCCTCTCCCTGGGTCTGTCCACTGAAGCCTGAGTTTCAGCCCCCAGTTGCCACACACACCAGCAGGCATGCATCATGGGCTGGGAAGTGCAGTGAGGTGGTATTTTGTGACTGCCTTCTTTCACTTACCATAACATTTTAAGGGTTCATCCATCTTGTAGTATGTATTGGCACTTCATTCTTTTTGTGCATGAATAATATTCCATTGCATGTGCATATACTACATTTTATTTATTAATTCATCAAGTGATGAATGTTTGCCTTGCTTTCACCTATTAGCTATTATGAATAATGCTGCTATAAACATTCTTGGAAGTGTTTTTGTATGAACATATGTTTTCACTTCTCCCGGGTATATATCTAAGAGGGGAATTGCTGGATCATATGTTAACTCTTACGTTTAATCATTTGAGGAATTGCTACACTGCTTTCCAAAGTGGCTGCAAAATTTTACATTCCCCTAGCAGTACCATGAGGGTTACTGTTTCTCCACATCCTTGTCAACTCTTGTTATCTGACTTTTTAATCTTAGTTATCCAAGTGGGTGTGAAGTAGTATCTCATTCTGGTTTTGATTTGCACTTACCTGATGACTAATGATTTGAGCATATTTTCATGTGCCTATTGATCATTGTACATCTTTATATATCTTTGTATAGCTTTACATTCTGGATACAAGTCTCTTATCACATATATGATTTGCAAATATTTTCTCCCATTTCTTGGGTTATCTTGTCACTTTCTTGATGGTGTCCTTTGAAGCACAAAAGTTTTTAGTTTTGGTGAAGTCCAGTTTATGAAGTGATTTTTTAAAATTTTCATTTGTTGTACTTTACAAGTTCCATCTTTTTGTATAATTTTTATCTTTTATTGATATTTTCTATTTGATGTAACATTGCCATCATACCTTTATTTACTTCTTAATCATGTTTCCTGTAGTTCTGTGAATGTGTATATAATGGCTGATTTGGCATCTTTTTCTTACAAATCTGTTCTCACAGGCAGTTTCTGTTGACTGCTTTTTTGTTGTTGTTGTTTTTTAAAGTTAACCACTCCCGGACTTCCTTTGTGGCTCAGTGGTTAAGAATCCGCCTGCCAATGCAGGAGATACAGGTTTGAGCCCTGGTCTGGAAAGATCCCACATGCTGTGGAGCAACTAAGCCCATGTGCCACAACTACTGAGCCTGCACTCTAGAGCCCACGAGCCACAACTGCTGAGCCCGTGTGCCACAACTACTGAAGCCCGTGTGCCTAGAGCCTGTGCTCCACAACAAGAGAAGCCCCCACAATGAGAAGCCCGCACACCACAGCAAAGAGTAGCCCCTGCTTGCCACAACTAGAGAAAGCCTGCACGAGCAACAAAGACCCAATGCAGCTAAATAAATAAATAATGATAACCACTCCTAATTTTTTTTAAATTAATTAATTAATTCATTTATTTTTGGCTTTGGCCATTATTAGGGCAAGATTTCATTTAATTCCCAATTAAGCAAGTACTTGTAAGTATAAATTCTGTATGAACATAATAAAATCTTCCCAGTGTCTTTCAACTGAGGATAACCCAGGTACCTAAGTTCAAGGAAACCTGTTACTCCAGTGAGGAGTTTAATACCACCAAACAAAACTTAGGATCATGAGCCAACAATGGGAGGTTAGAGACACAGGAGAGACTCACTCAAATTTATCTGGACCCTCAGAGGAGGCAGATGGGCACAAGAGGCCTCTGCTGGTACCCAGGCTCTGGATCCTCATAGAGTTTAGGCAAAAGAGAGAAGTCTGCTCTGGGTCTCTTCATTGGTTGCCAAAATTATTGACAGAAAAAACACGAAACACATCCTAAAAAGTTTCAAGTTACATGTTTTATTTGGGGACCTTACTGAGGACTGTAGCCTGGGGAAACAGCCACTCAGATAGCTCTGAGGAACTGTTCCAAAGAGGCGAGAGGAGATATGTAGGAGTTTTTGCTGAAAAAAAAAAAAATATAGCAAACATCACAAGGTAACTGCTAATCACACAAAAAAAGACATCTCAAGTTAATGATTTCAGTGCTCTTTTATGTATGGGAAGATGCAAGAATCTTGGGTCATTGAAATTATTCCTTCAATATACATCTTACCGATCTAGGGCCAGTACCCTTTTTTTCTCCACCTTGAATTCCCCTCAGTGTGCACTGCAGTGGCTGAGGGATGGAATCCAGTAACATGTGTTTACTGGAATGACAGGTGACATCATTTGTCCACATCAGCATAGCTCTGCACATCATCATGTCACAAGTACTCTGTATTCTTAAAACTGCATGTGAATGTAAAATTGTCTCTAAAGAAAAAAATACTAATCAGAACATAGATATATGGCATGGCCAAGCTACATCTAAAACAAGTGTTACAGATCACAAGGTAGAAAAAGTAGATGCACAGGAAGTTGTGAATCAATGACCTCTGATATTCTGAACCCCTAATATCCACAGTGATTACCAGGTAACATGCTAGGAAGGCTCTTGATGTGACTGTATCTGCACTCTGTACAAACATCAAAAAATCATTCAATGAAAGGTTAGAAATGAATTAATACATGAAAAATTATTTCAGGGCTTCCCTGGTGGCACAGTGGTTAAGAATCCACCTGCCAGTGCAAGGGACACGAGTTTGAGCCCTGGCCCAGAAAGATCCCACATGCCATGTGGAGCATCTAAGCCTGTGTGCCACAACTACTGAGCCTGAGCTCTAGAGCCCACAAGCCACAACTACTGAGCCCATGTGCCACAACTACTGAAGCCTGCGCGCCTAGAGCCCACACTCTGCAACGAGAAGCCGTAACAATGAGAAGCCTGCACACTGCAACTAGAGAAAGCCCGTGCACAGCAACGAAGACCCAACACAGCCAAAAATAAATTTATAAAACGTTATTTTAAAAGAAAAGGCAAGACTCTTACAGAAGAATGCCAGCTGAAAAAAGTTGAGAGGTGGCATTATTTCGTTCTTTTTTTATGGCTGAGTAATATTCCATAAAACCAAATAATGCCGTTTGCAGCAACATGGATGGACCTAGAGGTGACCTTACTTCATACTAAGTGAAGTAAGAAAAGGACAGAAGTCGGAAAGAGAAGAACACATATATGTGGAATCTAAAAAAATGGTACAAATGAACTTACAAAACAAATAGAGTCAGAAAATAGAGTCAGAAAAAGAGTCAAAACAGATACAGAAAACAAACTAATGGTTACTGGGAGGAAAGCAGGGTGGGGGAGATAAGTTAGGAGTTTGGGATTAACATATACACACTACTATATAGAAAATAGATAACTAATAAGGACCTATGTATAGCACAGGGAAGTTTTCTTAATACTCTGTAATGACCTATATGAGAAAAGAATCTAAAAAAGAGTGGATATATGTATATGTAAAACTGATTCACTTTGCTGTATAGCAGAAACTAACAGAACATTATAAATCAACTATACTCCAATAAAATTTTTAATTAAAATCTTTCTTAATAAAAAAAAGTTGAGAGAACAGTAGAGTTGGGATATTATCATTTTGTGGACGTCATAGTAAAGTTTGGGAAAAGCAAAAATCATCAGAATATGCTATATATAGGCAATACATTTCATGAGGCATAGTGTTTGAATGGCCTAAAAGTATATCCCCCCAGATGGCCTATTATTTATAAGGGGGAAATTACATATTGTTGATATGGGGCGATACCTTGACCAGGTGATTAAAATTAATATCCTCAATGAGGGTCAAATAGCCATCATGGGTCTCTGGATGTGATCACCTAAAACACTTCAGCATCACTTCGATTTATTTTGTCTGGTAATGCATAACATGAATCAAATCATGAGGAAACATCTGACGAACCAAAATTGGGGAGCATTTTATAAAATATTTGGCCTTGGGAATTCAAAAACATCAATATCATGAAAGACAAAGTTGAAAAACTGCTCCGAATTAAAGAAGAATAAAGAGACATAACTCAATGCACTATGTGATCCTGGAGTAGACAATTGATAAAATGTGATAAAGGACTGCAGATTAGGAAAAGGATCATTCCATGTTAAATTTCCAAATTTTGATAATAATACTGTCATGGCCTACATGTTTATGTCCCTTCAAAATTCATCCCCATTAGGATGGTATTTGGAGATGGAGTTTGGGGGAGATAATGAGGTCATGAGGGTGGAGCTCTCACGATGGGATTAGTGTCCTTACAAGAAAGACACAAGAGAGCTTGCTTCTCTCTGCTTTCCACCCTGTGAAAGTAAAAGAAGACTGTCTGCAAACCAGGAAGAGGGCTCTAACCAAGAACTGATTGTGCTGGCACCTTGATCAGGGACTTCCCAGCCTCCAGGCTGTGAGAAATAAATTGTTGTTTAAGCCACCCTCTCTATGCTAAATTAGTAAAGCAGCCCAAGAGGACTAAAACAAGTACACATGTCAAAGAAAATCCTGATTCTTAGGAAGTACACACTGAACTATTAAGGGATAAGGAGGCATGATATATGCAACCTACTCTCCAGTGATTCAGAAAGAAAAAAGTATGTGTATATTTCTATGTAGATAGAAATACAGAATACGATAAAACAGATACTATTCTTGCAATTTTTCTGTAAGTGTGAAATCATACAGAAGTTTTGCTCGTGCTTAGGATTTTTCACCCTTCAGTTTGTGGGAAGAAAGAATATTATACTTGCCTTAAATTCCTCCATAGTCACTCTTTAGTAAATAGATTTTAACAACTATTCTAACATGTAGATTATCATAAAAGAGGTTAAATAGATCTTAATACTTATGACATCTTAATACCAGCCAGCAAGATAGTAACAAATATACCTACGGTTAAACTGTGCCACAGACCAATTACTTTATCAGATACAAACCATTTCTAATATTTTGGTTGTCCATGGTGTTTCCAAAACCCTTGTGACCCACTACAAGTTGAACCATCAGAAGTTTTGTTCAGTGGCCTTATATGGAGGAGTAGTACTGCTATGAAGCAAATACTGAAAGATGATCCTCCAAACATTTCTAGAAAGAGGGTGGGAAGTTTTGCAAATACTACTCACAATATGTAGTAATGTTACCCCAAACTACTGTTCCCAGTTTACTCATAAGGGCAAATACCTGATCGCTTGAAGGGGAGGATTCCTTTCCCGAAGAAGTAATTACACAGCTTCCTCTGATGAGAAAAGTGGCTTGTACATATGACCCAACCATAGAAATGAACCACCCCTTTTTTCCTGCGCTACTTTTCCTTGTGTGCAACACTTGTACAGAATTCCAGACCTGAGAGGAACAAAGAAGTTGTACTACAGACCTAGTGGATAGTCTTTTGTACTCTTTCAGATCTAAATGCTCTTTGTTCTGCTCTCACAACTCCCAGAAAATGACTGTGACAACTGGTTCCAAAGTATCTTAAGAGCCATTTTTCTTCCCTAAAGAATATTCTATTTTGGAATAAATGCCTATAAATCTATTTCTTACTTTATCAGAACTTATTAAAGAGACCATTCCAGTTGCCAGGTCTTAGAGCATTTACTCCAAACCAAATATGGTTCTTAATAATACAAATGCATTGGAAATATTTGTTCCTTTTCTAAAGCATAATATTTGGTGCTGTGTATATATTAACTCTTTCCCCCAAGTTGAATGCTCCTTAAATAAATGACAGGCTCATGGTAGCTATACTTTCCCTTTTCTGAGATTTATGAATATTGGACAATGATTCTTTTTTGTTTGTTTTGGCCAGGTGGCTTGTGGAATCTTAGTTCTCCGACCAGGGATTGAACCTGGGGCCCCGGCATTGAAAGTGCTGAGTCCTAACCACTGGACCACCAGGGAATTCCCTGAACAGTGATTCTTAAAGAGGGTTTGAGACTTACTGATGCATTTAATTTCCTCTTGGTGTCATTCCCTTAGTCAAGAACCAGGACTTGGAATCTTAAATCCTGGATGCAGCCAATGTTCAAACAGATGGTTCTATAAATAATCACTCAACAAAACCAGCTATAAAGTCAATAGAAAACTGCTGAAATCAAAACTAAAGTTGAAGCCTGTACTTATTTGTTTCAATGAGTTGAAGGAAGGATATCAACATGTAGATTTGGAAATTATTATAATATTGTGTCCAACAAAGTCTAAGAGAACTGAATTTGAGGGGTTACCAAACCCATTGATGGGTTCCCTTCAGGATCTTAACTCGTAAAGCAAAATAATGGATCCACAGTGAAACATAAAAAACATTTTCCCATGGTTAAAAGTTTCCATTTTGAACCCTGAACCAATCAGCAAAGAACTCTGCTTTTTCCAATTCTAACCAGTTCCCTACCACACCGACTGGCCTTTAAAGCACCCCACCCAATCTCTTCTTAATTTCCTAAGATTAAGGGACTCCCAAGCTTTGCCTATAGTTTGTTCTCCTCTGCTACACCAAGCTAAATAAAACTGGCCTTACAGGAACTACAGGCATGTCGCTTAAATATTAATGGGTTTCAAAAGATTTTCTTATTAACACATAGTCCAGCTCCCCAGAGAAAATTACTATTAGTACTTAAGTCGGGTTCCTATTTCAGGCATGGTTTGCTTGGTGGTTTGATGTGGTTCTGATCATATTATATATACCTTGCATTTAAAAAAATATGCTTTTAGAAATTTTTTTTAATACCTTCCTCAGAGAATCATGGTACAGGTTCAATCTTAACACCAGTATCTATCTATCTATCTATCTATCTATCTATCTATCTATCAGTCTACCTTGGCTGTGTCAGGTCTTCGTTGTGGCATACGGGACTTCTTAGTTGTGGCATGCATGCAGAATCTAATTCCCTGGCTGGGATTGAACCCTGGCCCCCTGTATTGGGAGCGCACAAGGAATGAAGAGTTATGAGCATATTTGGGCTCTTGTTTTCCAAGTTTTACACACTAACTCCTACCTGCAAATGGTTAATGTAAATGTTCCACTGAACTCTCACCAGCACATTAGGAGAATGCTAAATACAAGTTTTGCCTAGACATTTAAAAGTTTTAGAAATATTTACATACAGCTTTTAAGGAACACAACAGGCAGGTCTCTCATTCTCAATTTGCCTCTACAATTCTCAAACTTACGAAGTAGAAAAGCAACTTAAGTCATAAAGCCCTGGAAGGAAATATGGACTATTAAGCAATAATTACTACCAATATAGGTAATCACATGTTGGGCATGTATGCAGACAGGCAAAAAAGGCATCTAAGATTTACAAGAATTTTCCAACTTAAAGTCTTTTCAAAACCTTTACTAACAATTGTGGATGTGTAAAAAAAAAAATGGGGCTTTTTGGTAAGGCAGTTAAGTGAAAAATATGAGAACACATATTTGAACATGAGTGAACTATTTTACAGGGTTTTTGAGTGTGAACACTGGAAAACAGTCAACTATTCTATTTTACTAAGATACTATCTGAGAACGTCTTTAAAAAGTACGTTGTAACATTACTGTCCTACTGGGCCCAGGATTCTCTAGCCTCGCCAGCTTTCTTCAGGTCAACCTGGAGATGGGAGCTCAGGGCCTTAGTTTTCCTCCTCAGGTGTATTAATACAGGCTCTGAGTGGAGACTGAGGATGGAGAACAGGTGAGCAGTGTAAGGCTGCCTCAGATTTCTGCACTGATCTTAGAATTCGGCTAAGCATCCATATCTCCGACCCTTCGGAGAAAAAAGGAGAACTGATAAATTAGTCTCCATCACCCGCCTGTCACTTCCACAACCACACGGAACGCATGCCTACGCACTCCTCCCCATCCTCGTCCCCGCCCTTTACTGTAAAACAGAACCCCGCCAGCCCACCGCCCGGCGAGCGGCAGTGACGTCAGCCTCGAGGAGCGCATGCGCCATGCCTCGGGGTCCTCTTCCGTTCTTTTCCAGTAACGCTTAGGGTGGTCTCGGTGCTGTTGAAACTATAGTTCCCAGCGGCCGGCGCGGCGGAGGAGGGAGGCCGGGACTGCGCCAGGGAGGCCAGGCACAGCGGGCCTAGCGGGCCACTCCTCCTCGGGAAGCGGTTTTGCAGCCCTTTCCGCCCGCGGTGTCGGCGGCTCGGCGGCGTCCTCGGCTCGGCACGCACGCGGGGGCGGGTCACGGCGGCGTGTGGCTGGCTGGCCGGCGGGTTCGGCGGAGAGGCTGAGGCGGCGGCGGGGACGGCGGCAGCGCGGGTGCCGGCAGGCGGGCTGTCGGGGAGATGGGAGACCCAGGGTCGGAGGTGAGTAGCGGGCTGGGCACGGTGTGGTGCGGGGTCCGGGGGGTGCTGGGCCGGGCCTGGGGGCCTGGAGGACGAGGGTGCCTCACCAGCAATGGCCGCCCGGCCCGGCTCGGGAACCTCTGCTCGGCGCGGGCGCGGCGTGGGTTCCGAGGCCGACTGCCTCTTGGGGGAGCGTGCTCCCTGCTCCTCGGGAGAAGGGATGCGGAGGGGCCCCTGCGGTCCACGGACGCGAGCTCGGGCTCGCGGAGGCTGGGGCTCCGTTAGGTCTCCTCGAGAGCTTTCGTTTTTCGGTTCCCTTTGGAAAAATCTGTAAGTGCGGGGTTGTCTAGATAACCGTGCTTTGGCTTATTTTATAGATAATAGAATGTGTCCCTCCAGCTGGGCCTGAGGCGTCCGAGTCAACACCCGAGGAAAATGAAGATGACATTCAGTTTGTTAGTGTAAGTAGCGACGATATTCGGGTTTTTCCGAGTCAGAGACTATGCGTGATAAGCCGTGATGTGATTATCTCTCACCTGTTTGTTCATCATGCAGCAAACGTGTGTGAATGTCTGATAGAGACTGTACACTGTGGAGTAGGGCATAGGAGTAGGGAATTTGCCTGAAAAGGTGTCTGAGCAGCCCCAGTAGGCATCACAAAGCCTGTGGCCTGCGGTGCGTGTTGTACCCTGAATCTCGCCTCTCCTCCTGCACTTAGAGCCTTTCATGTACGCAGGGTTGTGGTCTCCTAAGAGTGTTTTGAAATGAGACAAGAGTAACTTCTAAAAGATAGCACACGGGTTAGGGAGAAGGGGCGGCTAGTGATGAGGAATGAGGTAGAAAACCAGAAGGGCTGCAGGAACTCAACTTCTGAGCCTGTGTGTCTCCATAACGTGAAGGCGGGTGGCTTGAAGACTTCACTAAGCTCCGAGCTCATCCTGTTTACAGCACAGTCCAGCAGGCGAGGTTCACAATGAAGGGCCCGTATCACCAGGAGCATCCTGTATCTTTCTGTTTTTATTCCCTTCGGACAGTAGTTTTCAAGCATTAGTAAGTAGAAGTGTGTGGATTCCCGGGCCTCACTCCAGACCTATGGAATCAGAAATGGGAGGTGGGGCCCAGGAATCTTCATGTTGGTGCAAATGCGGGGGTGTATGAAGCTGTGAACACACTTTGTAAAACATTGGTTGCAAAAACTGAAGGGGGTGCTATGATACATTTGAGGATAATTTCCACCCCACACTGTTAAAGTTTTATAAAGGCTCTGCTAAAAGTAGTATCTCACTTAGCTAGAGAATCCTTCTACTGTAAATGATTCTTTTTGAATACTGTAGTTGAGGTTTGCTATTAAAGGTGTATAATCTTTCTTTAATTCCCTGTCTGATGTGTATTTGTGTTTGTTGGTTCTTGGACAGTTTTGAAAAACTGGTTATTAAACAGTGTCTTCTGTGTACCCCAACATTAGGCCATTGTGATGCATTGTTGTATTGTGTTTCAGTGGGTTTGTTTAGGAGTCTTTCACAAGATCATTTCTTGGGTTTTTTGGTCTTTGCCCATGCATATGGTGCTGTATCCTTTTCATTTTAAACTTTAAAGGTTTGGCGGGGGTGGTAGAAGAAATTGTATCCTGCCTGTTCCTTCACTGTGAGTTGAAGTATGTTTGGCTCTTCAGGACAGATATTTCAGGTTCTCCCTGAATATGGGTATATTTGTGAATGGAGAATATTTACCTTGGTATTTTGTGGAAATTAAAGTAAGAGGGACACACTTCTTTATGAACTATGGGGCTTACTTTGAGAATCATAGATGGAATCTACAAAAATAAGATTAAAAAATATATATATATATAGGTACTGTGTGGAGTGAAGAATGGTGGTGTAGCTTGTCAGTACTTAATGTAAGCATGTATTAGACTGAAGTTTAAGAATACTCTTTTAAGTTAAATATTATTTTAAATGTAGAGAATCTGTTATATCTTTGCATCCAGAGTAAAAATACACAGTCAGTGAATATGTGTCCATCTTGATACATCTTATATTTATCTCTGTTTCCAAATATAAATTCAAAGGTTTGATAGTTCAAAATGGAGAAGTGAATTATATGTATTAAATGCAATTACAGTACTAGAAGAAACCTATTAAAAACATTCCTTATGCCTTTATGGTGATAACACTTCAATGTATTAATGATACCTTAATTCTATTTTAAAATACATTAGAGACAGAATCTTCTCTCTCTAACCCAGTCGTATACTTGACTCCTCAGGTAGTGCTTGTTCAATAAAAATAATAAATAGTCTGTGCTTAAGATTTCTTCAGATACAAAAAGAACATTGTGATATTACTTCTTGATTTACACTGGTTTGGATTTCTTAGTTCATTCTTAGCCTAACTTTCCCATCTTTAATCCGCATGGTGGCACAGTAGTTTTTGTGTGGTTTAGAAAATACAGAGTTTGAAACTAAGCATATTGAAGGAACGGAAGGATATAGATGTGGAGGTGCAAAAATGAGCCCTTTCATTTAAATTTTATTGAAATACACATACAGAGAATTGCACAGTTCATAAGTGTACCGTCTGATTTTTGCGAAGCCAATACACATGTGTAAACAGTGCTTTAACTCAAGAGACAGAATATTACTATACAAACTTTTCATTTAGGTCTTTTGCTCTAATTTTCTGTTTAATTTAGTAATATGATCCCTTATTCAGCCACCATATTTATTCTCTGCATTCTTTGAAACTGCAGATATGTTAGTTAATTTACTCCCAGAAAACTGTTTTAACTCAGGGCTAATGACGTGGTCTTTCACAGTGCTACTCTAGATACAAAGGTATAAAAACTGCTGAGACAGTCTGTCATAATCTTGATAACAGCACATGAGATTTAGGCTTCAACCAAGATGATTGGTATAATGTGGAATCATTGAACATGTGGAATATTTGTATATTTTCATAAATTACTTCGGGGGGTCATGGACAAATAATGAGGGTGTCTTTTGGCTGCGTGTCTTGGGGTTGTATTAGCTCAATAAATAAAAATAATGTTGGAGCAAAGTCCTGAATTAAGTACCTTAGAACTACAGAGATTAGTTGGAAGTACATCCTACCCGTAAGTGTCAGTATTTCAGTGTGAGAGATGAGATAGGGATGAGGACTTTGTAAATAGTTCTAGTAGAAAGTTCTTTTATAAAAAGTACAAGGTGCTGTAAAAAAAAAAAAAAAAGACATACGATTTTCAGTTTATTTTTCATAGGAAGCATTTAGTGTTTGTATGTGTTTAAAAGAGTATTTTAAGAAGAAACAAGGGAAGTCATCAAAATGGGAGAGCAGAGAGGATTATGCTTAGTTCTGAAGGGTACTTTTTTTTAAGTGGGAGAAGGAAGGATGGGCCGGATAGTATAGATTTTGAATTGTGGACTAAATTTGAACTTAGAGCAGGCATTTGGGAATCATTTGAAATGTTTGAATCGGGCGGGACTGCAGAAGTAAACTATGTCCCTAACTTCTCTATGTGGGGAAAAAAACCCGTGTTTTGCTTCTGCCTGTGCTCCTGCCCCTAAATTGTGTGGCTTTGGAGTAGAATCCTTTGATTTTGTTACTGGTACAGAGGGGATGAGAATGATGGTTCACTAGTTGATGGATGAAGCAAATTTAAATAAAATACCTTGTAATTGGAGGACCACATGCATTTATACTTTTTAAGAATATAAGCAGCCATTATAAATGTAGTAAGAAATTGCCTTTTCTTGATATTTGTATTATAATTATTACTGTTTGAGGAGAATTAATAACTTATTTTTTGGCTAGTGTTGTGAGTTATTCAGAGTTGGGGACAGTAGCAGGTAGACTTTTTCCTCAAATTAAAGGAAGAGAAAGTATCTTATCTCTGAAACTTAGGAAATAAGCATTGATTTAAACATAGTGTGTATACTTGGAACTGCCTCAGAATTATGTGATTAGAGACCACACAGCCAATGATGTGATTAGAGAACCAGATGGGCCTCAGTTAGTTTTCTCCTTTGTTAAATGGTACAATAGTGAAGTAATGTGGGGATTGAATGAAATAACATACGTGAAAAGTTTAGTACCTTTGCCTGTACAGGGCTCAGTGACACATGTTCCCGATTAGAGTAAAATCAACGGAGTACCAAAGGGTTTTGATTCCTTAGGTTCGTTATGGTGGAAGTTTGGCCATATCCACTGTGAAAATTAGCTACAGTTAGAGTGTTTGTTTATAAGTAATATTTTCCTTTGGAATATCTATCTTCCGTTGTTTTTCCACTCAGTCTCTTTGCCTTTTTAGGTCTCAAACACATGCTGTCTTCTCCTACCATTCTGTCAGTTATAACTCCATAATATTCGTTGAGTGAATGAATACTCTCAATGACCCCTGCTTTTTCTCATGTATGGACTTCCTATCCTGATTCTTTTTATTCTGCTCTCTTAATTAGTGTGAATCATAAGTTGTCATTGTTCAGTAGTTCAGAGGTGGCTGGGTATCAGTTTAGTGGTTGACCCCAGCAGGATATTTATGCTACTTTTTCTCATCTGTTCTTACTCCTGCCCTTTCTCCTGTTTCTGCAGCTACTTTTTCATCTTGTTTGTGACCATTTTCCTGCCCATTCTACTTTGTGCTTTGTGCCCAGTTATCCTTTCATCTCCCTTTTTTCTCTACCTGCCAACCCTTCATGGAAGCTCTGCCCCAGCCTCTGTGTGTTTCTGGTACCTCAGGGACTTTCTTGGTGTGCTGCTTCACTGGGCGTGTAATAAAAGTTCCTAACGTACATTTCTTGAGGAGAGCAAGCTATTATATTTTTATCTCCTCTACTACCTTCTTGGATTGAATGTATGATTTTGATAACCTTATTACAAATGGTAGGTTTGGGTCTTAAAGTAGGTGATTCATCTCTGTTGACCACACATTGCAGAATATCTGTCACTCTAATCCTCTTTTTAAATGTCCATTTTTACAGCTCAGGCAGAAATCCTAATTACTTTATTACATGAGCCCTGCCCAGAAGTTTTGCTCTCTGGTTTTATCTTAGTGGCTAAATCACCACCTGCAGGGAAAGCAGTTTCCTGCTTGGAGAGAAGTTGCAGCCTAGGGGAGAAATACACTGTCTTTGAGACTGGATGCCTCCTCTCAGGAAGAGGATCTTTAACTAGATCTTAGCTTCTGTCTCTTGACCTGAGGTCTTTTTCTCTTAATTTTTCCACTGAATATATCACTTTGGCTTCCCAACAGCCGTCTTTCCCAATCCTGAGAAATCTTTCCCTCAGCCATGTTCTCCCCCATGTCCCTTTCTCTTGTTTTAAACATAGTAGAATTTTTCAAAGAATAATCTTTACTCTTGGCCTTTACTGCCTCATTTTCAGCTTAATTTTTTAGAGCCTGACTGGTATGCTCACTGCTATCTTGAAAGTTGCTCTGTTTGTTGTTAAATTCAGTGGCATTTTTTTTTTTTCGGTGCTCAGTGTTTTTGGCCACATTTAGCATTGACACCTTTTCATTGAGGTTTTCTCTGTCTTTAGGTTCTTTGAATTTGTGCATTTCTGATTCTTCTCAGATCTCTGATTACCTACTTAGCTCTTCTTCCTAAATCCTAAAATTCCATCATTTCCTCAAGAGCCTCCTTGAATCCCTTCTTTCTCCTCTTTGCTTTCTTCCTTGGCAATATCATAGTTTCAGTTTAGTTCTAGAGTTACTAGTCTTGTAGGGGAGCATCTTTCCAGTCTCCATTTCCAGTTACGTTCCTATACCCAGATTACAGGCTTGCATTTCCAGCTGTCTGCCAGGTGCCTCTGTGTACCCCTCGTACATCATCCCATTATGGCCAAAGGAATGCCAGCTCTGTCTTTGTATTCCAAATTTATGTCTATCCTTTAGTCTCCTAAGCTTGAAACCTTAGTGACCACTTTGACTCCTTGTGGTTGTTGGGGTTTTGTTTTTATAGTCAATCATTTTTTGTTTTTTGTTTTCATCTTACCTGTATATCCTTTTGTATATGCACCACAGCATCACTGTTATTTTTGCCATCACCACTATTTTAGTTTTGCATTATTATGTGTGTGGACTGATTAATTATCCTGCTTTCTATACTTCTCTATGTGATTAATCTTCTTAAGGTAAGCTTTCATGATCTTATTCCCATCTTAGTATTTATTGATTCCCTTTTGCCTACAGAATAAAATCTAGGCTTTTAAGCTTAGCATTCAAGGCTTGGTCTGCCGTGGAGTCAGTATGGATGGAAAGAAAAGATGAAGGAGAACCAGGTTTGATGTGTGACTGTAGGAGTCAGAAGTACAGCCTAGCTCCTAGTCAGAGATACCCATCCCATCTGAAAAGCATTGGCTTACAGTATCTGACCTTGTAGCACTATTCCTGTGTTAATAATCCTCTCCCCAAGGAATCAACACAGTCCTAATACCCTACCTTGGCCGAGTCTCTTTTAGGTCTTGTCATCATTTCTTAGTCTTGTGCTATGAATATTTTCATCTGCATTTGTTTTGATTATTTTCTACCACCCATAAGGCTTCCTCTTCAGAAGAGTTCTTGCCAATAAATCCCAGCATCGACAAAAAGGATTGTTTTAAATGCTAATTTAGTTTGAATAACTCTCCATGACTTGTTAATTTGTTCATTTTTTCCTAGGAAGGACCATTGAGACCTGTTCTGGAATACATTGATCTGGTCAGCAGTGATGATGAAGAGCCTAGCACCTCTCAGAGTGAGGTAAGTATATTACATTTGACTTGCATTTCTTCACTTCTGGCATTTAAGAAGCATTCTCTAAAGAGAGTCATCAAATCAGCGATGGCTGTGTTTAAGTGCTATTGTACTTTAGAGAACGGCCTGTTTCTGTTAGAATGGCCCTGAAAGGTAGTCCAGGGAGTCCTCTGCCCAGAATATCTCCTGCTTCCAGCTTTGTTCCTCTACTTTCAGCGAGGATTTGAAAGGATTATGTGACACAGGAAAGTTCTAAGCCTTGGAGGCCATATCTGATAAAAGGGAAATGGAATAAAACTGCAAGATTTTTGGCTCCCTTCTCCTTTCCTGTCTCTCCTCAGGTGCCCTGTAGAACTGGATCCTTTTCTTCCAGAACCATGTGGCCACAGAAAATTTGTTGTATCTTGGAAGAAAGGATATGTGAAGATCCTTTAGAAATGGAATATGGGGAAGGGTTGTGGATTATTCAGGCGTCATCCTTTTAACCTCCTCTTTCCCCCTCATATTTGGGGTTTTCTCTCTGACCTGTGATTTATTGGTTGTGGGTTTGACCTTTAAACTTATGCTTCCCCTACTCTGAGAACCAAAGTAGCTGAGCACTTTGTAGAAATCTTGTCTTTCATTTGTCTTAGCCCGAATTTCTGTTAATGGGCTCTTTTCTTGATTCATTAGAGAACTGGCTGTGTGTTCAAGGCGGCCAGAAAGCTACTTGCTGTATGATATAAAGTATTGGGACTTGAACTTGCAATCAAAATACCTAGGTTTTAGTGTCAGCTTTACTTCTTATTAAGTCTGTGAATTTGGATAAGTAGCTTTTTAACCTTAGTTTCTTTACCACATAAGAATAATACCTACCTCACAGGGTTGTTGTGAGGATGAAATGAGGTAACAAAGCTCCTTGAAAACTACAAACCGTAGAGTAGAACTGTGCAACTGGAAAATTTTGTTCATGGAGAGTGAATGAGAATTTTTAAAGGGATTTAAAAGTGACTCTGCAGTGCAGGACTTCTAGAAATGTTTTTTCTTCTCAGTGGAACTTTTCCCAAGTTCTCTTTGCCATTATTAACTTCTACTTGTTGCCTTACATATGTTGAATGGGATTTTTTTTTTAATTGTTTTCACCAATAGTCTTGCTGCCTCTTCTTATTCTAGCATGGGAACAAGCAGCAGGCTAGGATGGCACCCCTTGACCTGGGCTTGTTTTTACTCTTTTTCATAGACACAGTGCCAGGTTAATGCCAGTAGTTGGTTTGGGGCCTTTGGGGTAGTGAAATTTGTGGATTTGACTTCTGTGGTCCCCTTGCTGACCTGAAGTGGATTGTATATTGTTAATTATAATAATTTAAAAAATTGAGTTCTACTTACTGGACATGCATCTCTGCACTTGAAAGTTAACATATTAAAAGCATATTTTTTTTCTTCCTTGGTTTTCTTGTTCATGTGGATAACCCAGAGAATGCCTGAGTCTAAGGTGCCATCCTCTGAGAGTCATCGCCCAGAAATGTGCTCTAGCTGCAGTGTTCCTCTTCCCAGTGGAGACAGCAGCTCCTCCTCTGGGAGCTGTACCAGCAGTCCACACAGGATAGTTTCTCAACCTTCTTCTGTTGAGAACCCATTGGAGAACCAGAAAAGTGATCAAAGTAATTCAGTTATTAAGATCTCTGAGACAGAGACGCTTAAGCCATCACAAAATTGCCAGATTCTGCCTTCATCTCCACTTCTGGTCCCCCAAGAATCTTTGGCCTCTTCAGAGGTCAAGGAGGATTTACCTGTAGAGTCTTCTGCTTCACAGCATGGACAGGATGCCATCCTCTATCTCCAGACACAAGTGGCTGAGATGTCCCGAGTGATACGTGATCTGCAGTCCAGGAGCTGTTTTCGATTTCATCATTCTAGGCCAAGTAAGAATTCCTCGGTTCCTTGGGACATCTCTACCTCCAAGGAAGAACATTTATCCACAGTGGAAGAAGAAGCTGACTGCAAATCCCCCTCAGCTGATGACAAAGGGCAGCCAGGTGACCCTAGTCAGTCTAGTTTCACAGGGCTTTTGAAAAGAATGGAACAAAGAGGTATTATCAAGAGAGTCACGTTACAGTCCGAAGCAGAACCATGTGAAGGGAAACCTGATTGTGTGACTTCTAAGAAACGTTTGGTCCCTCCACTGCATCCTCTTCTGAGAATCGCCACCACTGAGGTTTTTAAAGACCCTGCTGATTGCCATCCTTCCTCCTTCATGGGACACAGGGTATATCCTGTGGCCAAGGATACCTCTCCTTTCCAACCAAATCCACCGGCCGGGGGCCCCATCGTAGAAGCATTAGAGCACAGCAAGAGAGGAAGCACAACATCACCTCTGGATTCTACCTCGAAAGAAATGGAGGTCATGGGTTGTAGATTCTACCATGCTGCTTCCATTGCAGCCCGAGCTGCTAGCTACATGGCCTATATGACTCAGTATCAGCGTAAACTCTGGGAAGACATGGAGGATCTGGTCCATGACCCAGAGTTTGATCGTGGAAAAGCAAGATGTATAATATCTGATGGTATGGATGCGGGCCTTTGGCAGCTTTGTACTACTAGGGATATAATGGACTCTGTGGTCAGAGTTATGGCAATGGCAATAGACTACAGAAGGCAGGCTTGGCTTCGACTCACATCTCTCACTAAGAAAACCCAAGAGAAGATCTCACACTTGCCCTTTGACGGTACTTCCCTCTTTGGACAAGATGTGAATGCTGTAGTTGCCGAAGAAAACAGTATAAAGGAAAATGACTATAAAGACCACAGCAAATACTATAACCAACATCGATACTTCTATAGTCATGACCAGAAAGCACATTATCACAGTAGAGGATACTCCAGAGGGGATTGGTACAAACCCCGAAACCACCCCTATAGATACAGGAAAAAGGGAGAATCTCCAGAACGCCATGGGTACAAGAATTAGTAACCCATTCACGTTCAGCAGTGCACCTGTCCAAGATGCTGACTGTGCTACTTGCTCCTCCCATCCACACAGGATCTACAGGTAGGAGGGCACCTCAGAATCTGAACGCATGGCTGGAATGATCACAGCTGACATTTGAATTCTAGACTTTTAGAATGAAGTAAATAATAAAGAGACTCATGCTTTCTTGGCCAAGTGAGTGGTAGAGACGTTCAGTAGGGTTGAACAAAGGTTTACCTGTTATTTCTAGTCCAAAATAAGTCTAGAGGAGGGTACTCAGGAATCTGAATCCTCTTATGATTAAGGAAAAACATAAATATTTCTTCCCCCTCAGGAAAATCTCACTGGTAAACTGAGGACTAGGAGATTTTGGATCTGGAAATAACCTACTACTAGATCTCTAACACCAGAGGCAGATCCTTCGTTTTTAGGTCATCAGTGCTTCCTTGTTTAGGCTTCCGTTTGTCAGATCTTCACAAAACGACAAATCTGTTATAATCTCTTTATGTCAGGGTGATCAGCTCACCAAGTGTCCATACTACTGTCAAGCTCTGTGAGACTTCAGAATCAGCCTTGAAGCTGTATATCAAGAACTAAAATTCAAATCAAAATTTGCAAAATCCAGTTTGCTTCCAGTGGGGTGGCTAGATGTCCCAGGTCTACTGTGGACACCAGCTGGAAGAAGACTTTCCTACCTGTGACATCTCTGTAGAAACTTTCACAGTAACTGTCTTCACCACCCAAAGCTACACAGAGAATTCTCTGCAGTTGTCACTCCTAAGTCTGTCAAGCTCTCATATATCACAAGCTGTGAGACCTGGTCATGGTGTTCTCACAGGATAATCTGGGCCTTTCACCAAGATGACCTTGACTCCCTTCTAAACTCTTGAGCTCCGTAATTCATCACGCTCTAAATACAAAAAAGATAATGCACATTAGTGCCCTGGAAATCAAGGATGTTACACCATCCAGGCATGCAACTCTGAACTCTTGAAAGAGCAAGAATTCCAAACATGCCTGACAATCTGGTCCTCTGATTGTAATAAAGAGGGATGCCATCAGTCTAGATTTTACTGAGAAATCCTTCAGATTCAGAGCGTAACTGTGGATGTAGTAGAGAGAACATCTCATGCACTTCTCTTTCTGGATGTCCATTAATGGTTTCTCAAGACTTCAGTGGTGTGTTCTTGGTTTACTGGTCCCTTAATCTAGTCAGACTCTTACCATGAGAGACGACTTATCTTTTCGTTCTCAGTTCTTCGCATTATGATTTCTCCGTCAGACTGGAACTGGCAGCAGATACCTCAGTTACATGTCCTACAGTATCTGTCTCGAGGCAGTGGCTGTGCAGTGCCCAGCCCTTAGACCCTTGTCTTCACATCATGACTTCAGTGTTGGAGAAACTGCCAAATTGGAGGGGTCTGAATACATCATCTAGAATTATTTGCTTGGCCAAATAGAAAAAAATATTATCAGTAGACTCATAATTTTGTAATTTCTTGGTTTGTCGAACATCTGCATTATTATTATTTTTTCATCTGCTTGACCGTAGTATTTTGGGTCTACTGTTAGTGGACCATGACACTGTTTTCAGGTTTATATGGTTTCTGTTTCTTGCCATGCTTCCTGCAGACTGGTGACTGATGCTTTCCCTGGTGCCCCACTTTTTGATAGTTTATTGGAAGCCCATTCCCCCTCCTCATCATAACCATATTCAGCACCCTTTTTGTTTACTTTTCTTCCTCTCCCTGTTTGTGCTGTAGAGGTTGAAGATGCAAATATCCCTACTTGGAAGAAGTTATTTTATTTTGTCAGATAGTTTCAGGGTACTGTATTGATTCTGTTTGTCCTATTTGTAGATGAAGCTTAAGCTGCAGTCTTGATAGAGTCTCCTCTTGGCACATTTGGTCAAGTCATATCTAGAGTTAACATTTACCTTTAATTTTTCTATACTTTTCACAAAGTTTTACTTCTGTTTTAGGTCCATGCCAGTGCTCTAAAAATTCTTTCAAATTGAACACTAGAAGAGCACTGATACTGTCTAAAAAGAAACAAGGGCCTAAGAAGTCATACGAAGATTTTTATAGTTCACGACGTGTACTCTACCAGTTCAGCAGTCTCATGTGCCCTTGCTGTAGCACCGTAGTTTTCTTCTGTGAAAGGACTAGTCGTGGGAAACTTGCTGGAGAGAGAGATCTTGACACTTTTCTGTACGGCTGCACATAGATGTTCCCAGTTGTCTGAGGCTACTTCGCACTGCTCCCACTTTTCCATTTCTCCCCGTCCCTTCCCTGAATTGCATACTGTGTCACCAACTTGATGATTTTTGAGATACTCTTATTTTCCAAAATTCAAACCAAAATTATGTTGCTTGAAGACCTAGTTCTCTGAAACTGCTCTGGCATTTCTACCTAACCTGCTCTTTTTAATTTTTTTATATTTAATTGTGCTTAAAAAAAGACAAAACATAAAATTTACCATCATAACCATTTTTAAGTGTATAGTGGAGTAGTGTTAACTGTTCTCAATGTTTGTAGAGCAGCATTGCTGCTATCTTCATTTTGTGTTATGTTGCTCCGTAGCAACAAGTAGCATTGCTTTGCCACTCTCTGATTGATATGCCCAAGCATCTCCAGAGATCTTTCCTGAAAATAAAAAGGTATTGAGATATCATGGAACTGGTGGTCAGGTGGCTAACTTCTGAAGGGGTTCGGCATTTGCGTGGGGATGGGGCAGAACACCGAAGTGTGGGAGCAGGTTTAGCTGTAGATTGGGTGCTTGACTGCAGAAGAAACAATATTCTTAACCTGTTTTTTAAGATTAGTTTAAAGTCTTTCTCTGGCATACTTGAATGATGATGGTGTTATAAAACTAAAAACAGGGATTTGGTGTAGGGAAACAGCCCTAATAGACAACCATAGTAGTGTATGGAATTCATAATTAGATAACAAGTTTTCACATCATGTCTGCCATTTGCAGAGCCTTCAACAAGATTCTCCATCAGGCCAGCCTCTGATGTTTGAACAGCTCTAGGTCTTCTAGGAGGCCTAGCAGTCATCGCAAGTTGAGTGATTTGGTGTTCTTGAAAGGGATGCGTCTAATGATCCTTTTTCTTTAAAATGTTATAGTTTGACTAGACATAAAATGTATGTGGAAATGATATGATTTCTCATGGTTACTGTGTGTACACAGAAATGCTGTTTCTATTCATTGTTATATGAAGTGCCTTTTTAAATTTCACACTATTGTTTAAAACTTAACATTTTAATGTGTTGCATATGTTGCTGGTGATATTTATGTAAATTCTGTACAGTGATTTTTTTATCTTGTAGTTTATTCGTCTTCTGTACAATTGCACTATCTAAATGTACTCTCCTTCTGAATGTTACTTTGTTTTCATTACAGCACTATTGATCCATTTCAGAAGGTTATAGAGTATGTCCCTCCCCCTTTATTTAAATAACTTCACAGTAGTTATTTTAGTTTTTAGTGATTGGCTCAGTTTTCTGGGCATTGAGGCAGCTTTGTTTTCTATATCTAGGTTCTAGGTTTCTGATTGAACCATTTGTCTCATGTCTAACCTTGTTCTTAGCCATGGTAACACAACTTCAATTTGATAAGTGGGTGTGTTTACTCGGTAATACGTAACAAGGACATTAGGAAAATGAGTACATTTGTTGACACTTTATCTTTTTTTTTAAGACTGTGTGACAGCTTATCAGTGTAATTGCATTTAAACATTATTGTTATTATTATTATTATTTACTGTGTGGCAGCTTCTTTATCAGTATAATTCCATTTATTTACCTAGCCCTCAAAATGTCATTTTGAGGGGAGCATAAACTCAGGCTCCTTGGGTACTGTTTAGTATATTACATTACTATTATACTAATAATTTACTGAATGATACCTAAGTGACCTGATTGATAATGTCCTTAAGGCCTGCTCCATCCAGGATAACCTCTCAGGTACCGTGAACAAGGAGGTTGGAATCGACGCAATCCAGAATCCCTTCTAGCTGTAAACTTGGATACAGAGTTAAATGACATGGATGAACAGAGTTAAATGCCACATTCAGTATTCTTGAGGACATACTTTATTGGGATTCTGGTAAAGGTTAGAAATTATGGATTAGATCTTTGTAGAAATAAAGACTGCAATAACTGAAAACTTTTTTTTATTTTTTTTTAATGTGAGGCATGTTTTGCCCAGACTTGCACTGTTCAGGTTCCATTGTCTTTTGAAATTTACCGTTCTTACTTAGTGGCTAGTCCAGTAATTGACTGTCAGATCTGTATGCATCTCCTTCTTGTCATTTAGTTGGCTGGACCTATTCTATATAGTTTTTCATTAGTGTTTACCCCAATCAGGTCTTCATTTTTCACTTAAGAAAATAAACAGGTGGAAGTCGTCAGTAAGCTGATGATGACTGCATTGAATGCAAATCTTTCAGTTATTTATCCAGATATAACAAGTTTTGTAAGCCATTAAAATATGTTATGGAATGTCTTTTCCTGGATGAATGATGAGAATATTGTTTTATTAAATCTTTTTTTCTTGTATTGATTAGTGGGATGATATCTTTGTACTACTTTGTCTTTTCATTTGCTTGACTTTATAAGAATGAAACCTTTTTTATAGTAGTGTTTGGTACCATTGAGATACTACTCAAAATTAGGTTTGCTTCCCGTGGATATATCTGGAAGTGATCACAGGCCAACCATGTCCTTTTGTTGTTAGCATCTCAGTTATTTCATTCTTTGTATTGGGTCTTTTCTTCCCCTTTATGTAAAACCCCTTTCTAAAAGGATGTCTGATCTTCCTTAATCTCTTTGATGGAGATTATATTTTTTATTCTACCAGTCTATACTAGCCAGGATTTTGATGTGGCTTTTTATGTTTAAATACAATGCCTTCAGCATTATTGTAAGAGATTTTCTAGTTTTCTCTTAAAAATTTCCTTTTTAAAAAAAAATAGCCAGTCCGGTCTAACAGTATTTGGCTATTGAACTTTCATCAGTTTTTAATGCCTTCTTGTTTACTGGTGGTAGTATTTTCTCATTTCTGTATAGTCTTTGTGCAAATGTATTATTACATGTAGTTTGTGGTCAATTGCATTTTTTTCTCTCTAATAAAAATTTTAAGTTCATCATCATGAATTTATAGTACAGCCCTGACATACACTGTATCTTTAACATTAATCAGGTTTTTTTCTAGGGCATAAAAACTTTACTGGTTTTGTTGAGGTAACTGTCTATTTCAAATGGTCTGTTGGATTTTCTGATGCCTTGTCAATTCAATAAAACTTCTCAGGTTGTCTGTAGTTTCTTTTAGGACTTCGGAGATCTCTCAAGTTGTATTGCGTTTTCTAATATTCCTGAGTAGTGTATTCCTTGGTAGAAGTGAAAGCAGATCCTTTATATCTGGTAATATTAAAAGAAATTCTTTGACCTTAAATGGTTCAAATGTTATCTTGTGGGTTCTGTTAGTAGTCCCTTTGTAAGACTAACTTTCATATGCTTTTTTTTCCCCATGAGCTATCCTGTGCTTTCTGTTTTCTTTCATTACCCATAAAAGTGGCTGTATCACAGCATTCAATTTTAAGGGCTACAGTTAGACCTCTTGTTAACTCCTGGTTTTATGTTATGGCTGTGTTTCACATTGCCTTGACTTACAGTGTAGTGATGTGCTAAATAATTATGTTTGTGGTCCTTCTATCTATACTGCTTTTATTTAGTGAGGCAACAGTGATGTGGATGATAGGGGAAAAAGATATTTTCCAAGTCACTAAACATAGTTTAAAATTTTCAGTTCCATTTTAAAAAACATTTAATTACATTAAACTTTCTGCTTTTAGGTGTGCAGCCCATTCCTTTCTGCCTTAGGGAGAACAATTGTAATTAGTTTCATTTAGATTCTTAACACAGGTTCGAATGCGTGTTGGCCTTTGCCTAATGGTTTATAACAGCTCCTGTTTTCTTTTGCTTTTGACAGAAATATATTTTGACAGATGTTGGAAGCTCTTTGATAGTATTGGGTCTAATTGGCATCTTCCTACCTGGGAAGGATTAGAGGAGAGAGCCTCTATTGATAGAACGTATACGTACCAGGCTGTCTGTTGGTTGCAAGGGACTCTTGAGGCAGAAATGCACTCTTATTTTGCAGATAAGGAAATGGAACTTATATTAAACAATTTGCTCAAGTGGTGAGCTTTGAATATACACTGTTCCTCCAAGTTTCAATTCAATGTGTACTCAGTGGCCTTCTTTTGTCTTTCAAGACGCCACTCAAATCTTAACCTCTCTGAGAAGGTAATTTGTCAAATAACTACCCTTCCCTGGATTTTGTGTTTATGGCCGTACTCTTATCCCTTATTACTTGATGTCTTTATTAACTAATTCCTGGTTATTTCACTTGTCCAATCAGAAACCCTAACCTTCATTCTCACATTGAGTTTTCACTGTGCTGGACTGAGATGATTTCTGGATATGTTGTCGTTGGCTTCTGTTTCATGGATTTCTTATTTGTGTCCCATTCATTTTCAGCACTGATCATTTCAGTCATAGTTCTTGATGCTTGTGTTTTTCTTTGTTGTACCTCTTTTGTTCGTTATACGCTTTTTGTTTCAGATATACACTTAAATTTTTTTTTAACTGATGTCTTGAGGATAATGGCTTAATGAAAGGAAGGTAGAATGCTAAGCACATGGTATTTGAATTCCAGAGATCTTAATCTGAGTATTAACAAGTCACTTATTCTCTGAGACTAAGTTTTCCTACTCTCAAATGAGGTAGTAATGCCTGGAACTTGAAAGCCTGATACAAATTTCCTTTCTATAGTGGTTATGCTGTTTCTACCCACATTTGTAGATTTCTCATAACTGTGGGATGGTATTGGATATAAATACAAATATACCTTAAGATGTATTTAATAGTATATAATAGTTCATTTCATGTCATCATGTCATGTTCCCCTTGTTTACAGTTTTTTTTAAGGCTGAACCATTAAGCTACGTATAATACAAGCCCAACAATGGATTAAGTCATTGAAAGATGTATTTAAAATAAAATAGTCTCTTAAGTGCAAGCTAAGAAATGCTCATAATAAACAATAAGAAAAAAATTAAAAATAATGTAGAATGAAGAGCTAGAATGTATAGGTATGTGTATACAATTTTTGATGGATGGTATTTTGTCATTTTGTGTCTCTGATGGAAACAATCAGTACCTGCTATGTGCAAGCAGGCCCTGAGGAAGGTCTGTGGATACTGGGAGTTAATAAGAGATGGTATATTCTCTTGAGAAAGAAATACCAACACAGTGTAATTGTTCTATTTAGAGGAATGCCTATGATGAGGTTGGAACAAAAGAGAGGGCCATCTGAAGTGGTCCAGGAAAACTTTTCTTACCAGATGCTTGAGCTGTGGTTTGGAACGGGATTGGAACGGGATTGGGCTAGTGGAGAAACAGGAGCCAGACATTCAGGTGAAGGAATCAGTGTGTGCATGAGTGTGGGGAACATCGTGTATCTGGTTTTTCAGAATTGTAAGGAACAGCCACTATGGGCGCAATTGGAGGAGATCAGGTTGAAGAAAGGATAAATGTACATGAGAATGTATTGGTTCCTGCCTATTCCAAGTGTACTAAGATACGTAGCCATTACTTGTAAGGTCGTAGAAGTAGTCTGTCTAGAAGTTTCTTTGTCCACTATGGACATCTAGGCAGTTCCTTTTTTTCCTTGAACTGAGCCAAAGGAAAGCTCTCCATCAGTACACCTCTAGCCCCAGGGACGGCTCCAGCAGTGACAACAAACTGGGGCCCTGTGGGAGAACAGATTTGGTGATGAACAGGATGCTGCTGCTGAAGAGGGAGGGGCATTCCATCATGGTGGGCAGGTGCACACTGCAGGACCACCTGTGGGCCATGTTCCTCACTGCAGCTCAGTGTGGCTTGTTTCCCTGTGCATTGGCTTACAGATAATTTGAGCGTGGACTTGGAGAAGATGAAGGTATTTCTTTAAAAAATGTTGCTTTTTAGGAGATTGGAGATGTGTTGCACAGGGCCTGTGAACCTTGTGCCAGTGGCATCTCCAGCAGCACCTAGAGCACGTTTTGTCAACTTCCTTTTTGTTTTTTCTCTGCTTTGAGTTTCTTTCCTTGCTCTGGTTGCTACTTTCACCTTTTCTTATCTCTCTCCACAATTCTTTCTTTTCTTACTGTGCCAGAGGTAGAGCAGTGGCACTAAGGGTTGAAACATTGTAACTCCCTTTTGTTTTGTCACAGCTTCATTGTAGGAGATACTAAAAAATTCTCCTAAGTTCCAAGGTTGTTTTTTGAGGGGTTGGGGGGGGGGTCCTGTGTCTAAAGAGAATCAAAATCATTCTGCCTAGGAGGAGAATTTTACAAATATAGATATTGGTAATTAACCCAAAAGACATTGTAGGAAGAATCTTATTGAAGAGGTTTGGTGGTACGAACCTTCTTCACTGAGTAGTACTTTACAGAATGGTGTATATCTATATGTATGTTTTAAAATTTGTTCCTATAAGGCATATGTTCCATGTACTTTGTATTTGTAAACAGTAACCAGTTTGGGGGTGGGAAGGAGATTGCTTTGTACAAAAGGGTTGTTTCCTGGTTTTAAAGCTTTGCTGCTGGAGATGGTAAATAAATATTGTATAGCTTTGCTGGGTTTATCTCTTATGTTCTATCTGTATTTGAATATAAAATTCTTGAGAAAAATTGTTGCTTTTCAAAATGTTATTTGGGGTGTGGTTTCAGTTATAAGTTGGGTACAAGGAGATTCTGGTAAACAGAACTTATTCTGGGAGTGTAAACCTCTAAGACCAAACTAGAGACCCAAGCTTTGAAGGGATGGGCAATGAGAAATAGGCTTTGAAACTGGAGTTTGTATGAAGTAAAGCAGTTGTTTCAGGAATTCTGTTCAGCCTGTTGAACTGAAAATGGCTTGCCCTAATTCTTGATTAATACCTGTTTCTGTTATGTTTAGGCAATAATGTAATCCAGTCATTGCACTTCTAGATACAGAAAGAAACCTGGAGGGAAAAAGTTATATACAACATTATGTTCCTTTTAGAGACAAAATTTCCATTTGCGTTTATGAAGGATACATGTTAAACTTATATTTTTAAAAGGCAAAAAGTAGTGATTAAGCCAAATTCATTACATTTCCAAACAAAAGATTGAGATCCTCGAGACTTTTTGTCTTTATACAGTCTTGTTCATTAGTAATTAAAATTTTCTTAACAATTTTATAGCATATTCTAATGCAGAAATATTAGAAAATAGAGATTTAAAAAGGAAAAAGAAACCCTCTAGACAGAAATAACTACTGTTAACATTTTGATTTATAGCCTTCTAGATTTGGTTTCTTCTAAATATTTTTACAAAAAATGGGATCATTTTCACTTAAAAACAAATACAAATGATGTGGAAAAAAGACATTGAAATATATACGTTATAGCTTCATTGACAAGTGGGATTTTGTGCTGTGTCATTAATTTGCTTATTTAAAGATTTGGTATGCATTTATTTTATGGTTCACATAGCAGGTCACAGTTCCATAGCAATGTTAGAAATTTTAATAGTTTCCAGGAAATCTTTGTTAGCTCATTAAACTTGATTAGTATATGAAAGTATTAATTGCTTTGGTAAAATTTTTGCCTAAATAGTAGAATTTTCATTGGACATTATTCCTGATGATCTTTTATGAGCAAGATTGTGAGTCCATGGCCAGAACCGTTTTCACGTTCACTTGAACTGATTTCAAGTTTGAAGTGGTTATTTGTAGCAAAAAGAGAAAAATCAGGACAGTGCAACTAGTTTTCACAAGGTTGAGTTTATTCAATAATGAGACTACTGAGGGAAATTTTGAAGTATTAGCTCAAGTTTGTGTCTTCATTCTTATGAAATGAAAAGTCACAATGCTGACCATTGATATTAGTTCCTTTTTTAAAAATACCCTTACTTGACAAAATAAGGGAATTCTATATCAGGCTTTCCTTCCTCCCCTGTCCCCTCCCCAATTATAGAGACCCACTGAATCCCACTATTACAGATTAGATATCAGAAGAAAGCCCTCTTCCCTTCCCGCCCAGGTTATCTATTTCTGGACTTGGAATTTTTGCTGTGACTGCCAAGCTCCATTAAAAGATAAACATTGTCCTCTAAAACAGAAGAATTCTTGCTTATTTTCTCCTAAATATGCTTAGCTTTCATGGATATGTGCACTCAGATATAACCAGTATCCTTAATCTGCTGTCATTTCTAGGACACAACCCAAATTTGCTTTGTATATAAGAATTTCGTAGTGTCCAGGGGTGAGCATAGACAGGGTTGCAGGGAAAGGCCATATTAACCTGGCTTCTGAGGTTCTGGAACAGCTTTCCTTCCTGTACCCAGTGTGGCCCTCATTTTGTAACCTTCCAACTCCTGATCACCCACGGATTTTGGTATGTTGGACTATGTCATTGGAATCATACCTCTGCTTCCCATTTTTTAAAACCATCATTTTAGTTAAAAAAAATTTCATAGGGACTGAACTAGAATCTGCTCTTTAACCTTTTCTGGCTTTACAGCTTTCTCCTTAATTGTTAGGACCCCACAAACTTCCCCAATGGGAGCGGGTGGGTATGGAAGAAAAACTAACTCAGAGAAGTGATCTAAAATATTGGCAGATAGGGACTTCCCTGGTAGTCCAGTGGTTAAGACTCCACGCTACCACTGCAGGGGGTGCGGGTTTGATCTCTGGTCAGGGAACTAAGATCCTGCATGCCATGTGGCACGGCCAAAATAATTTATATATATGGGGGGGGGGGGAGAGAGACAGAGAGAGAGAGAGAGAGGCAAATAGAGACTCTCCCCTCCCCAATATATTTCTTAGGACTTTCCTTTCCTATGCTTCTCCCCCCAGATAACTGAGCAGATACACTTTCTTGCTGGTCATTTGCTATCATTGTGGACTCTTTAATATTACTCTTTAGTAGTATTTAATATAGAAGTTAATCCAGGGTAATCACAACAAGTGCTTCAAGAAGGATGACTGAAGATCTGTAGCTGCTAACATTCTAAATGAAACTGAGAGCCCATTATTCTTACCATTGGGAGCCAATTCCATTTCTAGTTTGAGAAGTTACATATCTGAAAGCCTGACCTCCCTTAGAAAAACTCCAAGGGCCTAAAAGCTTCTTTAGACTATAGGCTTTGGGGGAGATTGGCAAATATAGCCTAAGAAGAGTCCTGGAATTTTGTGATTTCACATTAAATTACAATTCAGCATTGTGGCACTAAGGGAATGGTGGAAATTCGCAAACTGAAAGATACATTGGCCCCTTTTCATCTTAGTTCTACAGGAAACATTTAAGACATTTTCATGTAGCCTGAAATCAGTTCACTTTCTGCCCATATTCTGACAGTACTGTAGCTTTGGTTCTGCAGTTGGGTGAGTAACAAGGTGGCCTGCAGTAAGTTTTTCCCCCATGTTCTGATCAGTTAAAACCTATTTCTGAACATATTGATTCTTTGAATTACCAGTTAAACTTCTGTGCAAAATAAGGCCTTCTGTGACCTAATGGGTTAAATCGCTAACATGCATTTTAATATCAATGATCCCTCTGTTTTTCCAATGCCGATATGTTCTTCCAGAACCACAGAAGAATATAATTCAGTGAGATCTGAGGCCAGCCCTCATTTTGGATCACTAACAATGGAAATCCCAGGGACTTGGCTTTCTGGAGAGAGTGAGTGTTCATAGATAACCTATTACTCATGCCTGGCTTTAACCAGCAACCTTGATTCCCAAACCCAAGTCTGTGATGGAAAAATATCAAATGAATATCACCCTGCTGCACATGCTTAATTTCTTTCCTCTTTAACACATTCTTGCTTAAAGTACTTCCATTTTGTCATTTTTAAATGGCAAAGATTTCAAAGCTGAAGTTCTTCCTTTCTCTAGCTACCATTTCTTTTCATCTACTCACAACAGATTGTCTCTCAGATCTGCTTTTCTGCTTTCAGTGTAGGTAGCCAGAGTTCTTTTTTTTCTTTTTTTTCCTGGAAACTAACCCACCTTAGAGGGGAAGGAGAAGGAGACCAAACACAATTCTGAATGCCTTTTGTTTTCAGAAAGCATCAGGGCCATAAGGTCTTTTGAGCCCTTCAAAGTCATGAAAGTTAACAAACAGATCAGCAGAATTAATTAGAAATAACATAAGTAATCCTGTTTTGACATAACCATATAGTTAAATAAAAGACAACAGGCTACTGATAGCTAAATATAAGAAAAATAATTTTAACAATAATACCAACAGGTTATACTTACTTGACCTTTAAAAGGTAAAGTTCTAGGGCTAGAGATTAATTTTAGAATGAAGTTGAAGAGATCCAAACAAAAGTTTAAATGTTGATTAAAGGGCTAAATAATTTATCTTCCTAGCATATGTATATAGCTTGAAGGGGGTAAAGTTTTAGGAGCATACTTATATTTTCACTAGTGGATTACTAAAAATTTTTCCTGTAGGATATATAATTGCTGTATTTCTGGCATTAGTTTTCATTTAGCTTTGCATCCAGAGTTTATAATTTACAGTGTAAATCAGAGGATCATTACTTGTGCTTTAATGTAAACCTTAAGAAGAATAAATATTATGTAAAGTTTTCCTGAATGAGTATAACTTGGGAAGTAATTCAAAATGGTTATTTTGTCGTGGTTTGGGAAAACGTAAAATGATAGTGGAACCATCAATTCAAGGTAACTCTTCCTGGATTAGGATTACCTTAATTACGTTAATTAACCTTAATCAACCCAAAACATGGCCTTCTTCCTGTCTCCAGAATATTCACATTGTTGTGACACAACAACATATTTTGTCAGTAAATCCTAATTTGCACCTTGTCTACCTCATGTGTTAACATGACCTTGGTTTACCTGACCTTCCAAGCATGACTTTTGCTAGCGTTTAAAACTTAAATAAAATGTCATCTCTGTCAGGAAAACTAACACACTATTGGTCCATGTTTAAATACTGTTAACTTCCTTAAATTAAAAATTCTTTTAGGGCTTCCCTGGTGGCGCAGTGGTTGAGAGTCCACCTGCCGATGCAGGGGACATGGGTTCGTGCCCCGGTCTGGGAAGATCCCACATGCCGCGGAGCGGCTAGGCCCGTGAGCCATGGCCGCTGAGCCTGCGCATCCGGAGCCTGTGCTCCGCTACATTTTCTTCTCAAGGTAGTACCCACATTTTAAAGAGATTAATTTTTTATCTTCCCAAAGAGTAAATTTCATTTGCTTTTAAGACAGAGATAAACTTATCTCAGGATCAGAGCTCAGATAAATAAATTTTTATGACTATCATTTTTAGTAAGCTGCATTGTCCTATGACTTGTAAAAGGACATTTTGAAGTTGGTAAGATGCCACCTGCTACCTGGTGCAGTGGTATAGGCTGGCCAAGTGGTCAGAAAGTTAGTTTGGGACTACTTCTACCCAAAGTGATCCTGTGAACATTCTTTACTGCAATGATGTAGCCTTGTACTAAAAATACCACCTCGGCCTTGTTACATATGCTCACTTCAGTGGAACTTCTGTGTACTTGGAAAATCACACCTGCTGTTTGATTTGGTTGATGCAACTATGTCCCAATTTAGATAAAATTTGGGTTGTACATATATGATTGATCTGCCTAAAAAGGGATATTTTCGTTAGTAACCCAATCTTTCTGGTAGAATAACATTAAAAAAATTTATTTATATTTATTTAATATTTATTTATTTATTTATTTATGCATGCTGTGCCAGGTCTTAGTTGTGACATGCGGGATCTTCGTTATGGCATGCAGACTCTTAGTTGCCGCACGTGGGATCTAGTTCCCCGACCAGGGATCAAACCCTGGGCCCCTGCATTGAAAGCGTGGAGTCTTACCCACTAGACCACCAGGGAAGTCCCTAGAAAAACATTTTTTTTTTAATAGAAGCCCATATGATTTAAATTTATTTATTTATTTATTTATTTATTTATGGCTGTGTTGGGTCTTAGTTTCTGTGCGAGGGCTTTCTCTAGTTGTGGCAAGCGGGGGCCACTCTTCATTGCGGTGCGCGGGCCTCTCACTATCGCGGCCTCTCTTGTTGCGGAGCACAGGCTCCAGACGCGCAGGCTCAGTAATTGTGCCTCACGGGCCCAGTTGCTCCGTGGCATGTGGGATCTTCCCAGACCAGGGCTTGAACCCGTGTCCCCTGCATTGGCAGGCAGATTCTCAACCACTGTGCCACCAGGGAAGCCCTAGAAAAACATTTTTAATAGAGTTTATGTTTTAGAAAAGTTTTAGGTTCACAGCAAAAAAAAAAAAAAAAGAGGAAGAGATCTCCCATATACCTCCCCACCCCTCAATAAAGCTTCCCCCATTATCAACTTCCCCCAACATAGTAGTACATTTGGAATAATCAGTGAGCCTATGGTGACACGTTATTACCCAAAGTCTGTAGTTTGCATTCGGGTTCACTCTTGGTGCTGTACATTCTATGGGTTTGGACAAATGTAATAAGGTATCTACCTTTATAGTGTCATATAGAATAGATTTCCTACCCTAGAAATCCTCTGTACCCTGCCAATTCATCCCTCCCTCTCCCCTAACCCCTGGCAACCACTGATCTTTTTTTTACTGTCACCATAGTTTTGCCTTTTCCAGGATGCCATATAGTTGGAACCATACAGTAAATAACCTTTTCAGATTGGCTACTTTCATCTAGTAATATGTATTTAGGTATTCCTCCATGTCTTTTCATGGCTTGGTAGCTCATTTCTTTTTAGCACTGAATAATATTCCATCATCTGGATGTATACAGTTTATCCATTAACCTACTAAAGGTGCTTTGTTGCTTATGAATAAAGCTGTTACAAATAAAGTTTATGAATAAAGCTGTTATAAATATCTCATAACACAGGTTACTTCACTCCTAACTACTGTGTGGTTTATTTGCATGTTGTTTTTCTTAGGAAGAGCATTTCTTCTGCAAAGAAAGAGGGTTTTATTTCTTCCTTGATTTGTGGTTTGGTGTCTGACATTAATTTGGGGAAATTATTGGTCGTTATTGCGTCAAATAGTTCCTCTGTTCCTTTCTCTCTTTCTTCCCCTGGTATTCCCATTATGCATACATCTTTTGTAACAGTTTTTGGATATTCTGGGTTTTTTTTTTTTTTCAGTCTTTTTTCTCTTTGTCTTCCAGTTTTGGAAGTTTCTGTTGACATATTCTCAGGCACGCAGATTCTTTCCTTGGTGGTGTGCAGTCTGCTGGTGAGCCATGAAAGGCACTGTTCATTTCTGTTGTGGTGTTTTTGATCTCTGATTTCTTTCTGGTTCTCAGGATTTCCATCTCTCTTACATTACACATCTGTTCTTACAGGTTGTCTATTTTTTCCATCAGTGCCCTCAGCATAGTGATCATGGTGGTTTTAAATTCCTGGTCTGATAATTCCAACATCTTTGCCAGGTCTACCATTCTTTGCTCACTCTGACTCTTCAAACTGTGTTTTTTGCCCTTTGGTATCCTTGTAATTTTCTTGTTGAAAGTTGGGCATGCTGTCGTGGGTCAAGGGAACTTTGGTAAACAGGCCTTTAGTGATGAGTGGTAAGGCTGGGGGAGTGGTGGTGCTCTGTGTGCCTGGTCTCAGCCTTGGAGAGCCTGTGCGCCTGGACTGGGAACCCGGTGGTGCTTCTCAGGCCTTCCCCTCACCTGGGAGGGTGGCTGCAGTGGCCTGAAATGGCCTAATTCCCGTCTCCCAGGTCGGTCAGGCTCTCTTGAAGTAGTTTCTCTTGAGACCAGGCATCGTTAAGGACAGAACACTCTGACATATTTTGAAATGCTTACTTTTCTTCTCCCCCTGCTGGAAACAAGGTGGGATTTTTCTCCAGTCGTCACTGTGAGAACCTGGTAGAGCTTTTGAAGGTAAACTCACAAAAAGAGTAAGGTCCCCTTCCTTGACTGGGTCCCCCTGGAGTTTAAGTCTTGTTAATACTTGACAACACTGAGCTTCCAGCACTTGGTCAGTTACAGTTCAGGTTTTCCTCCCCAGCACTGGTCCTGCTGAGGTTTCCACCCTGGGTTTCTGCTCCACTCAGTTGTGATTCTCTGTATCTGCCCCTCTGTCTCTCCCATTTTTGCATCAGTCACTTACACTGTGACCTCACTTCTATGGTGGATCTAAGAGAGGCTGTTAATTTTACAGTTTGTTTCAAGCTTTTAACTTGTTAGGATGGAGTGGTGACTTCTAAGTTCATTCTTTACATGTTGAGCCAGAGAACAGAAGTTAGAGGTATTCTTTTTAATCAATAATTTTTCTTACATAAATACTGTCTAGGAATTGCTGAAAAGCCAGAACCAAGGGGGTTGGTGCTATTAGACTTTTAGGGGGTGGACCAATGGCTTGGCATTACCTTATGGGCTCAGAGCAAAGCAATGCCAAACTTTTCAATATCCAGATGATCATAAAGTAAATAAGGATGATTAATAGGTTATGTAACTTTTTGAAAAACAAAGATGCTGGTGGGTGACTGGCTGTCCTACAAAATACCACAATTTTAAAACATAAACAAAACAGGTTCTTAGAAATTTGATAATGATAAAAGTAATTAGTTCCTTAATCAACAAGGACCCATTGTATAGCACAGGGAACTGTACTCAGTATACTGTAATAACCTGTGGGGGAAAATAATCTGAAAAAGAATGGATATATGTATCAATATAAATGAACCACTTTGTTGTACACCTGAAACTAACACAACATTGTAAATCAACTATACTCTAATATAAAATAAAAATTAAAAAAGTAAATAGTTCTTCTTTTTGAATTTTATTTTATTTATTTTTTTATACAGCAGGTTCTTATTAGTTATCCATTTTATACATATTAGTGTATATATGTCAGTCCCAATCTCCCAATTCATCACACCCCCCCAGCCTCTTTCCCCCATTGGTGTCCATACTTCTTTAGTACAGTAACTCTTTGGTAAGTGGATCTGTGTTATTCCAAAGCTAATTTTGTTAACTAGAAGGAATGAAACTTGTTTTTTCAATTATAGGATAACGTTAAGCGTAAAGACCATATTGACCATCAGAAGGATAAAGTCGCCTTGACTCTGGCTCGTCTAGCCCGCCATGTTGAAGTGGAGAAACAGCAGAAAGAAGAGAAGAATAGAGCATTCAGGGTATGTGGCTGTTTTAACTGATATTTTACCAGATTATAGAGTTGTTTATAAGAAAGTTAAAGAGGTTCTTGTATAATCAAAAAATGTATAATTGGATCCAAGTTCAGCATGAAGTCTGCATAGCTCACTGAGTTAGTAGTAGTTCATGACGGCCTTTTACATTTGTTTTTGTTTGTTGGATTCTGCTCATATATGTATACAGACAAAAAAAGAAAAAATAGAATTAAGTGGACTTTATTTTTGGGAATTAAAAATCATGGGATTCCTTAAGCTGGTGAGCAGTTAAGGGTTTCTAGTTACTTTATCACAGTTTATCAGGGCTTCTGTAGATAGAAGCTGTTGAAAGGTTATTTTCTACTAAGTACAGCCAGACCAGTTTCACTTCAGCCTCTCCCTTCAGATTATTGAATTAGTGTGGTAGAAGAGCTACTACGTGGAAAATGAAACCTAATTTAGACTCTTGCATGATATAAACGTTTTAAAACCTTGACTTGCTTTATTTATTTTTTTTAAGATTTTTTTTTTTGATGTGGACCATTTTTAAAGTCTTTACTGAATTTGTTATAATATTTCTTCCGTTTTATGTTTTGGTTTTTTGGCCGCGAGGCATGTAGGATCTTAGCTCCTCAATCAGGGATTGAACCCGCACCCCTTGCATTGGAAGGCGAAGTCTTAAACCACTGGACTGCCAGGGAAGTCCCTTGACTTGCTTTAGAAGGCACCAAATGAAATTACCTTAAAGAACTTCCCCAATATTGCCAAATGTCTGTTAGGAGTAGAATGTTGGCAAGTTGGGTAAAAAAAAATCCTACTGGGAGTTTAAAAATGGAAGTAGAAATCATGGCATAATTTTACCTTGTATGTTTTTGATTCCTTGTTCCATTGCTTATTATAAAGGAATTTATATATTTCTGTTGCCTCTATTTTAGTATCTCCTAATCTAATGTAGAATACATTAGTCTTCTTTAAATTTAGAAGTAGCTTTGTTTGGGGACTTTAACTTTATAATGTAATACCAGTTAAATTAGAGCTTAGTATTCTAATTGTATGTTTAAAATGCTTAATACATTAGTGATACTTTTTTTTTCTATAAATTTATTTTATTTTTGGTTGCTTTGGGTCTTCGTTGCTGCACACGGGCTTTCTCTAGTTGTGGCGAGTGGGGTCTACTCTTTCGTTGCGGTGCGTGAGCTTCTCATTGCAGTGGCTTCTCTTGTTGCGGAACACAGGTTCTAGGCGCACAGGCTTCAGTAGTTGTGGCACACGGGCTCAGTAGTTGTGCCTTGCGGGCTCTAGAGCGCAGGCTCAGTAGTTGTGGAGCATGGGCTTAGTTGCTCCGTGTCATGTGTGATCCTCCTGGACCAGGGCTTGAACCTGTGTCCCCTGCATTGGCAGGTGGATTCTTAACCACTGCACCACCAGGGAAGCCTAAATTAGTGATACTTTTTTAAAAAAAAGGATTCTTTCTTTCCTGGTAGAGACACTATTCAATTTTTTTTTTTTTTAATTTTTACTGGAGTGTAGTTGATTTACAGTGTTAGTTTCATTATGATCAAATCTTTTTTTTTTTTTTTTGAGCAAAATTGCTTTACAATGTGTTAATTTCTGCTGTACGATGAAGTGAATCAGCTATGTGTATATCTGTTTCCCCTCCCTCTCGGACCTCCCTCCCACCCACCCATTTAGGTCATTACAGAGCACCAAGGGGAGCTCCCTGTGCTATACAGCAGGTTCCCACTAGCTATGTATTTTACACATGGTAGTATATTTATGTCAAACCTAATCTCTCAATTCGTCCCACCCTCCTGTTCCCCTCACTGTGTCCACAAGTCCGTTCTCTACATCTCTATTCCTGCCCTAAAAATAGGTTCCTCTGTACCATTTTTAGATTCCACGTAATATGCGTTAATATATGGTATTTGTTTTTCTCTTTCTGGCTTACTTCACTCTGTATGACAGACTCTAGGTCCATCCACATCTCTAAAGATGACCCAATTTTGTTCCTTTTTATGGCTGAGTAATATTCCATCATATATGCATACCACAACTTCTTTATCCATTCATCTATCATTGGACATTTAGGTTGTTTCCATGTTCTGACGATTGTAAATAGTGCTGCAATGAACATTGGAGTACCTGTGTCTTTTTGAATTATGGTTTTCTCAGGGTATATGCCCAGTAGTGGGATTGCTGGGTCATATGGTAATTCTATTTTTAGTTTTTTTACAGAACCTCCATGCTGTTCTCCATAGTGGCTGTATAAATTTACATTCCCACCAACAGTGCAAAAGGGTTCACTTTTCTACACACCCTCTCCAACATTTATTGTTTGTAGATTTTTTGATGATGGCCGTTCTGACCCTTATGAGGTGATACCTCATTGTAGTTTTGATTTGCATTTCTCTAATAATTAGTGATGTTGAGCATCTATTCATGTGCCTCTTTGCCATCTGTATGTCTTTGATGAAATGTGTACTTAGGTATTCTGCCCATTTTTTGATTGGGTTGTTTGCTTTTTTAATATTGAGCTGCATGAGCTGTTTATATATTTTGGAGATTAATCCTTTGTCCGTTGCTTCATTTGCAAATATTTTCTCCCATTCTGAGGGTTATCTTTTCATCTTGTTTTTGGTTTCCTTTGCTGTGCAGAAGCTTTTAAGTTTAATTAGGTCCCATTTGTTTATTTTTGTTTTTATTTTCATTACTCTAGGAGGTGGGTCAAAAAAGATCTTGCTGTGGTTTATGTCAAAGAGTGTTTTTCCTATGTTTTTCTCTAAGAGTTTTATAGTGTCTGGTCTTACATTTAGGTATTTAATCCATTTTGAGTTTATTTTTGTATATGGTGTTTGGTATTGTTCTAATTTCATTCTTTTACATGTAGCTGTCCAGTTTTCCCAGCCCCAGTTATTGAAGAGGCTGTCTTTTCGCCATTGTATTGTTCTTGCCTCCTTTGTCATAAATTAGGTGACCATATTGTGCATGAGTTTATCTCTGGGCTTTCTATCCTGTTCCATTGATCTGTATTTCTATTTTTTTGCCAGTACCATAATGTCTTGATTACTGTAGCTTTGTAGTATAGTTTGAAGTCAGGGAGCCTGATTCCTCTAGCCCTGTTTTTCTTTCTCAAGATTGCTTTGGCTATTTGGGGTCTTTTGTGTTTCCATACGAATTGTAAAATATTTTGTTCTAATTCTGTGAAGAATGCCATTGGTAGTTTGCACTGAATCCAGTTGGGATTGCACTGAATCTGTAGATTGCTAAGGGTAGTTTAGTCATTTTCACAATATTGATTCTTCCAGTCCAAGAACATGGTATATTTCTTCATCTGTTTATGTCATCTTTGATTTCTTTCATCAGTGTTTTATAGTTTTCTGAGTATAGGTCTTTTGCCTCCGTAGGTAAGTTTATTCTTAGGTATTTTATTCTTTTTGTTGCTATGGTAAATGGAATTGTTTCCTTAATTTCTCTTTCTGATTTTTTGTTAGCGTATAGTAATGCAAGAGATTTCTGTGCATTAATTTTGTATCCTGCAACCTTACCAAATTCACTGATTAGTTCTAGTAATTTTCTGGTGGTATCTTTAGGATTTTCTATGTATAGTATCATGTCATTTGTAAACAGTGACAGTTTTACTTCTTTTTTTCCAATTTGTATTCCTTTTATTTCTTTTCCTTCTCTTATTGCCATGGCTAGGAATTCCAAAACTATGTTGAATAGAGTGGCAAGAGTGGACATCCTTGTCTTGTTCCTGATCTTTGTGGAAATGCTTTCAGTTTTTCACCATTGAGAATGATGTTTGCTGTGGTTTGTCATATATGGCCTTAATTATGTTGGGGTCGGTTCCCTCTATGCCCATTTTCTGGAGAGTTTTTATCATAAATGGGTGTTGAATTTTGTCAGAAGCTTTTTCTGCATCTGTTGAGATGATCATATGGTTTTTATTCCTTAATTTGTTAATATGGTGTATCACATTGATTGATTTGCATATATCGATGAATCCTTGCATTCCTGGGATAAATCCTACTTGATCATGGTGTATGATCCTTTTAATGTGCTGTTGGATTCTGTTTGTAGTATTTTGTTGGGGATTTTTGCATCTATGTTCATCAGTGATATTGGTCTGTAATTTTCTTTTTTTGTGACATCTTTGGTTTTGGTATCAGGGTGATGGTGGCCTCGTAGAACGAATTTGGGAGTGTTTGTTCCTCTGCGGTTTTTTGGAAGAGTTTGAGAAGGATCGGTGTTAGCTCTTCGCTAAATATTTGATAGAATTTGCCTGTGAAGCCATCTGGTCCTGGACCTTTGTTTGTTGGAAGATTTTTTTTTTGCGGTACGCGGGCCTCTCACTGCTGTGGCCTCTCCCGTTGCGGAGCACAGGCTCCGGACGCACAGGCTCAGCGGCCATGGCTCACGAGCCCAGCGGCTCCGCGGCATGTGGGATCTTCCCGGACCGGGGCACAAACCCGTGTCCCCTGCATCGGCAGGCGGACTCCCAACCACTGGGCCACCAGGGAAGCCCTGTTGGAAGATTTTTAATTACAGTTTCAATTTCATTCCTCGTGATAGATCTGTTTATATTTTCTAATTCTTCCTGGTTCAATCTTGGAAAATTGTACCTTTCCAAGAATTTGTCCATTTTTCATGGTTGTCCATTTTATTGGCATATAGTTGTTTGTACTAGTCTCTTATAATCCTTTGTATTTCTGCGGTGTCAGTTGTGATTTCTCCTCTTTTGTTTCTAATTTTATTGATTTGTGTTCTCCCCCCCCCCTTTTTTTTTTGATGAGTCTGGGTAAAGTTTTATCAATTTTGTTTATCTTCTCAAAGAACCAACTTTTAGTTTTGCTATTCTTTGCTACTGTTTTCTTCATTTCTATTTCATTTATTTCTGCTCTGATCTTCATGATTTCTTTCCTTCTGATTTTGGGTTTTCTTCATTCTTTCTTTAGTTGCTTTAGGTGTAGGGTTAGATCGTTTGAGATTTTTCTTCTTTCTTGAGGTGAGCTTGAATTGCTATAATTTCCCTTGTAGAACTGCTTTTGCTGCATCCCATAGGTTTTGGGCCTCTGAATCTGAACTACTGGGCTAACAGAGGACCTCAGACCCCAGGGAATATTCATCAGAGTGAGGTCTCCCAGAGCTCCTCATCTCAGCACGAAGACCCAGCTCTACCCAACAGCCTGCAAACTCCAGTGCTGGAAGCCTCAGGCCAAACAACTAGTAAGACAGGAACACACTCCCACCATCAAAAAAAAAAAAAAAAAGAGATGACAAAAAACATGTGTCACACATTAAAGAGCAAGTAAAAACCTACAAGACCAAATAACCGAAGAGGAAATAGGCAACCTACCTGAAAAAGAACTCAGTGTAATGATAGTAAAGATTATCCAGAATCTTGGAAATAGAATGGAGGCACGGATTGAGAAAATGCAAGAAATGTTTAACTTTTTTTTTCTTATTTGATTCTCCTTATGTATAACTTGTTTTTTAAAACTAGATGACAGAAAACAATAAGAAAACAAAACTACCCGAAAGGAAGATAATGAAACTAAAGTAAAACTCATTCTTGCAGAATTTTAGTAGGTGTTAACTGTGACTAAAAATATGGTAGAAAATGTTTTCCAGCTCTTCTAGGCCTTTGTGAATTGTTGGTGTCTCACAGTTAAAGTGGATTGTCCATCTTTTGTGATGGAAAGGTTTTAAAGAAAATTTGTTAAAATCTTCACTGGATAAATCACTTTCAGAGATAATGTGTTGTGCTTGACTAGTTGATCAGTTACCAGCTTTGCTTGTTGATATTCCAGGAGTTAAGATGACTTGCCTGAAGGGATGTACCCCTAAGGTGTGTGGAAATAGCTGGGTGACAGGAAAAGGGTGACTAATTTGGGGGTGATTTTAGCCAGCAAATGTTTTTTGAGCATTGACTATGTATGGCCACAGAGTTCAAATTCTATTGTAAGAAATGCCAGAGAACTTTCTTTTTAAAAAGCCTGCTTATTTTTAATTACTGACAGTAGTTTAAAATAAGTAGGCTATTGGCTGGCATATAGTAATATTTAATCTCAATTATATTTACTTAATTTAAGGTGTTTTTTTTTTTAAAGATTTTTGTAGGGAACTCTTCTGATAGATGGTTTAATTTTGTATGTAAGAAAATGTCTTTATAGTCTACCAGAGGCTTGCCATATTACTTTCTTTGGATAAACTAAATTTGTTTCCCATGGCATGTTATCCAGAGCACTGATCCTATAGGATACACTTTGAGAAACAAAAAAGTAATTTGGTGACTTATCAAGTTGGGATACTGTGTATTCACTGAAAGGAAAATCACATGTGTGTTAGCACTTCAAAGTTTTGGAAGTCCTACACAGAAGGGACCTTTTGAACTCTGTTTTGAAACCAATGGTTCTAAATTTGATTACAGAGAATTTTAAAAAATGTATATAATGCATATTAACATCTTTGGAAAATTAGTATTCTATGGCCATACTTAGAACAAAGTTGTGTAGAAGATTTTTTTCAGAGTAAAATCTTGAATCTCCCTGTCCCCCTACTTACCCTTGCTGATAGAATATCCTGTTATAGTGATAAGTAGGTCATTCAACATTCTGGTCTATTTCTTGCAAATCCAGCATTTGTGGATTTGTGATTTCTTTTTAACAACCTTTTTGAGACACAGTATGTTGTACAGTAAGTCCCCTACTTATTAATGAGTTCCATTCTGAGAGCGTGTTCATAAGTCCAATTTGTTTTTTAGTCCAACAAAGTTAGCCTACATACCCAACTAACACAATCGGCTATATAGTACTGTACTGTAATAGGTTTATAATACTTTTCACACAAATAATATGTAAGAAACAAACACACACAAAATATAAAGAAAACATTTAAAATCTTACAGTACAGCACCTTGAAAAGTACAACAGCTGGCATACAGGGGCTGGCATCGAGTGAACAGGCAAGAAGAGTTACTGACTGGAGGAGATCCTGGGCTTGAAATATAGATACTGTACTACCGTACTCTATACAATACTGTACAGTAAAGTACACAAAATCACAACCAGTTGTAGAGTATGCACACATGTGACAATGTACGCCAGACATGTGAACTAACTTACTTGACTGGACATGCAAACACACATTCGTATCTTTGAAAGCTCTCATCTTGAAGGTTCGTGTGTAGGGGACTTACTGTACTGGTTAAGTGAATGGATTCTAGAATCAGGTTGGAGAACGAGAGTTTAAATCCTGGCATTGTTATTTATCCTTGTGCAATTTATTTGACCTTCATGTGCCTCAGTTTTCCCATCATAAAATGGGAACAATAATAGTACCAATCTCATAGAGTTATTGTGAGAATTAGATCTAAGATGCTTTTAGACAATGCCTGGCACGTGGTAAGTGGTTAATAAGTGTTACTTGTTAAATACAGCATGATTAGAGTATGCAAATAGCTTTATTAATAACGTAACTAGAAAGATTTAGAGACTGTAACAGTCTAAAGCATCTAGTTTAGTGGTTGGCACTGGCCCACTGCCTGTTTTTATAAATAAAATTTTATTGGAACATAGCCATGCCCATTTGTTTACATATTATCTATGGCTGCTTTCATGCTGCAGCAGCAGAGTTGAGTAGTTGCAAAAGAGACTGTATGGGCTGCAAAGCCTAAAATATTTACACTGTGGTCTTTTATGGAAAAAGTTTGCCAGCCTTTGATCTAGATGCAATAGATGCTTTATGCTGGCACATTTTAAGTACTAATGTGTGTCTGCTGTTATACTATTCACTGAACAAATATTTAATAGGCTTCTGTATACTTAAGACTATATATGGAAAATTTGAAGGAAAATGTATAAAAGGTTAAAGATGAAAATAATCATTCATATTTCCATTCCAGAGATAGCCATTGACGTTCATCATATTTATTTTCTGCCTTTTCCCTCTCTGCAGATAGAGTTACATATAGCTTGAAATAATCTTTGTTTATATTTGGCCTTATTTGTTTAATACTATTTGGTGACCCACTTGATATCAAAAGTATATTTCTGCTTCAATGAAAAAGTTTTGTTAGTGTTTCTAATGACTTTCATGAAATGTACACACCATAATTTACTTAAATGTACCCTATTGTTGGAGATTAATTTGTTGCAAACTTTGTGCAAATGTAGATGACATTGGGATCAACATCTTAGAGCATGAACCTTTGGTTTGACTTACCTCTTTAAGATAGAGTTCTAGGTGTGGAGTTACAGGAATAAAGGATAATCAATATTTTCTGATCGCTGTTGTGACAAAATCATTTTCTTAAGGAAACCGGATTAGTAACCATAGGTTAATTGAGTTTTTTCTTAATATCTTTAGGAAAAAGTAGATTTTCAACATGCTCATGGGTTACAAGAATTGGAATTTATTCGAGGACATTCTGATACAGAAGCAGCGAGACTGTGTGTGGACCAATGGTTAAAAATGCCAGGTAGGTATTCTTTAGAGATCAGAGTGGAACATAAGATTACCAAGCTTCCCTAAAGCCTTAAAACATTGTGTCTGTTTTATTCAGTTGCTAATAAGTACATAAAGTATTGAAATTTAGTTCAGTAATACTTAACAGAAGACCTACTTTACCAATTGTCTTCCTACTTTGGCAAAAGTATATTTTGAGTATAAGTAATCCTTGAGCTGATCATTTATTCATTCATATGTCTTCTAGTTATTACCCTCTATGGGAGGGCGTGTAACAGGTTACTTGAGGTCAGGCTTCTCTAAGGAAGTGGAATTTAAGCTGAGATGGAAAGGATTAGCATTTACTTTTTTATTTGTCAGTGCAGCCTGTGTAGATATTTTGTTAAGGAAATGTCCATGTGGGAGGCTTATCAAAAGCAGTGGGTAGCTTCTTCATTGCTAACTCTTTGCAGACCTGAAATTCTTGGAAGAGTCACTGTGCAGTGTTTTCCTCCTACCAGATAATTTGGTAGAATTTTTAAGAGCCACCATGGCAACTTTTCTAGCTTGTCTTGTAGAAGACCCACTGAGCCCTTAAAGGCTTGGGATATCCACAGAAACCTTAGCTGTGGATTCAATCCAGCAGAAAGTTTAATTACAAAAAGTCTTAGAAATATCTATGTATGCAGTGCTCAACTTTGAACCTAGGTATCTTATTCTGTAGTTTTCAGAGGGCTTTTCTTTGAATAGAATCAAATTGCAACTTTTAAAATAATTCCAATAATTTGTAGATATTTTAACACCTGGCCACTCCCTGAAACTGTATTTTCTTCTTATCTCCCAATGTGTTTGTGCCTGGCAAACTCCCACCTTGCCCCATCCTCCTTTTTAAATACCCTTTCCTCTTTTTTTCTTCTTAATTGCCTGTGGGGTTAGCCCTACAGATAACATTCAATACTAGAGGTTGCTAGGTTTATTTAGTCGGCATAAGTTTGGTTGTTCAGCTGTCTTTGATCCCACAGTGCTTTATTCATTTCTCTCAAATAGTTTCTACCCTGTTATGTTGCATTGATAATTTTACCAGATTTATATGCTCCGTGGGGACAGAGACTAAGGCTTATTAATCCGTTTTAGTGTCAGTGCCTAAAAAGAAGGCTCAGCATAGAGATGTCCAATAAGTGTTGGTTGAATATTATACAAGAGTGGGCTGTAGGATTTGCATATGAACACAGAAAAGAAGCCTAGAACTCGGGTACCAAATGTGACTGTCATTCAACTAAAGAAAAGAATTGTTTGGCATTCCAGACCTACTTTAGAAAAAATACTTAGAAATTATGGTCCTTAGCTGCATCAGAATCACCTGGGAGTCTTAAATACACGTATCTGGGCCTCACCACTAGAGATAATTCTAGGGCATCTGTAGATTTGGGAAGATTCCTATGTGATTTTGGTAGGAAAATGGGCTAGAACTACAAGGCTCAATCTACAAGATCTCTTGTAAAAATCGTTCATCTCATGTGAATCTAACACAAGTCTTGTCTAGAATGATTGCTGGGCCAGTAATATGTCCCTTTAGGCCTAATCCCTGGCCTCCAGATTGTCAGAATATTTTAATTCATTGTAAATTGAATTCATGAGCATCTGTTTATATATTTCTGGGAACTAATGAGTCACTTAGCTGTGTCTTTAGGATTCTTTGCAAGATGTGATATTGTATCAGTATATCACTTCAGGTGACATCTGGTTCATTGGTGGCTGATAAGCTTGTGCCTTGAGTTAAGGTCTTTAGTTATGCTCTTTTTATGTGATGGTTTTATCTTTTTACTTGGTCCCTGCCACTCCGTAACACTGAAGTCTGGGGTCTTTTGCTAGCACAGCTGCCTTAGCATTGGGCTATACTTGGTGTGGTGCCGTTCCATACATGGGCTTCAGAGAATGCTGAGATCTTTGAGGAGAGGAGAGCTGGGGAGAATAGAGATGGCATTGTTCTCGTCAATTATAAAAAGTGAGATTCTGCTTCTCAATAGCATTAAGGGACTTGTTCAATCTGTTCCAAAGTATCCAACCATTATAATTCAGTTCTTTGATTAGAAGTAGTTTGAATACTTTATAATTACTCAAACTGGAAATCCATCTTTTATAGACTTTTATAGTTAGGCCAGTTTCCACACATTTGATTACTTAGTAATTTAAAAACAACACTGTACTATTTAAGGGAAAGAGCTGTTTAAATCTCTGTATTTTGCCTTTCCATAGATAAAGCTTATTTTCTTTCTGGCTTGTTTTCTCCACTTTGATTTTTATCCAGAACCTCTGTTTGGCTAAATAAAGGTTTTAATAGGCAACACCTGGAATGTGGATGGACAGGAAATAAAAATTATTATAATTCTGACTGCATTAAAAAATTAAAGATAAAAAAGTATATTGTTGTTAATGCCTCTTTTAATATGATTAATGCTATGTTAGTCGTTGTTTATTGGTAGAACACATTTATAAGCATTTTGGCAGCATTTAATAGAGGCATTTCCCCCATTAACAGCAGAAAAGCATGGAAACTTTCAACATATATAACCATTTGGGGATCTTAACTAGATGATGTTAAAGGAATAACATTTATTCTAGTTAAATGCTTAGGGGCTTCGTAGAAATTGCCATAAAGATAAATACGCAGCTTTTTGTTGTATGAAATATTTAAGGTATTTGAGTGAAACAATTTATAAGAAATAATAGTAAAAGATAATAACCAAACTATCTAGAGTATATATTAGAATCCTCCTGGCAGTTTTTACAATTCTTTGTTTATACAGCATAACTCTAAATTTTTCATTGTGTAACATGTATTGGGAGTTTGCCTGGGAAGAAAATTTGGCTAAGTCTAGAAAGTTATGTGACTGTTAAGACCAAGATTATAAAGAAAGAAAAGGGATGAAGAATGGACCAGGATAAAGGGATAATTAAGGCATTCTCCTTGTCTCTCTGTCCTCTTCACTCCTTCCCACCCTCCCAGTTGCATTGTTTGACATAATGTTCATAGAACCCAGATCCTCTATAATATAACTAAACCTTACGATGTGTTTAAGATAGTTAAAAGAGAAAATAAGAATTAGAAGAAAAAATCTTTGCCAACTTGCATAAATGAAAAGAAGGGAGGCAGGAATAGGGGTTCTGTAGAGCAACTGGTTTTCTAATATATTCCATCTTTGATGTTTCCTGGCTGTTGAACTTAAGGGAACTGTTTTTTTCCTCAGATAATGTTACTTGGGGATGTTAACGGCTTCCCTTGTCCCAAATAGCTATTTACTTGTAGGTTGTTGTACCTTTTATAAGAAAGTTTGTAAACACCTAATTACAAGTAGGATCACCCAGTTGATGCTGCACATGTTTTTCATTGTTTTTTCATGATTCTGATTACCAGTCCAAAGGACAAGTATCTGAAATAGAAACTTAAGAATTTATATTCCAATGATGCAGGACTCAAAACAGGCACAATTAATTCTGGAACAAAAGGTTCGTTCCGAAGAGGAGGCCAAATACGAGTGTCTGGGAAGCCAATTTCATGTCCCATAATGCACTGTAACAAGCAGTTCGATAATGGGCACCTTCTCTTAGGACATTTGAAAAGGTAAGTGTGATATTCAGAATAGTGGATGCTGAAGATGAAATGAAAGCGTGATGCACCTCTGCCATTGTGATTATAGCTTTATATTCCAAACTCATTGTTCTGTGCTATTATGATATAATTTTTTCTAATGTACATTTCTTAGCCTTCCTAGAATGCTTGAAATCAGATTATTTTAGTGATATTCAATCCTAATATGTCTCATAAAATTCTGACCAGACTTTTTGCATTGATATGCATTTGGATCAGTTTTAGAGAAATGCAGTCCATTAGAAGATCCAGCATTTAGTAAATTTGAAGAGACACAAAGCACTTAACAGATATTTGGGCTAGCCTAAAGAAAGCTAGTATGGCATTACAAAATAAATGCTAAAGGCAAACCAAATGTACCAAAGTTAACAATAAATATTCTATTTATGAAATCCATCTTATTAATTTACTGAATTTTTGAATAGTAGAGCTTGAGAAAGTAAATATCAAGGGAAGGCAATATTAAAAGCATTAAATAGTCTTATCTTCAGTCTCCCCTTCTCATAGTTTAAAGATGGGAATTGAGAGTTTGGAGCTCTAAGCCTTCTCTTTTCCAGATGTCTCACCCTACTTACGCCTTACCTTACTCTTAGAGCCTTCTGGAGGGGCTTCAGCATTCTACAGATAACTGTATTCTAAGTATTTTTAAAAAGTCTCTGAGGCAGTTTTAAATGACACAAATTTGTTAAATGGTTAAAATGACATTTTAAAAGGATTAAAAGCCATTTTTAGGAAATAGGTGTGAGCCAGAAATCTTGACATGAGATTATTATTCCAGTGGTTCATTTACAATTATTTGTGAGTTTTATGGTAAATAAAGCAGGAAGGAACAGATGATGGCTGTACAGTTTTCAAACTGGAAGTTTACCAGTTTGGCAAGACATGCTTAAATCCATTTTATTGGATCTTGAGTACTTTTATGAAACATAAAGCTGTTGGTCACTGTTTGAAGAGATTGCATGGCATATGGGAACCACTTGATATTTCTTGAATATAAAGAACCTTAATATTTCAGTAGAAAAAGTGTAAAGTCCTGAATGTGTGTGTGTGTCTAGCTTAACAAATGAAGCAACATAGTTCTGCCCCTAGAATGTCAGATTTTCTAATGTTACCTCTCTTTTGCTGAGTAGGTTTGATCACTCTCCATGTGATCCAACAATTACACTGCATGGACCTTTCATCAGTTCTTTTGCTTGTGTAGTATGTTATAAAAATTTTGTTACTCAACAACAATATAGGGATCACCTTTTTGCTAAGGTAAGAGCATATCCTAAGCTAAGAGTAGGTATTCTTTTTCTAGAGAACCGTGGAATGGGATATAGGTGTTTTCTTGCTGTTCTTAAGGTTGCATTCAACAGTGATGCACATAAAGATCAAAATTATGATTGTCTATGGGGAATAAAATTACTTGGAACATTAAGTTATCATGGGCAGGTAACCCTGATAGCTGAAAGCCAGCAGTCTTAAAGAATATCATTTTTATGGAGTTGCTCTATGAAAATAACTTACTTTGTTCAAGATGTTCTGTGAGTTAGTCACATGATAACCAGAACAGTATTCTTAAGTGTGCTGCCGTTCACTGCTGGTTGAATTGTTGGAGCCACGTAGTAAATAATGATTCCTTTATTAATGCTGGTATTAAGAAATAGATCTGGTATTTAAAAGGCTGGTATTTAACACCCACATTAAGTGTTAAATCTCAAGGGATATAAGATTGATTCATGATGTTAGCAAATTCAATGTAATGAAGAACTCTGTAATAAGTGTTTCCCACACTTGATATTAGATATCTCACTAGTTAAAATTACAAAATGTTAATTGTGCAATATGTTCACTGTGGAAAAATTTTAAAATACTAACAAAAGGAAAATAAGAAATCACTTTTTAAAAAAATTTATTGAAGTATAGTTGATTTACAATGTTGTGTTAATTTCTGCTGTACAGCAAAGTGATTTAGTTATACATAAATATACATTCTTTTTTATATTCTTTTCCATTGTGGTTTATCATAGGGTACTGAATATAGTTCCCTGTGCTATACAATAGGACCTTGTTGTTTATCCATTCTATATATAATAGTTTGCCTCTGCTAACCCCAAACTCCCAGTCCTTTCCTCCTCCATTTCCCCTCCCCCTTGGCAACCACAAGTCTACTGTCTGTGTCTGTGATTCTGTTTCTGTTTTGTAGATGTGTTCATTTCTGTTGTATTTTGGATTCCACATATAAGTGATATCATATGGTATTTTTCTTTCTTTTAAGAAATCACTCTTAATTTCACTTATAGAGATAAGCATTGTTAACATTTTTATGTATATATTTCTGCTTTTTCTTCCTATGTAAATATTTTTACATAGGATAAAGTATGTAAATTTTTTCGTAATTAAGAAAAGCAGTGTGTTGTAAACATAAATGTTTAAATATATGTTGAATCAGTATGTACATTTAAAATCAATGAATGGCATTCTGTATGAATATATTATAGTTCATTTAATTTCCTATTAGATGTATTAATTGTTTACATTTTTCTGTTATTAAAAACAATAACACATTAAATATCCTTGTAGCTAGAAACCTGTGAGATCCATACATGATGTATTTGCTGAGTAAATATTAGGTTTTGAAGTAGTAAAATGCTAATGTCCAGAGAGAACTAGGGTTTTTCTTTAAACCATGTTTTCAGAATTTGCTAATCTCTAGCCCTATACTTGAAAATTCATGTGGGTAGTAACTTGGATTCTGTAGAGGTTCACACAGAAAATGAAGACTTGCACTCCCAGGTGTCTCTGGTTGAGTTCTGTGGTTGACTGACCCCTGTTCTGGTGCTGGAGAGTGTTCCCAGGATAGATGCGCCTATTAACGCTGAGTTCGTTGTATACTTAGTCATTAGTTTTGGGGAGCCTGTGTCTTGTTCAACCCTGATGAGTCACCGTAGTACGAGAGGAACCCATGTGCTCTAGAATGAATAAGCTGCAATGGTACATCATTAGGTGAAATAGGAGTTCAGGGGAAGGGGAGAGGAGTAGCAGAAGAAGCTGACAGAGCACTGCAGAGGAGAAGTGGTCCTCCAGGCTTGGGTTTGGATAGATGGAAAGGACAAGTGGTGTAATCACAGGAAGGTTTGAACAAGAGCCTACACAGAGTAGCAAATATGGGAATAGGTAGAGTGCAGAGAGCAGGTGACATAGCAGGCCTGAGACTTCTGTCCTTAGACGGACTTGCTTGCAAGGTTGGCACTGGGCTGTTGTCTAGGAACTTAGATTTGGCGGGTCCCTATGAATCTCTGATGAGTGGCCCTTTGTGTGTGAACTGTTGGTGCAGACAGTGTGGTTTATGCCGAACACCTAATTTCCTTGTGGAAATTAGGTGTGTCTGTGTGTCTCCGCTGGGAGAGGACCCTTGGAATCTTACACCTGGTTTCCTCTGGACCTTGCCCAGTGTGCTTTTCCCCCTTTTTATCCTTTTGCTGTAATAAATCATAGTCATGAGTACAACTGTACACCAAGTCCTGTGAGTCCTAGCCAACCACCAAGCCTGGGGATGGACCTGGGGACTCCCAACACAAGTACAATAGTAACTTGACTATAAAGGCACAAAATTTAAACTTGATATTGGCAAGATACTGGCACTATCACAGGACGTGACATGATGAAAATAATTGTTATATCTTCAGAGCTAGAGGGACTTTAAATTCTAGAACCAAATTCCTTCTCCTTTTTTAGGGACACCAAAGAGATGGGTGGTATTAGAATGGCACCAGTGTTCAGGGTGGATTCAAAGATGTGGACAAGGAGACCAGTTTAGGTGACTTCAGCAGTAACTTAGCTTTGAGATGAGAAAAGAGTTTACTTAGGTAATGACATTTAAAATAAAGACCTTAAAGTGGATCCAAAAGACACATTAAAGAAAGAAATGATAGGGCTGTCTAGTGCCCTGACACAGGTTTGGGGAGAGAAAGGAAAAGGGTGCAACTACATTCCATAGTTTTTTAGTGTTTGCAGTGGGTCACTAGTATTCCACCTTTTTCAGAACTGGAGTTCTTTCAGGGCATGTTTTTCTATTCCATGCTGTAAGCATATTCATCTTTTTTCTTCAGTAAATCTGAATAGATATTTTAACCTTAAAATTAATTAATACTCTCATTTGTGTTTTCCCAAATTTCATTAATTTGTTTCCTTTTTTTTCTGGGAATCACTCATCCTATGCTGTTTTGCCCTCCCTTTTGCCGTCTCTCTGGGAAGTAAATTTATGATATTCAGCCTTCTGGGAAGCAATCTGGTAAAACAGAGCAAAGGCTTTGGTGTCAGACAGACCTGGATTCCAGTTACTTTTATTAGCTATGTGTTCTCACCAAGTTACAGCACATCTGTGAGCTTGGTTCTTCATCTCTAAAGTGGAATTGTTATACTTACATACAAGATTGTTGAGAGAAAACATAATACAATATAAAGCACTTATGGCCTGACATATAGTTTTTAATAAAAGCTCCTATTGCTTATTCTTTGGAGTGTCTGTCACAAGGACTCGGAAGGAACCAGTCATTACGTATCTTAAATGAGCCAGAAGAGGTCGCTAGAAGATTGCATGCCTGTGAATTCTGTTTCATAAAGATGATGTTCTTCAATGAAATTGTGAAACTGTCCACAATTTGCATTGTTTGCCTTGCTGCCCTTCCGTTTTCTTTTTATCTCCAGTTTCTTCTGTCTAGACTCATGCCTCTCAAACTTCAAAGTGCACACAAATCACTTGGGAATCTTGTTAAAATGCAGGTTCTGACTCAGTAGATCTGATGTGGGGCCTTAGATTCAAGATTTCTAACAAGCTTCTAGGTGATGGCAGTGCTGCTGGTCTTTGAGTCATACTTTGAGTAGCAAGTGTCTAGTGTTTTCTGACATTCAAGCTATCCAGGGACTTCCCTTGTGGTCCAGCGGTTAAGACTCCGTGCTTCCACTGCAGGGGGCATGGGTTCAATCCCTAGTCAGATCACACATGCCTCGCAGGATGGCCAAAAAAAAAAAAGACTGTCCAGTGGGTCTGTCACTGCGTAACTTCCTGCTTTTCTCCCTTTTGGTGCTGGTGGGGATGGTGGAGGATGTATCGTAAGCCCCAGGGTGCCTCATTGTCACTTGTCAGTCTCGGTGGGCATTACAACTCTCTCTCATTCTGTTCCTAGGGCCATTCTGTCATCGAAGGTGACTCTTCCCCCTCCCCAGCCTGAGGCAACTAGTACACTACTTTCTGTCTCTGTGGTTTTTGCCTTTTCCAGACATTTCATTAAATGGAATCCTACAATATGTGGCCTTCTGTGACAAGATTCTTTCACTTACCATGATGTTTTCAAGGCTTATCCATGTTGTGACATATGTCAGTACTTCATCCTTTTTATTGCCAAGTAATATTCCATTGTATGGACATGTGCCACTTTCTGTTTATCAGTTCAGTTGGTGGACACTTGGGTTGTTTTCACTTTTTGACTGTTGTGAATAATGCTGATATAAACAAATGTACAAGTCTTTGTGTGGTCATACTTCTTCACTTCTCTAATGAGTTAATTGTTGGGCCATATGGTTATCATCTATAAGTTTTTGAAGAACTGCCAAATTGTTACCCATCACAGTGTACCAGCTTACTTTCCCACCAACAATGTTCCAGTTTCTTCACATCCTTGCCAACACTTATTATCTGTCTTTTAAAATAGCCATCCTAGTGGGTACCTATGAAGTGGTATCTTATTATGGTTATACTTTTTTTAATGTATACATATTTGTATGGTGTGTTTTGATTTAATATAACTGGAAATATAATGGTAAAAAGGAATTGAGTACTTCCCAGATACCCTATTTCCCATTCCTTCCCCTGGTTTGTAGAAGTTATTTGCAAATATGCTATACTTTTGCAATAGGTATATTCCAATAAAATTTTATGTAGAATCACAGTTTTTGTTCTATTGAGCAAACAGTTTAAACAAGCTTATTTTGAATCCACTTATAACTCACAGTTGAACTAAAGCTTATTAGAGTTCTTCAGGTAGGTGTCATTTGTACAAATTGGTAGTAAATGCTTTTAGTGCTCTTATTTGGAACCTTCTAATTGGAATGCAAAGTGTCATACTGGGTGTTATCTTCTGCATGGCTGTCACCAAAATAAAATAGGGTGAGGAGTAGTGGAAAGAGCACAGGATTTACCACCACAGCTATAAAGCTGGGTGTGAATGGTAGCTTTGTCTCTTCTGAGGGTACAACTTGGAGGGGAGTGATAATTTTGTTGACTTATGTAAACTTAAGTTTTCTTATTTGTAAATAATGAAAATAGTACTTCACGGGGTTATTGTAAGGATTAAGTGGAAAAGCACATTTGAACCGTAAGGTGGTGCTTGACATATACTCAGTATAAATGTAAATTTCCTATCACTCCTCCTGTTGCATTTCATAAGCAACTACACAAACTATTTTGATATCCCTAATGTTAATGATAGTAAATTTAAGAAGACACAATGCAACTTTTAAGGCTATTATTCTAAAGACCATTAACAAGAAGTTACATTATATTTATACACAGCACACATACAGTTATACATATACATATAAATATACACTTAAAAATATTTCCAATTTGGGGATAGAGGAGACACTTAGCCAAGTTTGGAAACCTGGACCCTAGAAAAGACATACCTGTTTGTATCAGAATTTTAAGGTGACCATATACTAAATTAATAGATGTTTGATGAAGAATATTTGAAAAATAGAGGATGAGACAGAGTTAGTTTTGATAACAGAGAATGGATACAAGTTGACCAGAGGGGAAAAAGCAAAAACAATCAAAACATGAGGCTGGAATGGAATAAGCAATGCACAGAATTGTATGAATAAATGCTCACACTCACTAGTAGACAGGAAAGGCAAATTAACATAACACACATCTGTAAGACTGCAGACATGACAATAAGATCTGTAATAGCTATTGTGCCAGGCTCACTCAGTGCTAGGGAATCGGAATTTGTAGAGCCTTTTTGAGGAGCAGTTACACAATATCTTTTAATATTCAAATAATGAACCTTTTAACCCAATGCAGCCAATCTTGGTAATGAGAGAAAAGCACTATTTAATGAGGATATATAGTCAACAATATTTACAAAACCATTGTTTACAGTGGCAAAAAAAAAAAAAAGCCTGGAAATGAATAGTTGACTAAATCTCAGTAGATCCACATCACACCATGGAGTAGTTTGTAGCCATTAAGAAGAATAAATTAGAGCGACACCAGTTGATTTTTAGGGATTTCCATTAGTTATTGTGGAATAAGAAAACTAAGAGGCAGAAGAATCTGTAAGATGACAATATTTGATAAAACAATGGCAATTCCCTTTGTGTATTTATTTTTGTATGGAGAAATTTATAGAAGAATACGTATTTGTAAACATAGGTTATATTGCAGAGTAGAGTGAACAAAGCAAAACATAAGAAAAAGTATATGTGATATGAAAACATTTATGCATTTATATAATATTGCATATAGATGTATATATAAAAAGAAAAATGTATAGAAAGCAAATGTATGTTTATTGTCATAGAAAGATGGTAATAATTTGTTTTTAAGGAAATAATTTAAAATTTCATATATGGGACCTCATTTATGACAAAAAAATCCACAGTTCACACTCAGGGAAGAAAAGTTTTCATGTTAAAAACTGATACAAAATATTCCAAATAAATAGGAAATTTTGAAAGTTGATTTAAGAAATTGAATATTGATTTTAGTTGTCTATAATAAAGCTTTGCCTTATATTTTAGGAAGCTGCAGATGATGGACATAAAAACAACCTTCTTCCTCAGATTATTCAGTGTTTTGCGTGTCCAAATTGCTTCCTTCTTTTTAGCAGCAAGGATGAGTGTTTGAAGCATATGTCTGGAAAGAATCATTTCCATCAGAGTTTTAAACTGGGTGGTATGTTAATACTCTCTTCCGCTGAAAATTATTAAACTACTTTAACCTTTGCTGATTTACCATACTTCTCAGATAATTCTTGAGGTAACTTATCTTCACATTAGTTTTGAGAACCATGAAAGCAAAAGGTTTTTATCTCATTTTTTATTTTTCAAAAAAGATTCTCATTATTTATTTGCACCTAAGAGTAAGGTTTACTTTGAGGAATGAAAAGAAACTTGGGAAGAAAACATTTATGCAGGATAATGTTTTTGTATATATCCATTGGGAAGTTGGGTATTTCTCTGCATTTAAGATTCAGATTTTAACTTGAGCATGAGTTCAGCATCCACTGCACTTAATTGAGGCTAGAAAACGACTTCTCTTAGATTTTTATCACATAAATAACCATCTTCTTTTACTTATGTCACCTGATGTTGAGAAAGGCAAAGGGGAGGAAGGCCGGGTCACTCTACTCAGATCTTTGCAAGTCATAGTTCATTTTGTCTTTCAGATGACAAGGGAATGGCACAGCCAATATCATTTCCATCTTTTGCAAAGAAACTTTTGATCTCTCTGTGCAAAGATGTTCCATTTCAAGTTAAGTGTGTGGCCTGCCACCAGACACTGCGTTCCCACATGGAGCTCACTGCCCATTTCAGGTTTGTAAGGGGCTAGTCTTGGGCTGTAAGATTCCCGCCCAGTAAGCTCCACAACAGCCAGAGGACTCAACAAATACTTTTCTATTCCATGTTTCTCTCCTTCTAAAATGAGAGTGTATATTTGCCTGGACATTACCCAAACTTAGCATAATGAAAGAAGTGAGAGGTGTGAGAAAAGTGGATATATTGATGTTGCTGTGAACATAAAACAAGCTAACAGTTCTAAGTTCTGCATGTGCTGTTGAGGGTTGTGCCTGGAGGAGGAGAGGGTTATGATAGAACCTTGGCTTTGAGTCAACCAGCATGGAAAGTATCACAAACAAGTGAAAAATTACATGTCAGTGAAAGGCCAAATTTGTCAAACAATCAAGTATGCTTTTTTTGTCTTTACAATGGAAATTATCAAGCACTATACAAAAGTAAGGAGAATCGTATAATGAACCCCAGTGTACCTTTCACGAGGCTTCAGTAGTTATCAACACATGACAGTCGTGTTTTATTTATACTCTCATCCCCAGAAGTTCTTATTTTGAAGCAAATCTTGTCATTTTATCTGTAAATACTTCAGTATATATCTCTGAATGATAAGCACTCTTTTTTTTAAAGAAAAATAACTAATACCATTATCACACTTTAAAAAACTATTTTTTTAAATATCATCAAACACCTAGTCAGTTATCAAATTTCTCCGATTACTTCATGATGTTTTTTACATTTGGTTTGTTGGAATCATAATTCAAAGTCTGTACTTTACATTTAGATGCTGTGTCTCTTAGGTCTTTTTTTCCCCATTATTTCTTTAAAATGCATTAAAATTGTATCACACTACTAAATGATACAATTGCATTTGTTTAAGTAGAACAGTTGTTTTCACAAACCTTCAAGTAAAATATGTTCTCAAAAAACAGAGGCAGTGGAGTATAATCACTCTGTATACACTCAGTATAATTATTGATGTTAACAGTCCTGGTTCTGACTTATATTTTCTGAGTTCAAATCCTGGTTCTGCCCTTTATTTTTATTCCTAATTTTTTTAATGGAAAATTTCAACTGTATGAAAGTCAGCTGAATAGTATAATGAACCTCCATTTACCTGTCACCCAGTTTTAATAATTATCAACACTGCCATTCTTCTTTTATTTATATATCTGTATGCTCCTTACTACCCTTAATTATTTTTTACAGTTCTTTGTTTCTGAGATACAATTTCGATTTATTGAAGTATACAAATCTTAACCTTTATGATTTTGACTACTGGATACATCTGTTAACCCACACTTTTACCATCCTGTGTTACCTCTCCATGGAAAGTTCCATTGTTCCCTTCCTGGTCACTTCCCACCCTCTCACCCTCAGGCAGTCTATTCTGATACTTTTTCCACCTTACGTTGGTTTTATCTCCTCTAGGACTTTATGTAAATGGAATCATATAGAGTATGCACTCTTTTGTGTTTGTCATAATATCTGTAAGATTCATCCATATTGTTTAGTACATTGTTCCTTTTTATTTGTGAGAAGTATTCTCTTGTATGAATACAGCACAATTTGTTTATTCATTCTTATGTTGATGGACAGTTTTTAGCTAGTGTGAATAAAGCTGCTATGTACATTTTATACAAGCCTTTTATAGACATAGGTTTCATTTCTCTTGGATGAATATCTAGGAGTGGAATTGCGGGATCGAAGAGTATGTGTATTTAATTTTATAAGACACTACTAGACATTTTCCCAAAGTGTTTGCACTGGTACACATTCCTACCAGCCAGGTGTGAGAGTTCCATTTCCTCCACATCCTTGCCAAGGTTTCCTGTTGCCAGTCTGTTTCATTTTAGTTGTCCTTTTGAGAGTCTCACTGTGGTTTTAATCTGGATTTCCCTAATGAACAATGATGTTGGACACTTTCTTTAGTATAAAGGCAACCATGGGCATGGCATTTTCCTAACGTAAAATCAGTTCATTCTTAAAGAATAGGTACAGGGTTGTTGAGAGTCTCACTGTAGTGCTCCTCTGTATTGTTTAATTACCACAGAGAAGTTAATTACTTGCTTGTCTCATGACGTTCCTATCAGTGCATTTGATATAGTTTGTACTTGTCTAAAATTTGTCTGAATTTTTAAAAAAATTTTTGATTCTAGTTTTACCCTTTGGTATATGGATTAGAAACAGATAAGTGTAGGTAATGGTCAGGTAGATAGAATATTATTATATCATCTGCAACTTTATTTTTTAAAATTTATTTTATTTATTTTTGGCTCTGTTGGGTCTTCGTTGCTGCACGCAGGCTTTCTCTAGTTGCCGCGAGCGGGGGCTACTCTTCATTGAGGTGCACAGGCTTCTCTCATTGTAGTGGCTTCTCCTGTTGCAGAGCATGGGCTCTAGGCACGCAGGCTTCAGTAGTTGTGGCACGCGGGCTCTAGAGTGCAGGCTCAATGGTTGTGGTGCAAGGGCTTAGTTCTCCGCGGCATGTGGGATCTTCCTGGACCAGGGCTTGAACCCGTGTCCCCTGCATTGGCAGGTGGATTCTTAACCACTGTGCCACCAGGGAAGCCCTGCAACATTATTGAAAAACAATTTTTAGTGCTTGTGTATACATTGATTACTTTATAATTCCTACAATAAAAAGCAGAGATACCATATTTAGAAAATACTTATGAGTTTATTTTTTTGTCCAATTTAGAGTTCGTTGTCGAAACGCTGGTCCTGTAGCTCTAGCTGAGAAGAGCATTGCTCAGGTGGCAGAGAAATTCCTACTGAGAGGTTATTGTCCACATTGCAACCGTGTCTTTGTGGATGAAACCAGTACCCGGAATCACAAGCGGAACTCAGGACACAAAGTCCGAGTCATTAACTCAATGGAAGAATCAGTCTTACTTTATTGCCACAGCAGTGAAGGGAACAAACCCCCTTCTGACTTGCACCTGTTGCAAGATAAGTCAAAATTTTCATCACTTAAAAGAAATATGTCCGTTCGAGAATCTAGCTCAGAAGATTGCAGCACTGTTCCAAAAAAGAAGATTAATTTAGGAGATAAAAGCCATGGGGGTATGGTTTGTGTTCAGAAGGAAAAGTCACTTGTTAAAACGTGGTTTTGTGAATGCCAGCAACGCTTCCCAAGTGAAGATGCAGTAGAAAAGCACGTTTTCTCAGCAAACACGATGTGTTATAAGTGTGTGGTCTGTGGGAAGGTGTGTGAAGATTCAGGAGTCATCCGTTTACATATGAGCCGCATTCATGGAGGGGCACATTTAAATAACTTTCTTTTCTGGTGTCGGACATGCAAAAAGGAGTTGGCAAGGAAAGAGGCTATAATGGCCCATGTGACTGAGTTTCATAATGGACACAGGTATTTTTATGAGACAGATGAGGTAGAAGGTGACACTTTGCCGTCATCCTCTACAACGTTGGTGAATGATCTGACTGCTGATAATCCTTTTTCGACTATTACTATTCTTGATCATTCCCCAGCAACCAGTCCTCCAAGCGGTAAATGGCAATGCCGAATTTGTGAAGATATGTTTGACTCCCAAGAATGTGTGAAACAACACTGCATGTCTTTAGCAAGTCACCAGTTTCATAGGTATAGCTGCGCCCATTGCAAAAAGACTTTTCACAAGATGGAAACACTGTATCGACATTGCCAAGATGAGCATGACAACGAAATAAAGATGAAGTATTTCTGTGGCCTTTGTGATCTGATCTTTAATGTGGAAGAAGCGTTTCTGAGTCATTATAAGGAGCACCACAGCATAGACTATGTATTTGTGTCAGAAAAAACGGAAACTTCCATTAAAACCGAGAGTGATTTTCCAGTTATAGAGACCGGTAACCTACTCACGTGCGGCTGCCGGGAGAGCTACCTCTGCAAAGTCAACAGAAGGGAGGACCACGCTCGCTGTCTGCAGACTCTCCTGGGCCAGGGCCGCCTGTGGTTCCGCTGTGGCGTGTGCTCGGCCACGGCGCAGGCCACGGATGACATGCTGGCACACGTGCGCCAGGTGCACGCGGAGCCGGAGGGCGCAGAGGGCACGCCGCGGTGCCTGATCAAGTGCGGCACCTGCACCAGAGCCTTCCAGGATCCCGAGAGCGCGCAGCAGCACTTCCACAGGAAACACTGCTTCCTGCGGGAGCCCAGCGTGGCCTGCTTTGGGCCTGAGCAGACGAGCCCGTACACGTTTGCTGCCAGTTCCTCCCATGCAGAGAGAAAGCTGAGACAGGCAGCAAGCTGTCCACAGACTTCAGACCTGGAGAGAGGAGCCGAGACTGACGTGAGCTGTCAGAGTACAGGTACGGCTCCACAACCCTGACGTCCGTACACGTTTCCCATTTCCGCTTAGAAACACGTGCATGTGTAGCCACCCTCTTTGCTCCTAGGGAGCCAGTGTTGAAGCCAGGACTTGATGGGCTGATACGTGGCGTGCACTTTACCGGGAGGAATCTGTATTCCCGCTGCTTCAGGCAGCCACTCTCTCAACCTAAGGGCACAAGGAATATCTGTTACACTAAATAATAGGTACTTTAGGTAACATTTTCTTTTCTTTTCCAAAAGACATGGGAATTTTGAAAGATGAGGGAAATAGATGGTCCTTCTGAAAGTCAGATTTGAAAGTTATCCTGCACGTTACTGTCATTTAGATTTAAGTTCAATAAAAAGATAAATCAGGTGAATTCTTTTTATTTCTATTTTGACCTTATTCTATAAGTATGAGAAGTTTTAAAGGTCACTTGAGAATTTGTATATTTTTGTTACCGTCTTCGGAAGCAAAGCTTTTACTTAGAGTTAAAATAGCAATTAGAAGTCGAGTTGTTAAGTGGTAGCAAGAAACCAGGCAGAAAACTGAGGTATGGATCCCCTTGTCTGTGCTTACTCTAGGCTTCCCTTCTTCTTTGATAAGATTAAGGAAGTCTAGAAGAGTGCAGTGTTTTCATTTTGTTTAGAAGTAAATTGTTTTCTTTAGAGTATAATTTTAAGTGTATATTCTTTTAAAGATTAACTCTTCATAAGTTATACAATGTCGAGTGGAAAAAATGAAATATGTGAGTATTTTGGTTCATAAAATATGTTTATGAATTACTGAGTTTGTAGCACATGTAGATCTCAACATTGCCTTTAGCCACGGTATGTTTTATGTGAGAAATGATTAAATAACATACTATTGATCCATTCAACTCGATGTCAAACAGTGAAACCGTGGTCACACTATTTTATGTTCTGTTGTTTTCCTTTTGCTCTTGTGATTGCTTTTGGGGGATTTGTGTTGGTCTGTGTCTGATAGGAGGTCATTGTTGTATCTATTAGTATTTTAAGAAGACAGATAAGAAGATGGGTGGTTTGGAAATGGGAAGATGGCAGTCTTTTTCTGAGGGAGTCTCTAGTAGGTGGAGTAGAAGCTATCCATTTTAAAAATAATATAAACATTTAAGGCTTGCATTGCTACCACTCGAAACTGTAAGGCCCTGTCAAAGTGAAAGGTATGAAAGAAGAGAAGAGGAGGGAGGGGAAGAGGAGGGAGGACAAGAGTTGCAGATGGTGGGAGGTGAGAGGCCCTGAGTTGACTGAGGAAGAGGTGTCCTTGGCGCGAGGAGCACCGGGCCCTGTTCTGCACGAGCCACAGGAGCCTCTTGTGGCCTGTCTCATGTCTGCTTTCAGGTGTGTGAGCACAGAGCCAGAGGGCTGCTGATGAATCAGTCTACATTAGGAAAAGAACAAACTCCTGGCGGCGAGAAAGTTCTTAGCAAGTAACCCTGAAAGTTTATTTTGATGGATGGTGCGAGTTTTTAGTTATTTAGCCTTAAAACTTGGTCTTCCATATCTTCCAGTATACTAATTTTTTAAAAACTTTCTTTTATAAGTGACTTTTAAAGAAAGCCAGGATCAATGGTACATATTTGTTGAAAGGATAATCATTTCTGAAATATTCAAAATATTTCTTATCTGATATAAATATATTATGTCACATACAGGTTTGGATTTCATGACATGGTTTAGATAGAAGTAAATAACATGCAAGATTAATATTAAGTTGACAAATTAAAAAGTTTTTAGCTAATTCTTATCAAATTCATGTTGATGTTTCTCTCTTCTCAGATGAAGAGGTTGTTGAGCTCCCAGATTTGGATTACCTGCGAACCATGACTCACATAGTCTTTGTAGACTTTGATAACTGGTCCAACTTTTTTGGTCATCTACCAGGGAATCTTAACCAAGGAACATTTATTTGGGGCTTTCAAGGTATGGTTAATAAGGAACACATTTGAGACAACCTCCCTTTTTTTCCCCCTTAGAATGTGATTTGCTTTAAAAGGACTCCTTTTGAACCTTCCTAAATAGAAGATAGGAACATAATTGGAATTTTGTCACTTTGCATTATAGTTACTCTGCTAGAATATTTTTCTCTTTACATTTCTCTGAGGTAAATATTCACTCTACCTGGTGACCCACAGTTTGTGGATCTTTAGATACAGATTGAAAGAGCCTTTATTCAATATCTACAATGCGCCAGATACTGTACTTGGTACTAATGCATGCTTACTGATTGTTATAATTTTCACCCTTTAAAATATAAGGAAGAAGGCTGAGAAGTTTATTTTTCACAAAGTACAAAAATAATAAATAGAGTTAGCTTTCAAACTGGGGCCTCATGACTACAGGACTAGTGTGTTTTCAACATAACTGCCTCTTCACTTCATCCTTACTGTTCATAAATGTGCATCTTCACATAAATCTCCCTTCCAGGTACTAACCAGGCCCAGCCCTGCTTAGCTTCCGAGATCAGATGAGATCGGGTGCATTCAGGGTGGTATGGCCGTAGTCTAAATCTCTTTACAAACCATTGACCAAACCTGGGAGAGAGACTCCTCTTCGATTAACTGAGGCTTAGTACAGTGAGCCTCTGATGTACAGGCATCCCTAGGATGCTGGTTTAGTTCTAGACCACTGCAAGTCACATGAATTTTTTGGTTTCCCAGTGCATATAAAAGTTATGTTTATACTATACTGTGGTCTATTAAGTGAGCAACAACATTATGTCTAAAAGAAGTCTTAATTAAAACATACCTTGGGACTTGCCTAGTGGCACAGTGGTTAAGAATCCGCCTGCCAATGCAGGGAACATGGGTTTGAGCCCTGGTCCAGGAAGATCCTATATGCCGTGGAGCAATTAAGCCCATGTGCCACAACTACTGAGCCTACGCTCTAGAGCCCGCGAGCCACAAGTATTGAGCCCGAGTGCCACAGCTACTGAAGCCTGCGCCTAGAGCTCATGCTCTGCAACAAGAGAATCCACTGCAATGAGAAGCCCGCACACTGCAACAAAGAGTAGCCCCCGCTCACCACAGCCGGAGAAAGCCCGCAGGCAGCAACGAAAACCCAATGCAGCCAAAAAAAAAAAACCCTATTGCTAAAAAAATGCTAACCACCTGAGCCTTCAGTGAGTCGTAATTTTTCTGCTAGGGGAGGGTCTTGCCTCCATGCTGATGGCTGCTGACTGATCAGCCTGGGGTTTGTTGAAGGCTGGGGTGGCTGCGGCAGTTTCTTAAAATAAGACAACAATGAAGTTTGTAGCATTGGTTGACTCTTCCTTTCATGAACGATTTCTCTGTAGCATGCAATGGTGTTTGATAGCATTTTACCCACGGTAGAACTTCTTTCAGAATTGGAGTCAGTCTTCTGAAACCCTGCTCCTGTGTTATCAGCTAAGCTTATGTAATATTCGAAATCCTTTGTTGTCATTTCAACAATCTTCACAGCATCTTCACCAGGAGTGCGTTCCTTCTCAAGAAACCACTTTCTTTTGGCTCATCCATAAGAAGCAACTCCTCACCCATTCAAGTTTTATCCTGAGATTGCAGCAATTCAGTCACATCTTCAGACTCCAGTTCTAATTCTAGTTCTCTTGCTGTTTCCACCACATTTGCAGTTCCTTTGTCTACTGAATTCTTGACCCCTCAAAGTCATCCATGAGGGTTGGAATCAACTTCTTCCAGACTCCCGTGGATGTTGATATTTTGCTTTCTTCACATCTTCCCAGTCATGAATGTCCTTCATGATATCTAGAATGGTGAATCCTTTCTAGAAGGTTTTCAATTTAGTTTGCCCAGATCCATCAGAGGAATCACTACCTATGGCAGCTGTAGCCTTACGAAATTTATTTCTTAAATAATAAGACTTGAAAGTCAAAATTGCTCCTTGATCCATGGACTACAGAATGAATATTACATTAGGAGACATAAAAACAAAATGAATCTCATTGTACATCTGCATCAGAGCTCTTGGGTGACCAGGTGCATTGTCAATGAGCAGTAATATTTTGAAAGGATCTTCTGAGCAGTAGGTCTCAAAAGTGGGCTTAAAATATTCAAGAAACCATATTGCTGTCATCCAGGCTTTGTTCTTACATTTATAGAGCATAAGCAGGGTCAATTTAGCTTAATTCTTTTTCTTTCTTTTTTTAAAAATAAATTTATTTATTTATTTTTGGCTGCATTGGGTCTTTGTTGCTGCGTGCGGGCTTTCTCTAGTTGTGGTGAGCAGGGGTACTCTTCGTTGCAGTGCATGGGCTTTTCATTACAGTGACTTCTCTTGTTGCAGAGCACGGGCTCTAGGCGCACGGGCTTCAGTAGTTGTGGCATGAGGGCTCAGTAGTTGTGGCTCACGGGCTCTAGAGCACAGGCTCAGTAGTTGTGGCTCACGGGCTTAGTTGCTCTGCAGCATGTGGGATCTTCCGGACCAGGGATTGAACCCGTGTCCCCTGCGTTGGTAGGCGGATTCTTAACCACTGCACCACCAGGGAAGTCCTAGCTTAATTCTTAAGGGCCCTAGGATTTTCAGAATGGTAAACGAGCATTGTATTCAAGTTAAAGTCACCAGCTGCATTAGCCCCTAACAAGAGAGTCAGCCTGTCCTTTGAAACATTGAAGCCAGGCATTGACTTCTCTCTATATGTGAAACTGCTAGATGGCATCTTCTTGCAATAGAAGGCTGTTTTGCCTACACTGAAAATCTTTTGTTTAGTGCAGCCACCTTCATGAATTATCTTAGGACTTATCTTCTGGATGACTTGCTGCAGCTTCTACATCAGCACTTGCTGGTTCACCTTACACTTTAATGCTATGGGGACGGCTTCTTTCCTTAAACCTCATGAACCAACCTCTGCTAGCTTCAGACTTTGCTTCTGCAGCTTCGTCACCTCTCTCAGTCTTCATAGAATTGAAGGCAGTTAGGGCCAGGCTCTGGATTGGGCTTTGGCTTAAGGGAATATTGTGGTCATTTGATTTTCTATGCAGAGACTCAGACTTTCTCCATATCAGCAATAATGTTGTTTCACTTTCTTATCATTCATTTGTTCACTGCAGTAGCACTTTTAATTTCGTTCAAGAACTTTTCCTTTGCATTCACAGCTTGGGTAACTTTGTGGTGCAAGAGGCCTAGCTTTCAGCCTGTCTTGGCTTTTGACATGCCTTCCTCACTAAGCTTAATCATTGCTAGCTTTTGATTTTAAAAAACGTGAGACTCTTCCTCTCACTTGGACATTTAGAGGCCATTGTAGGGTTATTAATTGGCCTAATTTCAATATTGTGTCTCGGGGAAAAGGGAGGCAGGAAGGGAGGGGAGAAGACGGGGGAAGGGCCAGTCGGTGTGGCAGTCAGAACACACACAACATTTATCAGTTAAGTTTGCCTTCTTGTATGGGCATGGTTCATGGCACCCCCAAACAATTACAATAGTAACATCAAAGATCACCATAACAAATAAAATAATGATGGAAAAGTTTGAAATATTGCGAATATTAACGAAATGTGACACAAAGTTAACAAATGCTGTTGGAAAAATGACATCGATGAGCTCCCTCAATGCAAGGTTGCCACCAACCTTCAGTTTGTAAAAAACACAGTATCTGCAAAGCACAGTAAAGCAAAGTGCAGTGAAACAAGGTGTGCATGCCATGTTTGACAGCAAGCAGCATATAAAGAAGACGATTAGGATTTAAGATAGAAACATGCTGACCTGGATAAGGTAGTCAGTACAACCTCTTAGTAAGTCCAGCTTTCCTGATTGCACATCATTTTTATTCACTGAGCAGCCTTGACATATTTGTAAAAAACCACTAATGCGTACATTCATATAGAACAACAGCAGTCAAAGAATTTTCATGCACTTTACTTTTGATTCTGCTTAACATCCCTGTGAGTTTTCAGATTAATAGGCAGATTTGGGGAAGTCGGTCTACTTCCCCAAGATTTAAGCAACAACCTGGTGTTACCTGCACGAGAACTGCCTTGTTCTGCCTTCTAATCTGGTACTTTTCCTCTAGAAACATTTTTTTCTAGTATTTGTTTTTCCTTATAGAGTTTTCTGTTGTATCCAGTGTTCTGTTCTTTTTCTCTTGTTTGACTCATCATTTATGCCTTTTCTAAACATAATAGGAGGAAACACCAACTGGAAGCCTCCCGTCAACTGTAAGATCTATAATTACCTAAACAAGATTGGGTGCTTCTTCCTTCATCCTCGCTGTAGTAAAAGAAAAGATGCTGCTGATTTTGCCATATGTATGCATGTGAGTCACTGTTTTATTCAAAATCAAACGTGCATTTGGATTTTTTCCCCTCTTGAATCATAATGACACTGTAGATTCCTTTTCAGTGTTGTGCTTTTTGTATAAAACCTTTTGCATCAGGTTCTACTTATGACTGTTGAGGGCAGGAGTCCATAGCATGTGTTTACTGCTTCATCCCCAGTTCCAGCAGACTCTCAGCTACTCATAGTGCACCCTCAGCTATTTCTAGAATAAATTATCAGGAGATGACACTCCTTGATGCGTGAGGCACTTTCACATTTTAATATCTCTGAAATGGGGGGGCACCATAGCAGTCACTGTTGACCCAGATGGAATTTGCATTTGCTTCTGTCTCTGCTAGTCACCTGGAGAAACAACCCACCTGAGACCCAGTTTAAATTAAATTCTCTGCTTAAGGGTTTCTGTGTCACACTGATACTCTGCAAACTTGTTGACTGCTGCTTATGTTTTAAACCACAGATAGTTTCTTTTTCCATCTAGCCAGTTCTAAGATTGAGTTATGCAAATTACTTTGCTTACCTTTTCTCTATGGCAGATTCATTTTTTATTTACCCTCAGGTTGAGCGCGTAGCCCTGTTAGTGTTCCACCTTTATGTGGGGGCCTCCTGTTATATTCTTTTTGGCTTTCTCTTTCTTTCTTTCTTAGTGGCATATAAAAGAGCTTATCTTATAATTGACAGCATTTTATATTTGATTAAATATGGTATATTTCATTTATGAACGAGATCTTTATATCATACTTTGGTGGGAGGTTGAGCGCGTAGCCCTGTTAGTGTTCCACCTTTATGTGGGGGCCTCCTGTTATATTCTTTTTGGCTTTTTCTTTCTTTCTTAGTGGCATATAAAAGAGCTTATCTTATAATTGACAGCATTTTATATTTGATTAAACATGGTATATTTCATTTATGAACGAGATCTTTATATCATACTTTGGTGGGAGCAAGGGAACAAGCTAAATACACGTTTCTAGGTATGTGTTCATTCTGAAATAGCTGTAACTTGACTGGAAGCTCAGATGCTGATCTTTATCAACTTGTGCCATTTTTTCCAACTTAGGCTGGCCGTCTGGATGAACAACTGCCCAAGCAGATTCCTTTCACCATCCTCTCAGGAGATCAAGGTTTTCTGGAGCTAGAGAATCAATTTAAGAAGACTCAGAGGCCAGCACATATACTCAACCCTCACCACTTAGAGGGAGATATGATGTGTGCCTTGTTAAATAGCATATCTGATACAACCAAAGGTATGCAGCTGTAGCCACAGTGCCAACTGCCCAAGAGGAAGAGACTTCACTTCACTTATTGATGAGAAACCAATAAACTGCTCTCCACTAGTGCCCTGCTGCCTGCTCACTAAACCGCCACGCGCTCATGCTTCTATCGTATTTTTTCTCTTATCTCACTTTAACTTTTGAGTGTATTAGAAGGAGAATGAATTCATAATATTTTAGAGCCCATTTTTAATCTAATGAATAAAATTTATATTCATATATTTAAAATATATACTTATGGTTTGAAATATGCTAGTATAGTTTTGCAAAGCTCAGAATCCAGATCTTCATTTCATTTCTAAAATTCTAAATTTATCTTCAGTTTTTCAGAAAGCAAAGTGCTTATAGGAGAAATCAGAAAGCAATAAATGCTAATATGGCAATACCAAAAAATAAAAAAATAAAAATTTAAGAGGTTGACAGTGACAAAATGATGCCCTGAAAGATCTTTATTGCCTTGAAGGGCTAGGCATCCGCTGTCCTACACTCTTCTCTGCCTTTTTGAGATTGTTCAATGAAAGGGCATGCTGATGTCCAATTTCACTAACCAGTATTTAAGAAAGGATGTAATTCTAGGGATCCAGATGGGTTTTGGTTTTGGTTTTTGTAATTTCTGAAATGTGGGTAGGAGAGAATAAAAGAGTAATTTTTAAATATCCTAATAATTTGCAGCCATGAATATGGTTTGAAGGTATTGATGAATGACCTCAATGAAAAACTGACTACTTTTTGGAATTTTTATTATATGCCTTTAAATTGTCCAAGTGTGCTCTCCTCCTAGCTATTTTCTTCTTTCTACATATATAGAGCCACATTTTGATTGAAGATCTATTCTGAAGAACTTTGCTCTAACCACTCACTGCGTTGGATCAATTCACTTTGCAAAGTTAGGAACCATTAAGCTACTGGCACAATTGTGCTCTTTAAAGAAAAATCAGCTCTGTTTTGCATATTTATGTCATGATTCAGTACTGAATTTTGTCTTCCTATTCTGTAGTTTCTGTTTTCATTCACTTGCTTTTTCTGTCTGGTGGGTTTTTTTCTTTTCTTTCTTTTCTTAAAATTTTTAATTAATTTTTTTTATTGCAGTATAGTTGATTTAAAATGTTGTGTTAGTTTCTGCTGTACAACAAAGTAAGTCAGTTATACATATACATATATCCACTCTTATTTATTTATTTATTATTTTTAAAATATTTATTTATTTGGCCGTGTGGGGTCTTAGTTGCGACATGTGGGATCTTCATTGCAGCATACAGCCTTCTCTCTAGTTCTCTAGTTGCGGTGTGTGGGCTTCTCTCTAGTTGTGGCGTGCGGGTTTTCTCTCTCTAGTTGTGGCCCATGGGCTCCAGGGTGCGTGGGCTCTGTAGTTTGTGGCACGTGGGCTGTCTCGTTGAGGTGCACAAGCTCAGTAGTTGTGGTGCGTGGGCTTAGTTGCCCCATGACGTGTAGGATCTTAGTTCCCTGACCAGGGATTGAACCTGCGTCCCCCACATTGGAAGGCAGATTCTTTACCATTGGACCACCAGGGAAGTCCCTATTCACTCTTTTTAAAATTCTGTTCCCATATAGGTCATTACAGAGTATTAAATGGAGTGCCCTATGTGTCTGTGGCTTTTTTTAACCTCTTTTTCTCCCATTCTTTTACCATCCCTTTCCCGATCCTTAACAACATCTACTTAATATCTTGAAAAATATTAAAATTTTTACCTTTGCTACCTAGGCCCACCCCCTTTTCTTCCTCCTATGCTGCTGCTCTGGGGAGCATTTCTTTTGTAATTTAGAACATGAGACCTGTAATGGATTTGCCTTTCTTTCAACTTTATTTGGAATGAGAGCTACATATGAGTAGGTCTGCATGGGTATATTAGGGTTGGAGGTAAAGTATAGGTTATTGTTATATACCGATGTTCTTTTCTTAATGTCTCTTATGCTCTAGCCTTTTTTTTTTTTGACATATACTTTAATTTCCTTTTTCACTCATCAGTGTCATAAACCACTCTCTATGTCAGAATATAGAATTCTCTAGGTATTTTTTTTTTAATCATTCATTTGTAATCAGTGCTCATTTGAACTTACTGCTCTTTGGGGACACATGTATACTTTATTCTGAATTTTTGTGAAATACAGAGACCATGCAGTGCATAAAGAAGGGCATGGTCTTTGATTCGAATACTGACTTCTGCTTCTTAGCTGTGCGATTTCAGGCAAGTTACTCAACTTTTTCTGAGTCTCACTTTTCATATCTATAAGGTTGTAAGAATTAGTGATACGTATAGTGTCTAGCATAGCATAGGAAAGAGCATAGGTGCTCAGTAAATAGCAGCTATTATTAATTATTACTACTGTAAAAAGGAAATATGGTTACTAGCCACTATATATTTTTTTACTTTTTCTTTCCAGTTTTTTCATTGTAGTAAAATATACATAAGATTTACCATCTTAACCATTTTGAAGTCTCCAGTTGAGTGGTATTAACTGCATTTACATTGTTGTGCAGCCATCACCGCCATCCATCCCCAGAACTCTTTTCATCTTGCAAAACTGAAACTCCATACCCACTAAACAACCCCACACTCCCCTTTCCCCAGCTCCTGGCAGCCACCATTCTGTTTCCTGTCTATGAATTTGACTACTCTAAGTATGTCGTGTAAGTTAAATCATGCAGCCTTTGTATTTTTGTGACTGGCTTATTTCACTGAGCAAAATGTCCTCAGGTTTCACCCATGTTGTAGCCTATGTCAAAATGTCCTTCCTTTTTAAGGGTGAATAATACTCCATTGTATGTATATACCCCCTTTTGCTTATCCATTTATCCATTGATGGACACTTGGGTTGCGTCCATGCTTCAGCTATTATGAATCATGCTGTTGTGAACATGGGGATACAGACATCTCTTCGAGATCCTCCTTTCAGTTCTTATGAGTATATACCCAGAAGTGGAATTGCTGGATCATATGGTAATTCTATTTCTAATTCATTCATTCATTTATGGCTATGTCAGTCTTCGTTGCTGCTCAAGGGCTTTTTCTAATTGCGGTGAGTGGGGGCTACTCTTTGTTGCGGTGCATGGGCTTCTCATTGTGGTGGCTTTTCTTGCTGCGGCGCACGGGCTCTAGGCGCGCAGGCTTCAGTAGTTGTGGCACGCAGGCTCAGTAGTTGTGGCTTGTGGGCTCTAGAGCGCAGGCTCAGTAGTTGTGGCGCACGGGCTTAGTTGCTCCGCGGCATGTGGTATCTTCCCAGACCAGGGCTCGAACCCATGTTCCCTGCATTGGCAGGTGTATTCTTAACCACTGCACCACCAGGGAAGTCCTTTTTCTAATTTTTTGAGAAATCTCCATACTAATTTTCCACATGGATTGTACCATTTTACATTCTCACCAGTAGTGCATAAGGGTTCCATTTTCTCTGCATCCTTGCCAACAATTGTTATTTTCTGACTTTTGTTTGTTTTTATAGTAGCCATCCTAATGGGTGCGAAGTGGCATCTCATTTTGTTTTTGATTTCCATTTCCCTAATGGTTAGTGATGTAGAGCATCTTTTCATGTGCTATAGCCACTACATTTTAAAAGTAATGAAAATTATTAAAATTAAGTGGCCAAAGAAGTGTAGTCTTTAAGTCACATATTTTATTTAGGTCTGGATTTAAAGATGCTTTTATAACTCTAAAATTTAAAAAAATATTATGCTGAATCACAGTATGTTCAGATTCAGTTTAAGACAAATTTTTTTCTTCATGGAAGATTGAAAGGCATCAAACTGCCTGCTAATAAACTTTATAATAAGAAAAATCAAAGAACAGTGACTTTCTTGGGTAACTTTATTCCTTCACCTTTCCTAATAAATGGCTTTCTGAATAGTAGAGTAACAGTCTTTGTTAAGAAATGATATTTAATATGTATTGTGACTGAGAAACATCTCTCAGTGTCCACAAATACTGCAGTTCGTGTTGGGCCTGTAGTGTAGTTTTGGTTACCACGAGAATGCCAGGGTAACTCCTTTCATCTAGCTTAACCCCGTGTGCTATCTTCAGATCTGACAACCAGTTATTTTAAGGCAGTGTGGTTTGCGGGTAGGCGTCGATGGACCTTTTTGGGAATCTGAAAAAAGCTTTCCAAACCTCTTTCCCCCAAATGGACATGTACAGTAAGTCCCCTACATATGAACCTTCAAGTTGCAAACTTTACAAACGTGCATTCGCATGTCCAATCACGTAAGTTACTTCACGTGTCTGGCATACCTTGTCACATGCGTGCGTCCTCTACAAGTGGTTGTGTTTTTGTGTACTTTACTGTACATTACTATATAGAGTACAGTAGTACAGTATCTTTATTTCAAGCCCAGGATGTCCAGAAGCAAGCGTAAAAGCAGCGGTGATGTAGCTGGTACTACTGTACTTTTCAAGGTACTGTATTGTAAGATTAAAAATGCTTTCTTTATTTTTTGTGTTTATGTATTATTTGTGTGAAAAGTATTATAAACCTATTGCAGTACAGTATTATATAGCTGATTGTGTTAGTTGGGTACCTAGGCTAATTTTGTTGGACTTACGAACGCGCTCTCGGAACGGAACTTGTTTGTATGTAGGGGACTTACTGTACATACAATATCACGTACAGCTTCGGGCATCTGTCGTTTCAAGGCTCCTAGTTACCAACCAGCCACCCCACAAATTCTCTTACAAGTAACACACAGTGAGAAGTTCTCTCATGTTTTATAAGCATTGTGATGATTTTTCACGTTTTTAAAATCTCTGCCATAGCATAGACAAATGATACAAGCTTGAACCTCTTATTTCTTTATAACTTTTCAGAAATTTTCCATTATTAGGACCATAAAGTGGTTTTATTACTCCTGTGTAAACAGGAAGAATCTATTGAATAGTGTTGTCAGAATCAGTGATCATATGGTATCTTATACTTTCTTTTTTGCCAGTTTTTCAGTTAATTGAAAGTTTTTTCAGGAGATACTTATTTCAGTAGAAATAGAGGTATTGGGAAGTTGCTGGCTCCATGTATGAATGTCAGTCATTTGGTCATAAGGTCTTATTATATCTTTGCTTGGTAGGGAGAGGACAGGTAAGTAGTGCTACTGCTGCTACTTTGTTAGATCTCTGACTTGGGTTAAATCAGTTACCCTCTCTAGCAAGGTGAGCCTTTATACTAAGTTTGAGATTTGAATGTGTCATGGTTTTTGCCCTTTAAACTCACTCTCCTTCTATGCATCAGGGTTCCAGCACCAACGTTTTGATTACAGCTATGATATATGTGTAAATCCCTGTAGAGATGTGTAAAAATACTAATCTGTCCTGAATTGACACCTTTGGGTCCCTTATCCTTCATCAGTTCTATTTTATATTGTACTCATTTTCACCTTTTAAAAATTTACCAAGATACATGGATCCTTTCTAGTGATCCTAGTCAGAGGAGCCAGGTAGACTTTTTCTTCTTTTATGCTTTTCACACTTTATTCACAAATATGTGTTCATTCTAACTCAAGCCTCATGTTTCAAAGATGCAGATACCACTTGTCATTTCAATTGTTGTTTTAAAGAAGTAAAAGGAACTAACCTTTATTAAGGACCTACTGTGTGCCAGCCACCATGCTAGCTGCCTTTTGTATTTGTAGTGTTTGAAGATGTTTGAACATGTTCAAAGAACTTCTGCGTGTTGTTTAATCCTCTTTTCAACGCTGTGAGTTAGGATATATTAGATCGCCCCTTTTCATAGATGAGGGAGCAGAGGCCCAGGAAGGTTAAAATAGCTGCCTGAGGCCACACAGCCATCACCTGTGAAGGCTGAGGCTTTCACTGACACAAAGCCCTGATTTTATTATGTAGAGAATCCATTGTGCATTGTTCGCTCTTACCATGTCCTTGAGGAATGAAGATGAGACGCTCTGTTGCAGTCTAACGGCAGTGCAGAGTGTGTATAGATGAAAATAACATTTAGGAAGATGCTTTTTTTTTTTTTTTTTTCCCCTAGAAGGTAAAAAGATTTGATTGTGGGTTCTGGGGGTTCTGGTACTTTAAAAAGTAAGCTGATTATGTGTCAAGCATAGCCAACTTATCATTGTAAGTTCTCTGGGATCTTTTGTCTTGTAAGTAAAGCAAGAAGCCCCATTTTCTTTTCTTCAGACTGTAGAAATGCAGTCTCAGTGTGAGGGCAGGCTGAATTAAAGGGACCACGCTAGCACCATTTTTATTTACCCCGTGACGCTGCTCCTGGCTTGTAGTATGCTCTTTGTAAAATAAAATAACTATGGTACTTGTTTTTACTGTCTTGACCATACATTTTAAGGTTTTGTTTGTTTGTTTGCTTTTACTTTCCAGAGTGTTGTGTTGTTATTGGACCTACTTCAACCACATTCTTGATGACTGAATTTCTGAGTTGCCATTTTCTACTATTTCATTAGTCACCGCCATTGCTTATATAAAAAAATTCTCTGGGCTCTTAAAGATCTGTTTATGTAATAGAACTTGCCTGTATCTTGTAGGTTAGTTCAAGAACATTGTTTGCTTTATGTAAACAGTTTTTAAAAACACAGTTTTGTGTATTCAGTTGTTTATAGTTCTTCAGTAATTAAACATCTTCCTTCCAGTTTTATGTAAAGTTTGAACTTTCCTAGAATATTTTTTCTTAGGTAATGCAAGGAGGGACTTGAGCATAGGCTGTTATGAATTAGTGAATTTAAATTGAAAACAGACTTTACTGTGCTTTGACATGATTTTTGTTGAATCTGAACACTGTCCTTGGGCTGTCTGGTTTATGGCCCTGGGACTTTGTTATGTCTGTTTGGTTTGTGTCTTCATTTTGGAATGAATGGGATGAAGGCATTAAGTATGGTTGGTACCAATTATACAGGTTTTTAAAGCCATCTTAAAAGTTGAACATACTAATTCACCCATGCTGTGAAAGTGTAGGTGATTGAAGCAGTGGCATGCCCTATATGAAATAGTTGTTGAACCTAATTCTAAGCATCTATCTGCCTGCTTGCTCAGCCTGTTGATGAGACTATATAGGTTGTTGCTTTGGGCACCATCCTAAAAATCTATATGATACAGTTAATTCTGTGCAAGGTACTGAAAAATAGGGAAAAAATTCATGATTTTCTCTGTTCTACAGATGGGGGGCTGATTGAGGCAAACGAAACCTTTAAAAATTTTTACAACCTAGTGTCAAGCTAAACCTTATGATTCAAACCTGCAGTTTTGCCTTAGGTCTTGGTTGCCATGATGAATTGTTTAGGCCAGTTACCACATGCTGCTTTTGACTGGCCTTGACTTTGAATTGTAATAAAAGAAACCTTGGGTATTTTCTCTTTGTTCCTAATGTTTTAAGACTAAATTTTTTGTTCTTCACATTGTAAATGTAATGTTTTATTTCACTAAAACACAGCTTGAAATATTTGAAGTAGTAGGTGTATATAACATATTATAGAAAAAGCAATAGTTTTTTTTGCTGGAATAGCAAAAGGTGACTCGTAATAAATTTTTGCAGCAAAGGAATATAAGAGAAATATAGTGGTTTTTATTTATAAACAGTGATATATTGATAAATTTTTAAATGTATATTGTTAGTTTTTATATATTTTCACAGAAGCAAATACGTCCATGTGATTTGTATTGAATACACAATCAGGGTTATTTAAACCCTGATTCAGTCACTCTGATAGAAATTGATTTAAATGTAGTTAAGGTGGAAAGCCAAATTCTGGGTCCCTGATGGTACCACGTTCATATTTTAAGTGACTTTTGTAATACCCGGTCAGTCATGTCATTATTTTAAAGCCTTAGGTCTCTCAGTAAGCATATAAGGCATCAAGTGAGTTTGTGCCATGCAGAGACACTGTTAATATAAATCTATGGTCTCTATAGAGATGAATGCATATGATTTTCAAAATACAGGAGAATTTTATCTGTCATCATTAAAAATCTTTTAAAGATGATTTCATGCAAATGAAACTTCGGAGTTTATTTGCTAGATCCAAATAAACATACTAGCTTTTTAAAATACACAGTTTTTAAAAATATACTAGGATTTTATATTTCCTCAACATGCAAAAAGAACTTTTTCAAATAATTTTTTGAATATGGAGCCAAAATCAAATTGCCTATTTCATTCATTTTTATCTTTTTCTCAATTTAAGTAATATTATTTGGTAAGCATTAAAAAACACACAAATCTCTAAGGAAAGTTGTGTAATACTAATGGATTGTAATTAGTAAGCTTGGGTATGGGAGAAGTCATTGAAAGTCACATTGTCTTAGAATACATAAATTATGGCACAAAACTTTTTCAGAAGTACATTTGAATTTATTCTTCTTTACAGAATGTGACAGTGATGATAACCTGGGTATGAAGAGTACTTCAATGGGAGAAGAATTCAGATCCACAGAAGGTAACCTAATCCCTTCCTGACTGTATCTGTATGTTTTTTTTAAATTTCTCCCTCTTTCACTTCATCCCTCCTACCACTGAGTATAAAAAAAAAAAAAATTGTTCTCTCATTTAAAGGATAGTTTGCATTTCCTCGTGTAAGATGATTTAGGGGCTAAAAGAGAAATCAGCCAGTCGACTGCCTGGTTTTGTAAATAAGGTTTTATTGGAGCTCAGCCACACTCTGTTGTGTAAGTATTGTCTGCGCTGTTGCTTTGATGTCGCAAGAGCAAGGGTGAGTAGTTGTGATACAAATAATAGATCCTCCCCCACCCCGCAACCAAGCCTAAAATAAATATTTTCTGACCCTTTGCAGAAAAAGTTGCTGTTCCAGGGATAGGAGAAGATTTTGGTGTCCTAATTTTTATTTATTTTGAGTAGTATTAAATTAAGAATATTAAAGTTTTGCAGTAGAACTATAAAAGCAAGCACTTACAGCTGAATATTAGTGGACTTTTTAAATAAATTAATTATGTTTCCCTCCTCTTAAAGGAAAAGGTATTTCCTTCCATAGGTTAAAGAGAACTTTTTATATTACTTCACATCAAATAATTTACTTGCTGTACCACTATTTGGTTGTGACATAAGTCCAGTTTTTACTATGGTTTTTCCATAACAGACTGTGCTTTTTAATAACCTGGGGGGAAGTGAAACAACAGATTTTGGAAAATACTTGAACCTTCACTAAAGTAGTTGAAACTTTTCTTTTGGCATCTTTGACATTCAAGGACGACAGTAGGAGTCATAGTATAGTTCCAGTGTAGTATTTGTTGGTGGAGATTTGAGAGTGGAAATGTGTAATTAGAGAGGGAAACGTAGCAACAAGCACACACAGAATGGCCACCTGGTTTGTTTCTGCACGTCTCCTTGCGCTCTCCTAGAGTACAATTAGTCTGACTAGGAGCACACTGGATCTTTGTGCTATCTGGGGTTGGAAATTTGACTGTGGCAGTGGAACTGATTCATCCATTCAGTGAAGTAGAAGACTGATCTTTCCCTCTTATAGTCAAAATTCACTGGTTAAACAAAGTTGGCAATAAATCTGCAGCCTAATTGGAAGCAAGTTTTCTGACCAACTTGTTTTCCCAACATGGTCTTGCAAGGTCTGGCTCAGTGCTTAGCAGCCACATAATGATGAGTTAAACAGGTGAAAGAACATTTTGTGAGTTTTAAACAAAAACTGCCAGCTAAGTTGTTTATCAAGGCCATGAAAAGATAAACACCGTTGAGCATCTAAGTAGCTCAGACTTTGCAACCTTCATGTACTACCCATGACTAATCCCATGGAAAATGCCAAACAAAATTATAACTTTTAAATAAACACACTTGAGAAACCTCCACAGTTCTGTGGGCTCCTAGCTAACCCAGGAAATCTGAGATGTGTATAAATGAATATGTACCAGAATTTCTAGTGTTTTGTTATCTATGTAATACATTTTATGGTTGGGAGATTTTGAGAGTTTTTACATCTTTATCATGTCTTAGTTTGGAAGAAGGATTACCGTTAATGGATTCAAGAAAAGATACTTCAAACTTTTAACTAGTTGTTCTATGAAGAAAGGATATAATGCTCTAATTTCAAGAAAAATCAAAGTGGTGTTACGTGTGTGTTTTCTTTCATTTCCTGATGCTTTATGTAAAATGAGTGTGAGAAGCACATAGTGTTACACTTGTAAGTTAGGGAGTGTGGCCTCCTCTGTACTTGCCTCTAATACCTTCCTTTGCCCCTTCTTTTCCCCCAACAAGAACTAGCTCAAATATCATCTCTTAGGTTGAACCATATAGAATTACCAATTTTGTAGACAGTTTTGTTTGATCAGTGCCTCTTAGATCTTCCATTTTTAGAGACAGCTACCCACTACCACTCCTAGAATTCCTCCAATTTAAACATTTTTTTTGTTTGCATCTCTCATCCCCACCAGACCATGAGCTCCTCAAGGAGTAGGATCATGTTTCATTTATCTTTATTTCAACAACACCTAGCACAGTGTTTAGCACTAAATGATTGTTGAATGAATAAACTTATAACACATTAGAGCTACGAGGACCCATCTCCCTATAACTGAATAAAGGAAATTTAGACAGAGGCCATTTGGCTGGGAGAATATTGGGTGATTTTGTTGACCCTGCACCATGGGAGCAAAGTGATGTTCTAGTCTAGACCTAATAGCAAAACTCAAAAAAGTATAAGTAACTTCTCAAATCTCTTCTCATTCCTTCCCTTCCCAACACAACACTTTAAAAGCCTGACAAATGAGTGGCAAAAAGCAGGATCAATTTGCTTATGATCTTTTTGCCTTGAGGAAAGGCAATTTCTCTTGTCGCCACGTCTCTGCCCACCATGATTTATCTCCAGTCTTCTGTCTCATTCTTTGTTGTTCTCTGTAGACCTGTATCAGATTGTAACTACCCAAGTCAATCATAAAGGTCCTATTTTATCTCAGCTCTGCTGCTTACAAGTTATATAATATTGTGCAAGTCCCTTAATTTCACTGTGTGTCAGTTTCCTCAGGAATACTAGTATACCTACCTTACTAGAGTAGCCTGGCACATGGTAAGCAGTGTATGTATTGGTTGCTGCCGCTGTTATTGTGACTTATTTATTTATTTATTTTTGGCCACACAGCTTGCAGGATCTTAGTTCCCCGACCAGGGATTGAACCTGTGCCTTTGGCAGTGAAAGTGCAGAGTCCTAACCACTAACAAGAGAATTCCCTATGATTTTGATCATTATCATTAGTCACTGTTACCTGCATGTAAGGTGTGCTCTGGAAGCATGCACACTTAACAGAGGTATTCTGACTCAAATCCTTGGAAAAGAAAGAAGACAGCATTATGTGGATGATTGCCAATGCAAAACAGTCTTTCTGTAAATGTCAGCAATTTGCCTTAGAGTTCCTTCAATTAATAGCAGTCATCAATATAATTATTAATATTATAATGTAACATAAACAGTAAAACTCTATACTGTGGCCACAAAGAAAGGATAAGAGACTAGTGTGTTCAGTTTTAACTTCAATTAATGCTTATGAAAAATCTAATACTTTGAAAACTGCTCTTAATCTTAACAACTTATGAGAATCAGAATATTCTCCTTATTTTACATAAAAACTTAGTCTTCCAAACATTAAGTAATTTGTCTTCAGATTCACAGCCTCAAAATGATTGGAGCATGGTTCGATATAGGTCTTCTAACTCCCATTAGTGGGTTCTTTCTTATTTTGTCATATTACCTCTCTTTCAAAGAGAGTGAAATTAAGGCAGAGAGAAAAGAGAATAAGAGAAACATAGACTTAGACATATAAAAGAAAAACAAGGACATATTTGCCATAAATGTTCTTTATTTCTTCATATAGATTTGAGTCACTGTCTAATGTCCTTTCAGTTCAACTTGAAGGATTCCCTTAGCATTTCTTGCAGGGCAGATCTGCTAGTAAAAAACTCCTTTAGCTTTGTCTTGATTTCTTCTCCATTCTTTCTGGATATAGAATTCTTGCTTGACAGTTTTGGTTTTGTTTTCCCTTTCAGCACTTTAAATATATCTCACTGCCTTCTGGTCTCCATGATTTCTGATGAGAAATAAGCTATTAGTGTTATTAAAAATTTTACATGTGATGAGTTGCTTCTCTCTTGCTGTTTCTGTTGATTTTGGCTTTTGACAATTTGACTATAATTTGTCTCAGTGTGGATCTCTTTGAGTTTCTCCTGTTTGGAGTTTGTTGGGCTTCTTGGATGTGTAGATTTATATCTTTCATCAAATCTGGGACATTTAATTTGCTGATTCTTTTTTCTGTCTGCTTAATTTTGTTAAACTCCTGTAATGAATTTTTCATTTTAGTTGTACTTTACAGCTCCAGAATTTCTATTTGGTGGCCTTTCATAATTCCAATCTCTTTATGATATTCTCATTTTATTCATACATTGTTTTACTGGTTTCCTTTACTTCCTTGTCCATAGTTTACTCTAGCTCCTAGAACGTATGTAAGACAGTTGGTTTAAAGTCTTTGTTTAGTAAATTCAATGTCTTGGTGTCCTCAGGGATAATTTAACTCAATTTTTTTCACTTTGAGTGGGCCATACTTTCCTGTTTCTTTGTATTATCTGTGTTTTTGTTGTTGTTGAAAATTGGATGTGCAAATATTATAATGTAGTACCTCTGGAAATCAGATTCTACCTCTTCCCCAGAGTTTGCTGTTTGTGATTGTCAAAGGCTGCGGTTGTCCGTTTGTTTAGTTACTTTTCCAAACCATTTTTGCAATAACTGTATTCCTTGTCACATCTGGTCATTGAAGTCTCTGTTCCTTTAAGCTTTTGTTCAATTAGTGTTTTAACAGAGATTTCCTTGAATACCAGGAGCTAAAACAAAACAAAACAAAAAACAACCTCTCTCTGGTTTTGCAGATTGGCTGTGTGCTAGGGCCCTTCAGCATTTAGCCAGGCTTGCACTGAACCTACAGATCAGCCAGTGGTGAAGGCTTGGTGTCTTCTGAGGTATTTTCTGAGCATGCATCATGTCCTGGGTCCTAAATTCCCCAGTACACATAGGTGCTTTTGAATGCCCTGATTTCCCAAGGAAATTCTCTTCATGGCTTTTCTTTTCAGATATTAAGTGTTCTATTGTATGTCTCAACCATAATCTTTTACCCCAGGCTGTGGGCTTTTTATTTGTCTTACAGTGTTTCTGAGCAATGCAGCCTGCTTTTCTGCCCTGAGTGGGTTCTGAGCTTCGTAAAATAGAGATGAATGCCTTGTTTCAGTCCTTCAGGTAGCCCCCAGACAGATTAGAACAAACACAATAATTTGTGAGTTCTGCTCTGCTCTGTCTGGAACCAGGGACCAGGGTCCCACACTAGGAGTATGGGCTGCCATCTTCGAGGCTGCTGCGGAGGCACGGGGAGGTGGTGAGGAGAGGGCAAGTGAAAATACCATGAGGCTTTCCTACTGCTTTTATTTGCCTTTTTCTTGATTCAGTGTTTGCTTGGTTGCTGTGAATGTTTTCCAGACTTCTGACAAAGTCGTTTCTGACAGTTTCTGCTTGTGTTTCAGTATTTCTGTGTTTAGAGCTGCCTACTCTGCCATTTTGTTATATATTCACTCTAAGACCAATTTTATTTCTTCTTTAAATGTTTAAATGTTTCAGAGAATTCACTGGTAAAACTATTTGGGTCTGGAGTTTTCTTTCTGGGGAGTCTTTTAATAATAAATTTACTGTGCTCACTTCGGCAGCACATATACTAAAATTGGAACAATACAGAGAAGATTACCATGGCCCCTGTGCAAGGGTAACATGCAAATTCGTGAAGCATTCCATATTTTTAAAACTCTTAGAGGAAGATATAGGCAGAACACTCTATGACATAAATCACAGCAAGATCTTTTTTGACCCAACTCCTAGAGTAATGGAAGTAAAATAAAAAATAAACAAATGAGACCTAATGAAACTTAACAGCTTTTGCACAGCAAAGGAAACCATAAACAAGACGAAAAGACAACCCTCAGAATGGGAGAAAATATTTGCAAACGAAGCAACCAACAAAGGATTAATCTCCAAAATATACAAGTAACTCATGAAGCTCAATATCAAAAAATCAAACATCCCAATCCAGAAATGGGCGGAAGACCTAAATAGACATTTCTTCAAAGAAGACATACAGATTGCCCACAAACACATGAAAAGATGCTCAGCACCACTAATCATTAGAGAAATGCTAATCAAAACCACAATGAGGGACTTCCCTGGTGGTGCAATGGTTAAGAATCTGCCTCCCAATGCAGGGGACATGGGTTTGAGCCCTGGTCTGGGAAGATCCCATATGCTGCAGAGCAACTAAGCCTGTGTGCCACAACTACTGAGCCTGCGCTCTAGAGCCTGCAAGCCACAACTACTGAAGCCCGTGCGCCTAGAGCCCGTGCTCCACAAAAGAGAAGCCACCGCGATTAGAAGCCTGTGCACCGCTACGAAGAGTAACCCCCGCTCGCTGCAACTAGAGAAAGCCTGCATGCAGCAACAAAGACCCAATGCAGCCAAAATAAAATAAATAAATTTATTTTTTAAAAATGCAATGAGGTGTCACCTCACCCTGGTCAGAATGGCCATCTTCAAAAAATCTACAAACAACAAATGCTGGAGAAGGTGTGGAGAAAAGGGAACCCTCCTGCACTGTTGGTGGGAATGTGAATGGATACAGCCACTATGGAGAACAGTATGGAGCTTCCTTAAAAAACTAAAAGTAGAACTACCATATGACCCAGCAATCCCACTACTGGGCATATACCCTGAGAAAACCATAATTTAAAAAGATACATGTACCACAGTGTTCATTGCAGTACTATTTACAGTATCCAGGACATGGAAGCAACCTAAGTGTCCATTGACAGATGAATGGATAAAGAAGATGTGGCACATATACACAATGGACTATTACTCAGCGCTTAAAAGGAACAAAGTTGAGTTATTTGTAATGAGGTAGATGGACCTAGAGTCTGTCATACAGAGTGAAGTAAGTCAGGAAGAGAAAAACAAATACCATATGCTAAGACACATATATGGAATCTAAAAAAACAGTACTGATGAACCTAGTGGCGGGACAGAAATAAAGACACAGACATAAAGAATGGACTTGAGGACACAGGGTGGGAAGGGGAAGCTGGGACGAAGTGAGAGAGTAGCATTGACATATATACAGTACCAAATGTAAAATGGATGGCTAGTGGGAAGCTGCTGCATAGCACAGGGAGATCAGCTCGATGCTTTGTGACAACCTAGAGAGGTGGGATAGGGAGGGTGGGAGGGAGGCTCAAGAGGGAGGGGATATGGGGATATATGTATATGTATAGCTGATTCACTTTGTTGTACAGCAGAAACTAACACAACATTGTAAAGCAATTATACTCCCAATAAAGACATTAAATAAATAAATAAATAATTTTTAAAATAATTACTTTCTTTAATATATTTATAGGTAGATTTTGTTTAATCTTGTGTTAGTGTTCGAGAATAGTGTTTTTCAAGAAATTTGTCCATTTTACCTAGATTGTCAAATGTACCAATGTAAAGTTGTTCATAATAATATTCCTTTATTACATATTTTTTTTTTTTTTTTTTTTGCGGTACGCGGGCCTCTCACTGTTGTGGCCTCTCCCATTGCGGAGCACAGGCTCCCGACGCGCAGGTTCAGCGGCCATGGCTCACGGGCCCAGCCACTCCGCGGCATGTGGGATCTTCCCAGACCGGGGCACGAACCCGTGTCCCCTGCATCGGCAGGCGGACTCTCAACCACTGCGCCACCAGGGAAGCCCTACATATTTTTTTATTTCTGTAGGATCTCTGGTGATATCTTCTCATTTTTTCCTGATATTGGTAATTTTTGTTTTCTCTCTTTCTTGATCACTAACTAAAAGTTTATCAGTTTATTTAGTCTTTTCAAGGAATGAACTGTTTTTAGTTGGTAATTTCTCTCTTTTTGGTCTGCTTTCCATTTCACTGATTTCTGCTCTTTATTATTTCCTTTCTTCTACTTTGGGTTTAATTTTCTCATCTTTTATAGCTTTTTAATGTGACACTTAGATTGTTGACCTAAATTTTTTCTTGTTTTCTAATGTAAACATTTAAAGGTGTTTATTTCCCTCTAAGCCAGGGTGAACAAGCTTTTCCTGTAAAATACCAGATAGTAAACATTTTAGGCTTTGTGGTGTCTGTTACATTTACTCAGCTCTGCTATTATAGCATGAAAACAGCCCTAAACAATACATAAATGAGTGTGGATGTATCCAATAAAACTTTATTTACAAAAATTGCTGGTGGACTGGATTTGGCCCACAGACTGTAGTTTGTCAATTCTCTACTTATTGCCGTGTTCCACACCTTTTCATATTGTATTTTTGCTATCAGTTTAAAATATTTTCTGATTTTCCTTATATTTTCTCCTTTGATCTCTTGGCTCTTTAGAAGTATATTGTTTAATTTCCAAATATTTGAATGTCTTATTATTCATTCCTAATCTAATTTTGTTGTGGTAAGAGAGTATACCCTGTGAAATTTAAATCTTTTGAAATTTATTGAGACTTTTATGGCCCAACATGTGGGTTGTCTTGATGAACATTCCATACGCACTTGAAAAGAATGTATTTTCTGTGTTTACTAAGTAAAGTATTTTATACATGTCAATTAGGTCAAGGTGGTTGATAATATCAGATCTACTGTGATTTTTTTTAATCTAGTTGATCTCTCAGTTACTACAGTAGGAACAGTGAACTTCTTCATCAATGATTGTAGATTTATTTTTTCTCTTTAGTTCCCTCATTTTATATTTTTGTATTTTCAAGTTCTGTTTTTAGTTGCATATACATTTCTGATGTGTCTTCGTAATGAAATGACCTGTTTTTCATTATGATATTATGAAATGTTCTTTATCTCTGGTAATACCTTTTATCATGAAATCTTCTTTTCTGATATTAATATAGCTACTCAAGCTTTCTTATGCTTAATTTTTCACGGTATATATTTTTCCATCCTTTTACTTTCAATCTATTTATGTCTTTATTTTGAAACTACATCTCTTATAGACACCGTAAAGTTCAATCTTACTTTTTGATTTACTCTAACAGCCTCTACTTTTTAATAGTTGTTTAGTCCCTTAACATCTAATGTAATTTCTCACATGGTTGGATTCCTCTCTGCCATTTTATTTTCTTTTTGTTCCCTCTTTTACCTCTTAGTTCCCCCTTTCTTGCCTTCTTTTGGATTATTATAATATCTATATTTTACTCCATTATATTTATTTAATGTTTACTATTTTAATATACCTACGTGATGTTTTAGCTCTTTTCTTTAATTTTTATGGTTGCTCTAAAAAATATATATATATATTTGCTTTTGTTATAAATTCTACAAGAAAATGTTATTTTTTGCTTTAAACAGGGCTGTGAGTTTTAAAGAAAGAGAAGAAGAAATATATATTCTTTTATATTTACCCACATAGTCACCATTTCAAATGACCTTCATTCTTTCCAGTAGATTACAGTTTCCATCTGATGTCATTTTTCTTCAGCCTAAATAACTTCCTATTTTATACAATGCAGTTTTGCTAGTGTTGAATATTCTGTTTTCATCTATATAAAAATATCTTTATTTTCCCTTTAATTTTGAAGGATATTTTCTCTGGCTTTAGAATTCTGGTTGACCAGTATTTTTTCCCTTCAGCACTTTAAAGATGTTACTCCATTGTCTTATCGTGTGGCCTCTATTGTTTGTCATGACAAGTGACTATAATTTGTATTATTGTTCCCTAATATGTAAAGTATCATTTTTTTTTCTCTTGTTGCCCTTAGTATTTCCTCTTTGTCCTTGATTTTAGCAGTTTTTGATAATGCCCCTAGATGTGGTTGTCTTTGTAACCTACTTGGAGTTTTCTTAGCTTCTTGTATCTGTAAGTTTATAGGTTCTCTCAATTATTTCTTCATAATTTTTTGCCCCACTCTCTGTCTCTCTTCTTTTCTTTTGGAACTCCAGTTATACATATGTTAGCTTAAATTTATCCACAGGTTTGTTCATTTTCTTCTAGTTTTTTTTCTCTCTGTTCTTCATATTTGATCATTTCTATTGTTCAGACTTCAAGTTTATTGTTCAACCTTATAACACCTCCAGTATTAAGCTGCCCTAGTAAATTTTCCATTTCAAATATTGTATTTCTCAGTTCTAGAATTTCCACTTAGTTTTTTTTTTTTGTAACAGTTTTCAGTTCTCTGTTGAGATTTCCTATCCACTCAACCTTAAATCCTTGAAAGTATTTATAACTTTTCTAAAATCCCTTTTCTGCTAATTCCAATGGCTTGATTATCTTGGGGGTTAGTTTCTTTTGACTGCTCTTCCTCATGAACTGTGGGTCACATTTCTTGTTTCTTTGCAAGTCAAGTGATTTTTTTTTTTGAATAAGCTAATACATGGGAAAGCTCTCTCTCTTTTTTTTTTTTTAATATTTATTTATTTAATTGGTCGTGTCAGGTCTTAGTTGCACAGGCGGGCTCCTTAGTTGCGGCATGCATTTGGGATCTAGTTCCCGGACCAGGGCTCAAACCTGGGCGCCCTGCATTGGGAACACGGAGTCTTAACCACTGCACCACCAGGGAAGTCCCACAAGTCAAGTGATTTTTGATGTATACTGGATGTTTGTGGATGTAAGTTATAGATTTTCTGAATTCTGTTAACTTTACCTGAGGAACATTAGTTGTTTTTTTCCCCTTGTGGGTAGTTAACGTTCTAGACTCAAACTCCAAACTCTGCCTCCTCCACAGTAGGCGACGCTACAATTGCCTGCTTCTTATAGCTTTCCAACTGTTGCTTTTCCAACTGTTGCTTTTCACTGAATCTTGGCTCCTCTCCTGGGTAAGCACACAGAAGTCAACCAAGTATTTGTAGGATCCTCTTCTGTTACTTTCTCACTTCTGCTGGGAGCTCTTCTTTCTCTCGTCCTACCCACCCTTCCCCCGTCCCCCCCCCTCCCCCCGTCCCCCCCCCCTCCTGCCGCCAACTCCACTTTCCAGCTTCTCTGTCAAACTCAGACTCTGTCTTTGACTCCTCAAGGCCACAAAGAGGTTGACTTTCTGGGTGAAGTTCTGCCATTTTGTTTCACAAGGATTGAGGCATGCTCTAAGGCAAAAAATAAACCAAAACAAAACCATAAAGCTGCAAATTTAACTCCATGAAATTCACTTCTTTCAGTGATCAACTTTTGTCCTGTTTGTACCTGATTTTTGTTGCTCTTCAGTGCCTTAAAATACTTTATAATTGTTATCTATGGAAGAGTTAATCCAGTATAAGCTACTTCACTATTATTAGAAGTGGAACCATTTAGAAATTGGTTTTGTTTTTATCCAGTCTTTTAACTGGCAAGTTTAATCCATATAAGTTCATTGCAGATATTAATATTTTTGTATTTACTCTTGCTATTTCATTCTTAGCTTCCTCTTTTTGCTTCTTCAAATTGTTTTATAAGCTATGTATGGGTTGGCCCCAAAATTCGTGTTTCTGTTCTTTTTGTGGTCACCTTGGCATTTTACCACATTTTTTATATATAACTTAAAGACTAAAGTACAGGTACATGTTGTCTACCTCTATGCAATGTAAAAGGACTCTGGAACACTTCAACTCTGATCCTTTCCCCCAACTTATATGCTGGTATTCTCCAGAATTTTAGTTCTCTGTGTGTGTATATGTGTATGTAATGCACACTAAAATTGTACAAACATCTCACAAAGCAGGTGACCATCTTTCAGGTTAAGAAAAACAGAATATTGCCAGTGTATTGATTGCCTAGGGCTCCTCAACTAAGTACTACAAACTAGGTGGCTTAAAACAAAAGAAATTGTCTGACAGTTCTAAAGTTTAGACATCTAAGGTCAAGCTGTTGGTAGGGTCGTTGTCCCACACACAGCTTCTGGTTGTTAATGGCAGTTGTAGGCATTCCTTGGCTTTTAGATGCATCCATCCCTCTAATCTCTGCGTCCATCATCATGGAGCCATCTTCTACCTATGAGTCTATCTTCACATAGCATTTTCTTCCAATAAGGACACCAGTCGTATTGAATTAGGGCTCACCCTAGCGACCTCATCTTAACTTGTTTACACCCACAAAGACCCTATTTCCAAATTAGATCACATTCATAGGTACCAGGGGTAAGGACATACCTTTTTTGCCGGGGGGGGCACAATTCAACTCATAACAACTAGTACCCTAGAAGCATCCCCCTCATTTAATTTTAATTAATTAAAATACAAATAGCCACATATAGTTTAGTGGCCATCATATTGGACAGCACAGGCATAGTCTATATTCTTTTGGGTCTGGATGCCTTCAGTCAACATTGTTTTACAGATTCACCTGATTGTTAGCATGTAGCTTTGGTTTGTTCATTTTCAATACCTCTATAATAATTTTACACATATATCACAACTCATGTATTATTTATAGACATTTGGTTGGCTGTTACAAGTAATTCCCACACTTCTAGGAATGTATACTGCGGCGGGGACTTGCTGACATTCAGCTTTAGTAGGTTATGCCAAGTTTTTGTCCAAAGTGGTTGTTCCAATTTCCTTCCAGTACTGAATGTGAGTTCCCGTTGATCTACTGATACATCTTCACTAATCATTGAATTATTGGTCTTTTTAATTTTAGCTAGTGATGGTCATTTCTTTGTGGTTTGAGTTTACATTTTTCTGATGAGTAATGTTTATTGACCATCCTCACATCTTTTGCCAGTGCCTTTCCAGATTTCTTGACAGTTTTCTTTTGGATGATCTTTTTTTTTTTTTTTAAATTTATTTATTTATTTATTTATTTTTTGGCTGTGTTGTGTCTTCGTTGCTGTGTGCAGGCTTTCTCTAGTTGTGGCGAGCGGGGGCTAGTCTTTGTTGCAGTGCACAGGCTTCTCATTGCGGTGGCTTCTCTTGTTGCTGAGCACAGGCTCTAGAGCGCAGGCTCAGTAGTTGTGGCGCATGGGCTTAGTTATTCCGCGGCATGTGGAATCTTCCCGGATCAAGGCTCGAATTCGTGTCCCCTGCATTGGCAGGCGGATTCTTAACCACTACGCCACCAGGGAAGCCCTGGATGATCTTTTTATTGATTTTTCTGGGTTGAAAATCTTTTAGTTCTCTCTGGATACAAGCAAGATCTATGTATTGCAAATATTTTCTCTCACTCAATGTCTTGTCTTTTTACTCACTTAATGGTGCTTTTGGTGGAGAAAAGTAATTTTAATACATTCCAAAGTACGATTCTTTTTCATAATGTTTTTTGAATCCTATTTAATAAGGATTATTAATCCTATTTAATGACCTACACTAAGGTCATGAAGGTATTCCCATGTATTATCTTCTAGAAGCTTTGTTGTTTTGCCTTTCACAATTACATAGTTAAATATACAGTAAATCTGAAATGTGTTTTTGTATATTCCATAAGGTAGAGGTAAATTTTAAGGTTTTTTCCATATGGCCTACTAGTTGACCATTTGTTAAGAATATCATCTTTCCCCACCTTTCTGCATCACCACCTTTGTTATCAATCTAGTTTCCATATATGCATGAGTCTGTTTCTGAGTTGTCTATGCTGTTCCTTTGGTGTGTTCATCTGTTCTTACACTGGTACCACACTTTTTTTTTTTTTTTTTTTTTTTTTTGCGGTACGCGGGCCTCTCACTGTTGTGGCCTCTTCCGTTGCGGAGCACAGGCTCCGGACGCGCAGGCTCAGCGGCCATGGCTCACAGGCCTAGCCGCTCCGCGGCATGTGGGATCTTCCCAGACCGGGGCACGATCCTGTGTCCCCTGCATCTGCCGGCGGACTCTCAACCACTGCGCCACCAGGGAAGCCCCCACACTCTTAATTACTGTAACTTTGTAATAAGTTTTCATAAAAATAAATCTTGTCACCCTTTTCTGCTTTGCTAAGAACATCTTGGCTTTTCTGTGCATTTCTTCATCCCTTTGAATTCATCTTAGGGCAACTCACTGACCCAGAATCTAGCTTTAACTTAATGCAGTGTAGAGTAGCTTGTAGTGTTTTAAATTGCCAACTACATAACACTAGTGCCCCAGCTCAGAGGAAGGTGCGGCTGTATCTTAGAAGAATTACCAGTGTCTGTGAACCAAGTAGGCTCTGGGAGACCGTGGACTGGACAGGATGAGATAAATCTGGTGTGAGAAGCTACTGAAGGCCAAGAAACGGACACCTAGTTCCACCCTCTTGGACCTTAGTAGCATCATTCTTGGGAAATGGAAAAAAAGACCTGTGAACACAAGAATGTCAGTCTTGTTCACTGTTGTATTCTGTGCCTGGTATACAGTGGGCATTCAGTAAATATTTGTTCAATGAGTGCATATGTGTATATGCTTCTCAGAGGACATTATATACCCATGAGTTTGACTCTTTGCTTAGATACTAGAAAGCTTAAAACTAAAATTTTAATAGCCTTTGAGATTTTGCCATTTCATGGTTTTGGCTTTCTATTTCTGCCTTAAGTCTTATATGCATTACCTCAAATCTTTTTGGAAATACATACTCATTTTCCACGTTGAGTCTGGTGATTACCTGTTAGTGATTCCAGAAGTTTGTTGAGTTTCTACGTCCCTAAATGGAAATTACTTACAAGTTTCTTAGCATAATTAAGCTCAGATATATTATAATTCAGTTTGAGATTATATCCAGATTCTCATATTTCAAAATAGTCATATTTTATGATGAAGAAACTGCCAAGTTACCCTCAGTTTCTCCAATTTGTATTTCCTATCCTTCCTGAAAATACAGATGTAGTTGATGAGACCTACATAAAGCACATCTTTATTAGTTTTCTGCTCTAAATATCAAACTTCTATGTTTTTTAATGCAGATGTGGAATTAGAAGAAGCGATTAGAAGAAGTCTTGAGGAAATGTAATTAAAGATATTACCACACAGCATCAAGTGGCCTTGAAGAGACTCAGGATAATAAATTCTTGAGTTTGTTTTCTAAAGGAGATCAGAAATCTGCTAGTACAAATGTACTTGAAAACTTTTTTTTGCTTTCATATGTTCAAAATCTGATATTGCTTTGTATTTTTGTGCTATTTTGCAAAAATGTATAGAGGAATAGAATACATGGTAATGCAAATACAAATCATGAATTCTAATATAGGTATCATGTTTCCCAGTTAACTTTGAATTCATATATTTAGGTTACAAGAATTAAAAATTAGAAAAGCCCTTGACTATTGTTTATATGTTTCCCAAATAGAATTGGTTCTTTAATTTTATTTGTACAGTACAGATGATTCTAGTTTATTTTTTTAGGAGTGAAAATGAATATAAATAAAGCTGTCATAGCTCACTTTTTCTGTAAATTCTGCTCATGTGGCACTAATATATAATACCTTTGAGATCTTTGATTATTGGGAGAGAGTAATGGAAACTGATCATGGAAAGAGATGAAAAATTTTATCAGCAATGTTCTTTGTGGGTTTCACTCATATGTATATCCCTGCTTTAATTAGAGCTGCATATTGCTGGAATAAAAAAAAATTTTCTTTGAAAATAGTGAAAAGAAACTTTTGCCATTCCTTTTACCTGCTTAGACTTTTTTTTTTTTTGCGGTACACGGGCCCCTCACTGTTGTGGCTTCTCCCGTTGCGGAGCACAGGCTCCGGACGCTCAGGCTCAGCGGCCATGGCTCACGGGCCCAGCCACTCTGCGGCATGTGGGATCTTCCCGAACCGGGGCACAAACCCGTGTCCCCTGCATCGGCAGGTGGACTCTCAACCACTGCGCCACCAGGGAAACCCCTGCTTAGACTTTTATGTGACTTGTATTATCTACTGTTTAAAGGGAATGATGTAAAAAATATTTGCATAGAATTAGGCATATTTTTAATAATATTCTTTTATATATATTTGTGTAAACATAGTATTCTTCAGAAAATAACGTTGAAAGTTCTACTCGGGAGTAATCTTCCTTAACCCTTTAAAATTTTTATTTCATATGGAGGTATCTTCATTTTAGTTATTCATTAAAATGTTAGTTTCCTACTGTTGGTATTAAATATTTAATTTTTAAATGTTGAGGCCACATTGTGAATAATAAAAAACGTTACCTAATTAGGAGACTAAGAAGGGGTTTTTTGTACAGTCTTTGTGTATATGCTTCAAGTTATTTGACCCAGAAATGTCATCCCTAAAAATTTCGAGTAGTAATTACTTACCAAACTTAAAATTTTCTGTAAATATAAATTTTTCTTTAAGACAGAAAAAAATATATCATGGCTAGAACTTTGATCTTTCTCTGTAACTAGATAGTTTAGTGTGAAATAGTATTACTGGGTTTTTTTATTATTATTATAAAGTCTTTTCAATCCACATTGGAAACCAATTTGTGTTTTTATTTCTTAAGCTGTCAGTTCTGTCCTACCTGCTTGCATTTTTTTTTAAGTACACATCATAGCTTGAGAATGTACTAGTCATTTTTCCAAAGTGACCACATTGTATTTTTAATTTGCTTGTTAGAGTAGTTAAGGCTTTGGGTGGTAGTTATGGAGCCGGACCTTAAAGACATCTGCAGGAGCTTGCTCAGTAGTGAGGAGCAGAAAGTGTTCCAGAAAGAAGAGTGGTCCAGTAGATGTAGGGGAGGTGCCACACACAGGTGGGATGCAGCCTGTGTTCTACTAGGACGCTTGTGTGGTGTCTATGGTCAAGAGTAACTGAGGCTTTTCATATGACAGGAAAGGGATAATTCATCATGATCCTTTAAATAAGGTAACTGGGTTGTTTAATGTTTTAATTAATAATTGTCACTGATTCTATTTCTACTTAATAAGCAATTAAAAATCACTTTTAAATTACTTCATAAGTTGAAGTTAAGTTAGACACAAGGAGGAGAGGTAGTCTGGATGTTACAGAAAGTTATGGGGAATATTATCAAGAGTAAATGTTTCTAACATTGACAGTGATGCTTACCTGTTTGTTTTCATTTTTTATTTTATTGTGATTTTTTTCTTGTAAAAAGTTTTTATTGTGATTCCTTATTTTTATACCTGAATAACAACTTTTGTCAAAGCAATGATGGATAACATATGTTTATTTTAAAAAGGATATGTAGATAATGTACTGATAGTATCTGGTTGGTGGTATCATTGATTGTCTTAAATAAAAATATCTCGGTTAAGAAGCTTTTTTTTTTTCTTTCTGGATGCTTGGTATCCTACCAGACCAGCCCTTTCTCCTACTCCTTGTCCCCCTGACGACCTGGCCCTCCACTCTGGCCTCTCCCAAGAACAAGGTACAGGGACTGCTCTGGACACCCTTGGGCAAGTGCAGCTGGGAGACTCAATCGGCTGGGCCTCAATTTAAAGACTTTTTTTTCCATCATTTTTTTCTTTTAAATTTCTTTGGAACAATTCATTTATTCATTCACTCACGAAGTATTTATTGAGTACTTACTGTATGTCAGCGTGGCTGTTCTAAGCACTTGAGATACACCAGTGAGCGAAACAAAGCCTACACTCCTCTCTGGAGCACAGCTGGGGGAGAGGTGACAAGAGGGGAAGGAAAACAGGGAAGGGGAAGATAGTATGGGGGTGGGGCGGGGCAGGAGTGCTTGCTATTTGTAATAGGGAGGTCAAGGTCCTTCTGGTAAACTTGAACAAAGACCTGAAGGCCAGGGAGTGAGCCAAGCAAATGTGTATGGGGAGGAGCTGTAGGTGGAGGTGAAAAGTCTGGAAGTGAGCTTGATACATCCATGGAAAAGCAAGAAGGCTAGCATAGGCGAGTGAGCGGGATGAGCTCAGAGAGAAACAGGAGATGGAGTCCTCTGAGGCCTCTTCTGAAGACCTTGGCTTTTACCCATTTCACAAACGAGGGGCCGCTGAAGGTTTCTGAGAAGTGGTGTGGTGCGCCTTATTTAGAAGGATGACTGTAGCTGCTGTGCTAAGCATAGACATGAGAGCAGAAGCAGGAAGACCAGGTAGGAGGGTATCACGGTGATGCAGGAGAGAAGTGATGCTGGCCGAGACCTGAGTAGCGGAGTGGGGACAGGCAAGTGGGAGTAGGCCTGGGTGTTCTCTGAAGGTGGAGCCCACTGGGTCTAGGGTGTGAGAGAAAGAGAGTCCAGCACGTTTCCAAAGCTACGTGATAGACTTTCAGACCATTCACAAAATGTCTAAAGATTCCAGGTGTCATGATAGGACAAAACATTTAATGAGGTCAGATAATCTACAGCAACAGTTTATTAGTATTTAGAGTTCAGAGGAATTGGGATCAAGCCTTAAAGGCCTCATCTCTGTTCAATTATTTCAATGGCTTTGATCTCAGATTAAAGGTTGTGATGCAGCTTTAAACTGTTATTATCTCCATTTCAGATGTCCTGTACATTCTCATCCTTAGAGGCAGAGAGCTATAATGAGATGGGAGCAAAGCGCAAGTATTTAAGTCGATACATCTTTGTATTCCCAGCCTACTCACTGACCTTTATAATGTCTGACCAAGTGGTCTACTGCGTCTTTTCATAACTGGAGATTTAAATAAGTGGGGTGTGAAACGGCCTTAAATAATAATTATTTCACTCAAATTCCAACCAATAACTTTTTTTAAACATGTGTGGGTGCTTTACCAAAATTCCTTTCTTAATCATCTTTTCTTTTGGTACTTAATTTTATTTATTTTGGCCGCCCCCGGTCTTAGTTGTGGCAGGTGGGAATCTTTCTTGCAGCATGCAGACTCTTAGTTGCGGCATGCATGGGGATCTAGTTACCCCACCAGGCGTCAAACCCGGGCCCCCAGCACTGGGATCACGGTCTTACCCACTGGACCACCAGGGAAGTCCCAACCAGTAACTTTTCAATACAAAAGAAAGTCATTAAAAATGACTTCATGAGAGCGGGTGTAAAAAAAAGAGGTTCAGCTTGCTCCGTACATCTATCAGCTTCAGTTGTGGCCTCCAGGCTCCTTGTTCTCATCTCGGGAAAGTGCCCAGAGCCGCGGCCGCGGTTGCATGAAGGGCCCTTTCCACCCCAGCACAGCCCAAGCCCGCTCCCCTTGGAGCCCCTGCGGGGCGGGGCCGGGGGCGCGGGCTCCGCCTCGGGCGGTGTTCGGGGCGGAGACGCGTCTCCGCGCCCAGAAAGGCCTCCCCGCCGCGCCGCCCTCGAGGCCGCCCGCGCCGGACAGAGCAGCGGCCGGCTCTCGTGCACCCGCGCCCGTTTCCCGGTTCCCCGGTTCGCGGGCGGCGTGTCAGAGGAGGCGGGTGGAGCGCGGGGAAGGCAGTGATCTCGGGCCGCCCGCCGGACGCCGATGGCTCAGGCGAGGATCAGCGCCAAGGCCAACGAGGGCCGCTTCTGCCGCTCCTCGTCCATGGCCGACCGCTCCAGCCGCCTGCTGGAGAGCCTGGACCAGCTGGAGCTCAGGTGCGCGGGCCGGCCCTCCGAGCCTGCGGAGGGCGCGCGGGGACCGAGAGCAGGGAGCGCGCGGGCAGCGGGGAGCGGCTGGCAGGGGAGCTGGGCTGACCCGGGCCCCGCGGAGGGCCGCGCTGGGTCGGCGGGTCCCCTCACGGGAGCGGCCGTGTTCTGGGTCAGCGGCCCCGCACGCTCCGGCGGCCACGCTCCTTCGCGGCTCCAGACCCGAGCGCCGGAAGCGTGAGAACCGAGAAGGGAAAGTTACGGGTACGTTACTCGACATGGGAGCTGTGACACTGCCCGTCCGCAGAGCTTCTGGAACGTTCCGTGTGTGGGCCAGGTGTTTCCGGCCCAGTCTTTTCCCATAGTGTATTTCTAGGACAGGCGGCAGTTTAGTGGTCACCGTTGTGAATGATTGATCTCTTTGCAAAATATAAAAATCCATCTGATCCCCTGCTACTTTCAGCCCGGGTGTGTGTGGGGGGGTGGGGGGGGCTCCTTCTCCAGGTCGCCGGTCACACCTTCCAAATGCTGGTCACTGGCCTGAGAACACGAGTCAGTTTTCCCTTCTTAACTAATGACGGTGTTACTAAGTAATCAGTGTGCCCATTGCGATAAACACGTGCAAGATGAGAGCCTGAGTTGTTCTACTGGGGGAAGTTGGGGGGGGGCGGTTCCGGCGCTGAGGTCCCAGGAATGTGACTTTAGAGAAGGGCCCGCGCACTCAGGCGCACATTTGGGTGGCAGGTTACTGCTGACCAGGAGCAGATGTCTCCCTTAATGGTTTGAGTGTTTTTCTGAGTTTGGGAAGATGCAGGAATGTGTTCCTAAGATTTTTCCTGAAAATCTCTGAGTGCCTGTTCTGCTGGTTTTCCCAGAGCTCTGAGTGCCTCATTCCTGCTCTTCTCCTGAATTCTTTCCAGGCTGTGCTGTCAATTCCTGTAGAACCGGGCACCACGGGCACTCCTTAGTGGCAAATGTAGTGGCTGGCTTGTATGGAATTCCTAAATAATTTCTAAGAAATTTGGGAAATACTTTTTTTCCTTTAACAGTGAATGAAAACTTGTATGTATTTCCTGTAACTGTTTATGTCACTAAAGTTACTGTGTAAGTTGTGTGCAAGTGTAGTTACAGGAAAATCATATTGAGGCGCCCACAACTCCCTGAAACCACAAGGAATTTTTTTCGCATAGTTTTCGCCAGGTTCTGGGTGAGCAAGGGAGTACGTAAGACAAAAATTTTAAGAAGCATTGCATATATGTCTTTATCTCCCTGGATTAATATACCAAAACAAGGGGTCTGTTTGCCAATAAAGTACATTAATAACCAAGTGAATGATTTATTAATATATATGTTTAAATTGTCATTTATTATATACATCTTTATTATTATTATCATCATGGGAAGAAACGATGTCTTCTCAGAAAATAAGTTCTCCACCACCATGATTTCATGGAGAGTAATAGAGGGGTCCTGCTTGGAATGAGGCAGATGGAACTAGCTGAACCAGATGGAACAAAACTAGAGCCCCTGAGTGTCCCTGGGAAGATTATGATTTCTTTTTATGTAGCAGCGAAACAAGTGCCTCAGTGTCTCCTCCGGTCTTTAGAACTTTGAGGGCATGTTCTCAACCATTTCAGGGGTCTCTCTCCCCTAGTTAGAGGGAAAGGATGTTTTCTTAAAGGAACAGGTGGATGCTGCCCCCTCCTTTCTTCAAGCTGATTCACTTTCCTCAAACTTGGTGCCTCACATAGGGTAGGTACAGAAGCAGTCAAGTACTCATCTTTAAAAGGAAGCCTCTGGTTTTGAATATTATTCCAATGCTTCATTAATGTAAAGTGAATTCTGATTACTGTGTGCAAGTGATTAAATAATAACTTGCTGAATTAACCCTTGAGCTAAGAAAGATTAATATGTGTCTAATTATTCATTTTAGGGCCTCTTCTAGTAATTTTAGACTTTTGTGAGCTTTGTTTCTTCCTTTTAAAAAAAATGATGCCGGGCTTCCCTGGTGGCGCAGTGGTTAAGAATCTGCCTGCCAATGCAGGGGACATGGGTTCGAGCCCTGGTCCAGGAAGATTCCACATGCCGTGGAGCAGCTAATCCTGTATGCCACAACTACTGAAGCCTGTGCACCTAGAGCCCATGCTCTGCAACAGGAGAAGCCACCGCAATGAGAAGCCCGTGCACCGTAATGAAGAGTAGCCCCCACTTGCCACAACTAGAGAAAGCCTGTGCACAGCAACAAAGACCCAACACAACCAAAAAAATAAATAAATAAATAAAATTTAAAAAAAAGAAACTGTTGATAGAATCATGCCTATAAGATCGAGTTTAAAAAGAAAATGTAACATTCATGTGTTCTTATCTAATAGTTGAATTTCATATTGAGGATGGCAGGGTACTAAGTAGGGTGAAAATTACAGGCTGTACCTAGAAGCTGGTGTTTACTGTTCCCCACTGTACTAGTTTTTTCAATTGTGGCAGAACTTTTTCCATATGAAACTGAAAATAGAATTATGCTCACTGCTTTATGACCTGCCTTGTGAACTGATGTCCATGGTGTTTAAAGTGCTTTCAGGTGTTTGGCAGCATCTGACAAATCATTAAAGAAACTCCATTTGTTTCTAATATGTTAGCATGACATTAGCCTTTCTTTTTTGACGCCGGCTCACCACCTTTTTTGCTTCCTCCTAAAAAGGTGATGCCTTTCTCTCCCGGTTTTCATGACCAAATGGTGTCTGATTTTTCCATTCATCAGTGGCTCTAAACACTTTGCTTATGATTGTTACTAATTTAACAGTGATCATAATTCATAAATGATACCCATTAACAGTTATTTAGTTAATGGGCGCTGACTCTGCAGGCCCCGTGCCTTTGTGGAAATTACCGTCACCTCTGTTCTTCAGGCAGGAAATTGAGGCTTGAGAAGTTAAATGACTCGTCCAAGGTCACACAGCTGGAACCCAGGAAGACTGGCTGTAGAGCTTAATACTTTGTGCCTGAATTTTCTTAGAGTTAAGTATGTCATATTTCAAAAATGTAGGAATAGTATATGATTTTACTGAAAGGTGAAAATTCCACTTAGATTGGTGTCCCTGAGTCCCTGATCTCAGGGACTATTGAACACCTGCTGTGTGCAGGGTGTTGAGTGGCCCCTGAAGGCTCTGGATGGTGGTGAAGATGCTTGGGACGTGGGGTGTGGAGAACAGCCAAGGGGAACGACAGGACTGGGAGACTAGCTGTTCACAGATGTCCCCAAACTTGTCCTATTGTGGCTCCCTCCCCCGCCATCAGCCAGTCACCATGGCTTCCATGGCAGCCAAGGAATGGAGGATGGGGCAAGGGCGGATGTGGTCATTTAGCTGACAGTTTCACTGCACCAACGTCCCAGGAGCCACAAGACAAGATGGCACCATAGTTAATATTGTATAAAAGCCTGTAATTTAAAAGATCACTTCTTGTAGACATTGTCATGTGAACCTTCCAAAACCCTCTGAGGCAGGAGGAGGACATATGTTCCCTTCTTTAGAAGCGAGCGAATCCAGTCCAGAGGGACTGAGTGGCCAGTCTGAGGCCATCCTGCTCATGAGTAGCTCCTGACACTAAAGCATAGACCCTTTTTTACACCAGAGTGTCTCAGTAGTGAATGTAATTTATCATTTTGGTGATGATTAGGGAGCCCTTCAAAATCTTAACCTTGCCTAAAATATAAGTGATCTTTGTAGTATTTTCTTCTTCCCCTCCCCTCTCCTCCCGTCCCCTCCCCTCTCCTCTCCATGTTGGGTCTTGTTGCTGTGCGCGGGCTTCTTGTTGCGGTGGCTTCTCTAGTTGCGGAGCACAGGCTCTAGGCACGCGGGCTCAACAGTTGTGTCTCGCGGGCTTAACTGTTCCACGGCATGTGGGATCTTCCCGAACCAGGGCTCGAACCCGTGTCTCCTGCATTGGAGACCACTGCGCCACCAGGGAAGTACCTGTAGTATTCTTTTTTTTTTTTTTTTTTGCGGTACGCGGGCCTCTCACTGTTGTGGCCTCTCCCGTTGCGGAGCACAGGCTCCGGACGCGCAGCCTCAGCAGCCATGGCTCACGGGCCCAGCCACTCCACGGCATGTGGGATCTTCCCGGACCAGGGCTCGAACCCGTGTCCCCTGCATCGGCAGGCGGACTCTCAACCACTGCGCCACCAGGGAAGCCCTCTGTAGTATTCTTTTGATACAAGAATTTTGAATAAGAAACAGGACTATGATTTTAAGAACCTGTTTTAGAAGTAATTTCTTTGAAATAAGTCCATTTGCCATTTCCCCTTTTGATGAAAGCACAATTCTTGTTATTTACAAGCCTGACTTCATAATGGAAGCATGTAATAACGACCAGGAAGCTAGCGTTCAAGGCACCAGTTCTGGGCATGGACTGCATGCAGTGGTCCCTCAGTGTCTGCAGGGATTGGTTCCAGGGCCCGTGGGGTACCAGAAGCCACAGATGCTCAAATCTTTTCTATAAAATGGTGTCGGAGTTGGCCATCCGTATCCACGGGTACTGCATCTCTATTAACTCATAGCTTGTTTAGTCAGTGCTGTCAGTCACTGTGTTAAACTCTTTACCTGCTTTACTTCATTCAGTCACACCATCTCATGATCCCCGTTTTGTAAATGAGGAAATTGAGGCAAAGAGAATGTAAGTAACTACTCGAGGTCACTCAGCTGGTAAGTGGCAGCAGCTCTAGCTTGAGCGGCAGGACTGAGGCCCTTGCAGTCCCTGCACGTGGCACAGAGCACATGCCGGGGTGGCTGGCTGGGAGACCATCTCCCAGCACCTTGTCTCTTGGTCCCCAGGCTTCGATCTCTGGGCCCCGGGGACCAGCCGAGGATGCGTGCGCTCCACATTTGTCCTCGCGGGAACATTCTGAGCACAGGTTCTCTCTGTTAAAGCTTAGTTGTGATTTCATGCAGAGAGTTTTCCAGGAGCGCAGCCCAGGCCAGCCTTGCCATGAGGATCAGTTCTTTCCCAATTTGGACATGTAGCTCTTACAGGATCTGCTGGTAAAACCAGAGCTGCCCCCCTCTGCCAAGGAGTGTTGTCAAGTGATGTGTTAACGTGAAGGATAAAGTGAGTTGGTCCAACACGCCTCTGAACAGAGTTCCAGGAGAAATCATAGAAGGGCAGGTGGGAAATATTTGAAGGTTTAATGGCTAACAGTTTTCTAGAACTAATGTAGACAAAAAGATGTGTATATGAATTGAATTTAAGGAGACCAATAGCTGATAAATATGACTTAAGCAAACTAAGTAGAGATGCAGGTTCAGCTTTTTAAAAGAAAAAACTAAGCATGTGATGTCCATACACTAGACAGATATAGTATTGACGGCCTCAAGGGAGGGGAAGAAGGAAGCTGCTAAGGAAACAGTTCCTGCCAGAAGGACTGGGTTTTGAAAAAGGATCACTCAGTAGACGTGGGCCAGGGATAAAGAATGTTCAGGAAGCGGGGGACAGAAGATGAAAGGGCCAAGATGCCAAAAAACCCCTGGGAATCTTTACATCCTGAAGAATGAAAATTTACCTTTGCTATGAAATGAAAAAGGTTTACATAAAGTCATATATAAGAAGTTCTATAAAAGATGAAATCTGTTTTTCACAGGGAAAATGCCCTGGCAATTTCTAGCCTTGTGGGGAAAAAAAAAAAAGTTCCATCTAATTGCCTCTATATTTGGTCTCATTTAATGACAAAATATCTTCTTTATATGACAGATTTATTATATTTTTTCTACAGTGTCTCCTTTCAAACGATTTTCTTGTTAACAACTTCATGAACTTACTAGTATAACTTATTATCATAAATGGAGCATTCTTCTTTAGAGTAACAATTCTCTTTATCATCTTACATTTGAATATAAACTCAGGAGTGCTGGAAAATTAATCTCTTCTTTCAGCAGCATCTCATTTACCAATCAAATGACTCATCTGTGCCATTTAAATACTAGAGTCACGTTTGTGTTTTTGCACAAATGTTTCATGTTAGTGACAACCTGACCCATTTTCATGTGTCCCGGGCCCTGAGAGTCTGCTCATGTGAAATGTGTAAGCACATAATGAATGGGGCTGGAAGGCAGCCTGATGCTGTGTGTTTACTGTTTTATAGAATATTGGTTTTGATTGTTTTCCAGCCAAATTTGTCACATAAGATTCTTACGAGCTCTTTGCTTCTACTGGCTCTTATAAACACAGAATCCAACAATGTATTTAGTATCTTGAGAATCGAGACCCTGTGACTGTACAGTGTGTCGGTGCTATTTTGGGGGATAACAGGTGGGTGCCTGTAGGGGAAAAGGCGTGTGTGGTTGGGGTGAGGGCCTCTTCATGTGGCAGGAACACATGCTAGAACACGTGCCCAGGAAGACAGAAGGCATTAGATCTCCTTGTGATCCGTGTTTCCAAGAGCATCTGAGTACTGGAGGTAGGCCTGTCACTATTTATTTTGCAACACTTGGCAACTTACTTAGTTGTGGTGTAATAAAAAAAACGAGAAAGTGCCCTGGAAACAGCACTTTAAACACACAGGACTTTGTTTTGTTTTCTTTTGCTCTCATAATTTCACAGCCTCGTTCTTTAGTCACTGGTTGTGTTCGTGTGTCTGTGTAGTAAGTGCATGTGTGTATAGTTGCGGGGTTATCAGGGCTTTACACCAAAAACCTACAGAAGCATTCTCTTTAAATTCGGGAAAAGATAAAGATGCCGTCTCTTAGCGCCACTGTTTAATATCGCACAGGAGGAGTTTAGTCAGTGCTATTTAGGAAAGAAAAATTGGAGCTGATAGGATTGAAAAGGAAGAGATGAGAATTTTCGTTTTTTGTAGATGAAATGATCATCAATCCAGAAGAACTAACAGAAATTAAAAAACCATTAAAAATGAGTAAGTGTAAATGAAGGTTGCCAGTTATGACGTGAACCTACCAAAAACAGCATTTCTCTAATCAACAATAGCCAACTATAAAATGTAGTATATATGTAAATATATTATTCACAACAGTAACAATATCCAAAATATTCAAAACACTTAAAAGAGTCTGTAAGACTACCATCAAGAATACTTCAAAACTCTAATAAAGAACGGAGAGGAGGGTCTGGATGAAGGAGACACCCTTAGAGGAACTGACAGTGTTCTAAAGGTGTCTAATTTATTCCAGTTTTTTGAGAAACCCAATAAACTTACTTTAGAGTCTATGGAGGAATAAAAGTCGAAATAGCTATGTTATTTTTAAAGATTAGAGGACTGGGGACTTCCCTAGTGGTGCAGTGGTTAAGAATCTGCCTGCCAATGCAGGGAACACGGGTTTGAGCCCTAGCACGGGAAGATCCCATGTGCCGCGGAGCAACTAAGCCCGTGCACCACAACTACTGAGCCTGCGCTCTAGAACCCATGAGCCACAACTACTGAGCCCATGTGCCACAATTACTGAAGCCCACGCGCCTGCAGCCTGTGCTCCGCAACGAGAAGCCACCGCAATGAGAAGTCTGTGCACCACAAGGAAGAGTAGCCCCCGCTCACCACAACTAGAGAAAGCCCACGCTCAGCAATGAAGACCCAACGCAGTCAAAAATTAAAAAAAAAAAAAAGATTAGAGGACTGGTCTACCAGATACTAAGGCATATCACAAACAAAGCTGGTGCTATTTTTAAGAAATGGGTGTTGGTGTAAGAACAGTCAAAATACTACTGGATGGAATAGAGATTTCAGAGGTAGACAATCTACAAATCATTGAGGGAAAGATGGATTTGGGGTGCATAATGTTGGGGAAAATGATTAAATCCTTACCTAACCATATACAGAGGTGGATTCTAGATGAATTAAGACATAAGTATGAGAAAAGTGAAACAAGTTAATAGAAGGAGATGTAGGAAAGTATGTCCTGACCTAGGGATGGGAGGACCCTGAAACAAAACTTCACAGCATGAGCTAAGGCAAAACAAAACCAAGAAAAGATGGATCTTTTTACTTTTCACTTCAAAATAAGGCTCTCTGTTCAGTGAAGGACCTCCCAGACACAGATCATATAGGGTGGGATGGGAGAAGATGGTCACAGTGTCTGTCACCAAATCACCAAGAGGAGAGTAACCCCAGTTTAAAAAAGAAAAAGTAGGCAAAGGTTGTGAACAAGCTCACAAGGATACAAAGAGATGTCCAAAATTATTAGCAATGAAAGAAGTGCAGATTAAGTACTGACATATCACTTGTTAGCCTGGCAACAGATGGTTAGAAAGTTGGGAGATGCTGAGTGCTGGTAGGGCTGTCGGGACACAGGGACTCGAGGTCCGGCCATTCTGGAGAACAATCCAGGGTGGAGTCAGATGACAGTCCACACACCCTGTGTCTCAGCAGTTCCACGCTGGGATGGATCCTCTTATCAGGGCCATAAAGGGAAGGGTAATTGTGGACGGGTTGTGAGCAGAAGCTGGGGGACAGGGCGTGTCTCCGCTGGGCCAGGGAGGGCAGATCAGGTGAGGGACACGGGAACCTGGTGATTCTAAGTATGCTGCTGAGTGAAGAAAGAAACAGTGAGATATAAATAAATTGAAAATAGACAAGTACATGAGTGCAGATTTTTTTGGTAAAAACGAATACAAATCGATAAACACTAAATAGAATGAGTGCCCTGTGAGCGGAGAGGAAACTGGGAGCCACAGGGCAAGTGGATTAAAAAGAAAACAATTACAGAATAAAAAACAGAAAGGAGTAAGGAGTTTTTGGGAAGTGTTCCTAATCGTCGTTACACCTGAGCTGGACTGAGCAGTGGAGAGATGAGGAAGACGCGGCTTCCCTCCAGTAACTGTCCTGTCCCCCGCACTCCGCAGGGTGGAGGCTCTTCGGGAAGCGGCCACGGCTGTGGAGCAGGAGAAGGAGGTCCTCCTGGAGATGATCCACAGCATCCAGAACAGCCAGGACATGCGGCAGATCAGCGACGGTGAGGGCCCCTCCCGGGGCCGGGGGGGGCGGCGGGGGTGCCGCAGAGCCGCTCCTCCAGCCCAGCAGAGACAGCCGGGCAGGATGTGACAGCAGAGGAAACGGGCACAAGGTCGGCAGCAGAGAAGACAAAAGGAGATGAATGGAGGTGTAACGTATAGAGGGGAAGGGGAGAAAGGCAGAGAAAACAGATTATGGACCCACTGAACCCCGTTCCACAGGAGGGCCGGGTGGCCTGTGATGCTCTGCACCAGTGGGCGGTGCTCCTCCTAACCGGGCTCCCCTGGGGCCGCACAGGACCGGCCTCTGGGCCGAGCAGCTGGTGCGGTTAAGTGTGCATCCCGGCCCAGACCCACACTGTCACACATCCTCAGAGGGGTCAAGATCTAGTGTGTCTCTTCACTGTCCTGGCCATAGAGCAGTGAATTGGGAAGGAGGTTACAGAGCAGGACAGGTTGCTGATTTCCATCTAAATAGTGAAGTGATAACCCAGCACCCTCTTCATACTGGCCAAGACTCAGACTACTGGCCTAAATTAGTCTGGAGGGGATGAAGTCAGTGCCTCATTTTCAGGCCAGCTTTTCCTCCCGTGTCATGGCTTTTTTCAGCCAGAATCGGGGCATTGTATTGATACACACACAGAATGTGAGGCCCCAAAATATGCCTCTCTGGCCTAAGGATTATTCCGAACTGGATATTTTTGAGAAACTGCAGACACAGGAGGAGGAGCTCTGAAAACAGTAGAAGTCACTGTTTTGTAAGGGAAATTTATATTTACATTTTGTAAAGGAAATCATTTGTAAGGGTGTCTCCCTTTCTACCAGGAAGAGGAGGATGACAAAACTACAAGAAACCTTCACCAGTGGAGAAGGCACCTACTGAATCTACATAAGAACCTTACCTTTGTCTATCGTGCCTTTTCTGGGAACCTCCAGAACTTGCCTTCCTCCGTCCTCACCTTCTCTAGCTGAGGGTATTTTGGGTGGAGGCTGGGCCATCTCAGGGGGTTACTCGTTTCCCTGGGGATCTCCCATGTATATACATGAGGTATACATGTCAATAAGCTTCTGGGTTTTTTTCTTGTTAATCTGTCTTATTACAGGAGGGTCTCAGCCAAAAGCTCAGAAAGGTAAAGGGAAAGTTATCTCCCTCCTCTAATGCACATCCTCACGTAGATCCAGGGCATCCAGTCTCCTGCTCTAACCAGCACAAAGCCCCAGTTACAGACGCACACCTGCCCCAGCTTCTGCAGACGTGACAACCGCAGAATCATCTGGCGTCCAATCTGATACTCTTTATAAATTAATCTTATTGCTGTAGTTTTAACGTGTATCTTTAAGAAATTCATAGGTGCTCACAGGATAGATTCAGCCACACAAAAATACCTTAGTGTTCTTGACATAGATGTGTGTATGTCTCATATTGATTGATATTTCAAACTTTTCATGATTAGGAGAAAGAGAAGAATTAAATCTGACTGCAAACCGTCTGATGGGACGAACCCTGACTGTGGAAGTTTCAGTAGAAACAATTAGGAACCCCCAGCAGCAGGAGTCCCTCAAGCACGCCACCAGGGTCATTGACGAGGTGGTCAGTAAGTTTCTGGATGATCTGGGAACCGCCAAGAGTCACCTGATGTCGCTGTACAGCGCATGTTCCTCTGAGGTGCCTGCGGGGCCGGTGGATCAGAAGTTCCAGTCCATCGTGATTGGCTGTGCTCTCGAGGATCAGAAGAAAATTAAGAGAAGACTAGAGACCCTGCTTAGGAACATTGAAAACTCTGACAAGGCCATCAAGCTGCTGGAGCATTCTAAAGGGGCTGCTTCCAAAACCCTGCTACAAAACACTGAAAGCAGATTCAACTAGTGTTCCAACCTAAGAGCCCTTATAAATAATCACATAAAAATGATAACGTACTATCTTAAGTGATAACTAGTTCTGTTTGTTAGACAGATAACTAGTTCAGTGTTGTTAGTTTGTGAATAACAATTAAAACTAGAAATATTTTGATTACCTTTCTAAAAGTTTTTAGATTGAATTTTTGTCTTGTACTAGGATCTAGCACCTCCTATATATATATATATATTTTACTATTCTGTGGATGAACACTTAGTATGTGGGGGAAATAAGAGCTCAGCTAGGGGTAAAAGCATCATGGTTCTCTCCTGGGCTTTGTCTGCAAAGACACACGGGCACACACTGACCACGCATCTGCTGTGAGCCAAGCAGTGAGCTTTGAATTATGGAAGGGAACCTTCCCTGTGTCTTCTCTTTCATTCAGCAGGTTTTTTAGACATCTATATCAAATTATTTTGAACTTAAACATTTATGCATCTCATAATATGAATGTACTTCTTGATAATACGTGAAAACATGACATAAAATGTGAGAAACTTCACCTCTAATTTTACCACTCTGAACTGTATATGGTATATCCACTTCATCTTTTTCCAAATGCATCATTTCTTTAAATTTTTAATCATTACAGAAATATAATGTTGTAACTTGCCTTTAAAAATTAAATACTCTTTTAAAGTCTGCTTTTAATTCTCAACTTAAGAACCTCTATTCCATGTAGTTGTGCAATTTACCCATTCCCCTTACTGGACATTTAGGTTGTTTCCAGTTTGTTGCTTATTACTGCAACATATTTGTGTACGTAGAGCTTTTTCCTTCTTTCGTTTGTTTTTGATTTTCTTTGTATAAATCCCCAGCAATCGGTTTTACTTGGTCAAAGGGTATATACATTTCCATGGCCTGATATGTTTCCAAAGTTTTTTTGTATAAGAGTTATATCAATTTATACTGTCTTCAATAATTAAAAAGTTGCTGTTTCACTGAGAGCTTTTCAGCATTGAGTATTTTTTTCTAATATTAAATATGAAATACCTTAATTTAGATTGCATTTTGTTCACTAACAAGGTTGACCAGTGTATTGATTATTCTTTTATCTGTGATAAATGCAGCAACTATAGAACACTTTTATTTGTTCAAAATAACTAGTGCTATTGATACACAAAAACTTTAGCTTCCCCAAATACTACTTCAGATTGAATATATCAGATTCAATTTTCATTAAAAGATAGGTATTCTTTCACACTGCAAGGAAAAAAACAGTCAAGCTGCAGATGATTGGTTTTACATATTTATATGTCTCTTCATAAAAAGCAATTACAATCTGAGGACATTCATGATAGTTTTGATGCCAGCCCAAGTTCACCTTATTTAAATCTATTCTTTCGTGGGAAACATTAATTCTCACTGATAACTGGTAAAAGCCTCTTGATTTATCAGACTAATTTGCTATCATTAGGTTCACTGTGAGATAGAAGATTTTCTTTTTGTGCCATCTTTTTCTTTATCAGCTTTTTGAAAATTCAGCAGACAACCAAGTTTTTCTCACGTTCCCAAAGACCATCAGCATCTGGAAATCCTCCCCTTCCTGTTCACCATCAGCCCAGACTTTCTCTGTTCATTAGATGACTGCAGTGTGGGACAGATTTTCACCTGTCAGTTCATTTTGTTTTCAGAGAAACAGATACCGTAACAGTAACGAGAGCACTTTAGCAAGTTACCAGTAACTATTTCAAAGGTTTTTAAGAGGGGAAAAATTAATAATATTTTACATTAAAGTAGTTCCCTTTAAGTTGAGATGTCATGTCCTGAGGCCACTTCCCCATCCCAGGATCTCCAGAGGAGACCCAAGCCCTGGAGCCCTGGGCACAGTGGAGCCCATCAGTGAGTTCTTCCCAAGCACTGCGCTGCCAGCGTCTGAGGCACCCAGACAGCACAGGACTGTCGCCACAATGGGGAGGGGCTCTTCTGATGATAGTGTTAGTTTTACTATATTTTGAAGAAGTACATGAGTGCTGTCAACTTTGGGCAGATAAAAAGGAAACCATTTAGCCTGGTTTTATTTAATTATATCGCCTTATGTGGCCTATTCTGTACACTATTAATTCGAGAGGCAGACTGAAAGAGGAAAAGGAATCCTGAGGACTCGGAGACACAGCAGCCACGCCACAGCCAAAAATGAGCCACGACATACGAAAGCTATTACTGCACAAATGCACAACGTCCCGGGGTCTTAGTATTTCTTCAGCATCCATGGTTCATTAGAAATTAGTAGTTAAGTTATTTAAAAGAATTAAAGGCCTCAAGGTGAAAGAATATAATGTCAATTTTGAAGGTTTTTAGAATTGAGAAAGTAACATATCACTTGTGGCTGATTTTCAGGCCTACTTAATTATTTAAAATGACTAATTATGGTTAGGTAAAATACAGAATTGCAACTTAAAAATTCAAATGTGTAACAAAGATCTCTCTTCAGTTCTTGTTTAAAAAAAAGGACAAAACTAAATACATAAAATTATATTACAAATATCAGGGGAACTGCAACCATCATCAGATTTTTTTAATGTAGAAAAATAACAAACTTTTACCCACACACATTTAATTAATGTGAAATAGAACTACAACATTTTATATAACGTGGTTTTTCTGCTACTAAAGACTATTTGACGCAAAATATATTTTGTGCAAAAATTAAAGGGACTGTATTTCCAGAGAGTAGAAAAGGGAATCACTAGCGGGTACCCATTGTTAGGAAGAGAGTTTTTCCCCAACACCTATCCCACTGCCAGCAATGGGAGTGGTGACAACTGGTGACATAAAAATAAACATATTACTTTGAAATAGATAATGCCAGATTATTTCAATATTATGAAAAGCAAACCTTCACTCCTGACCACTTAAAGACATTCCCTACAAAATTCTATTATGTTTTCAACATTAATCTGGACAGGGGATGAGGGTGGTGCAGACGGAAGACTTAAAAAAAAAAAGAATGAGAGAGAGAAAACATACAAAAGGAATATATAAAACATTATGCATTTAGTAGAAATAATGAAAAATGACTTTGTGACACATTTTCCAAGAAAAGTTATTTTTACATATATTTAAATCCTGTAAAAACCAGGTATATTGCAAGGGTTAAAAACAAGTCATTGATGAATGATGATCAGTTTTACCAGAGTTCATGCAATTAATTATCTGAGTTGGAAAGCTACTGTCCCAAGTCACAAAATGTATGCTCTGCCACATGATTACATGTTAAAATCACTTATTAAAAGAAATTATTTTGCATTTGGTGCTGACAGAGCTCTTGAGAAAGTGCTATACAAACTGAAGTTTATAGAAATTTTTAAATGATAATCTCAAAATACCATACAAAAAATATGTAAACAAAAAGATGCTTTAGAGTTGCAGGGCATTATAAAATCCATAATGTGGTTTAAGACAAAAGATCACCTCTTGTGTATTTAAAAAAACTGTTAGCATAATCCTAAAAGTTCAGAATTGCGTTGTCAACAGCAAAAGGCACTGGGTACAGGGCGGCCACGCTGCACAGGGCGGGGGTCCTGCAGCCGCCAGCTCAAGCCCGCCATGCATGTGCAGGGACATGAAAAGATTCCGCACGCAACCAGTGCCACCTGGGAGGGGCTCTAGCACTAAGACACTCTTTCATCTACTCTGTCAGAGAGGAAAACTGCTTTTAAAAGAGATTATCAACAGTATAAATTCTGGTAAAGCACTGAAAATTAGGTATGGTATTTTTGGCACAAAAGCACTTTTAAAATCTGAGCTCATTTTGCAAAATATCTGTCTAGAATTTCTCATTTGAAAATAGAAACTTATAACATACACATAAATGTGTAAATGGTTTCATGAATGAATGAGTTAGAGTCCATGTTTCCTTAAACACTGCACACACCTTCTGTTTACTCCAGAACCAGGGATCTGCGTGTGCACGTACCTCCACATTCCACATCTACAGATATTGCACAAGTAACATTGCCAAAGTACACACTAATGCAGTCTGGCAAGATTAGGGTTCGCCTTTCAATATTATTCTTTTCAGTATTCAGATTCAATACTACTTCCTAGAAAAGCTAGATGACCAATTTCAGAGAAAGAACGGTTGCTATCTTTCCTTGATCCATAATATTAAAATCTGTACCAGTATATTTAGGCATTTCATTTATGTTTTCCAGCATTTCAAATTCAGCAAAACCTGTTTTTGATGTTTCTTATAGCATTCCTTCAAAAACAGGAGAAGCTTCGTCTAATGTAAAAAAATTAAAATAAGTCCAGAGGGCAGTAATTTTTCCACCAGAGATCTTGCTCCATTCTGAAAAGCACTGCAGAGCAGTGCTATCTGTTTAAGTCTGTCAGCTTTCAGAGAGCCATTAGGTGCAAAGTCTGCGAAAAAATTGTGTTAACATACCGTGACAGCTGGATGTATCTTACTGCACAATACAATTCATTTCTTCCTCCCTGAAGCATTTTAGGGTATGCTACAGCTGCTAAAAGGATTTCGGTTTTTCTTGGTCCTCTGTCTGTTGGGCCTGAGGTTGATGACATCTCCACCATTAAGGGTACTTGAATTCTGACCCAAGTGACTCCCAGCAGACGTGCTAAAGACACCTGGACACGTTGAGGGAAAACACAAAGGTTAACACTAACGGATCTCAGGGTCACCTGAGCGGACAAAAGGGATGAACTAAAGAAACACTTTCAACTGTTAGAGTTTTCATTTTGAACACTGTTTGTTCTAAAATGTAATCTCCAGTTTATGGGCTATTTATCATCCACGATACACAAGACTCTGGGCCAGAGACACTATGAGCGACACAAAGACTACTAAGACTGATTCCTGCCCCCAAGAAGCTTACAATCTGATGAGTGAGGTGAGGCACTACAAACAGGCAGTGATGCTACAGGACACTCAAAGTGTCATAAAAGAGACAAGATCCCACAGATGGTTCAAAGGAAGAGTCAACCACATCTAATTCATAACAAAGGACAAACTACATGGAGGGACTGGACCCCTGGCAATGCCCTGCACTCAGGTCTCTGTTCATTTAAGAGAAGTGAAGGCTGTGCTTCAGCCAGACAGATAACCGAGAGCTTTCTCCATAGATCTTGAGGGATGCACAGTTCTCAACAGAAGGTGGGAATGGGAGGCCATTCTTAATGGAAGAGCCAAAATGAGCAAAGGGATAAGTAAGACAGCCCTAGGCAGGCTCAAGAAACAGCGGGCCCTGTGGTGGAACCGTAAACAGGGTACATTACAAAAGTGGGGCACGAGGCTGCACAGGAAGGATGGACCAAACTGTCTTTAAATGCTGGGATGAAGAGAGCCTGCACTGAATGTGTTCCACAACCAGAATCTATCAAAGGGCTTTAATCAGCAGACTGGAAGGAGACAGGGTGGGCCCAGGAGACCAGACCAGACAGCGGCTTATCACAACTGCCCTGTCGTTTCTCAGAGCATGTGAGTGAGGTTCCTGACAGTAGGAACATACACAATAAAAAGGGCAAAGTAAGAAAAGTTAAAACAGGCCAAGAAAATGCTGTGTCTGTGTGTGTGTGTGTGTGTGTGTGTGTGTGTGTGTGTGTAGTGAGGAGTGGGGTGCAGGCAGCAGGTCCTTAGGAAAGAGGACCGGCACCCATCCTCCCAGAAGCCATGGCCCAAAGTAAGATGCGGACAGGTGCTTCCTGTTCTCCAGGAAATACTAAACTCTGCTGGCATCTCATGTTAAAAATCAGGATAGGTGCTCAGCAAGGTGGCAGGAAAGGGAAAAGGTGTGGAGATGGTGCAAGTGTCAAGTCAGAGAAACAAGTGTTCAAAAAGGACAGACCTTTAGAAAATTCATCAGTTAAAAAATCTTTTAACTCAATATACTTTTTTTTTTTTTTTTTTTGCGGTACGCAGGACTCTCACTGCTGTGGCCTCTCCCGTTGCGGAGCACAGGCTCCGGACACGCGGGCTCAGTGGCCATGGCCCACGGGCCCAGCCGCTCTGAGGCATGTGGGATCCTCCCGGACTGGGGCACGAAACCGTGTCCCCTGCATCAGCAGGCAGACTCCCAACCACTGCGCCACCAGGGAAGCCCCCTCAATATACCTTTTAATGAGAGCTGATACTACTAAATTTAATAATCACTCATCTCACGCTTTCCAGTCACATTTCTTAAAGAAAGGAGCATACTGTATTTAAAAAAAAACCCAGTAAATATGATAATAATGAATGGAAAATAAATTTACCAGGTAAACATGGGGCTAAAACTTCCTGGGTACTTACCAATTTTGTTACTACTTGAATGCATTGATTCAGGATCCTCAGCTATTTGTTGTTTAAGCTTTTGAAGATATTTTTCAGCCAAATATTTAAAAACTGGAATGAAAACAAAACCAAAAACCTTGCCAGGTCAGTATAATTATGCATGTAAAACCTGTTCTTTCACATCACTTACTATAATATTTATACTTAAAAAACAAATTTAAAATTATAGTTAGAAGTATACAATCTAGTTGAAAAAAAATTCAACTTCTAAAAATTATCTGAGTAATACCTAATTACAATGGTAATACTAATAAATATATAGTAGCATTTTATTAGTAAAGAAATGAAATATTACTTGTAGTCATTGGCTCTTTAGTTTTAAGTACCTGAATAGTGACTAATATTCAGCAACACTAAACTGACTCAGTCTTAAAAAGACTCTTTCTTTAACTGAAAACCACTATTCAGGGGACACTGAAGCAACAGCTGAGCTGCAATCTAATAAAATGAGCAGCAATTCCGGAATGAGAAAAATAACCACCATCTTTCTCTAATCTCACTTTCTTAAACTAGGAAACACTATTAAACAAGTTAAGGTCACTGTAACTACCTAGTGGGGTGTCCACCGCTGTGGGGTTCTAATGCAGCAATTTTAGAAGGTACGCTTGAAAAACACACACGCATATACATAGCCAGTTGTATTTTTAAATACAATAAAGCCCACTGGAGTTTTGCTGTAGAGTAACAACTATTCAAAGACATTAGTAAATAATCAAGGACTCAAACTCAGAGCAGCATCAGCCTTTAAACTTTACTTAATGATACATGACAAACAGAAAATTCTATTCTCGTTACAAATATGATTTCTAAACAACAAAAAGAAAACGCATAAGAAGAATAAACAAACTTCCTGCTGTTAACTGTTAAGAAGGCACTTTACCTTCCGTCACGTTCAGATCCTCCTTCACTGAAGTCCTGTAGAATCTCAGCTTCAACTTTTTTGCCAGTGCCTCAGCTTCCTCACTACACATCAATTTGAAAAAAGCGTATGTAAAGGTACTTTCTGAGAGCTTGTTTTATTACATTTACTGCATACAGCCTGAGGACAGCGGTCAGCCCTTCCAGAACAGGTGAGAGCTACACTCAGTGCTTGAGCAGGATTTTCAGTTGTCACTGCTCTTGGGGGGGTAAACACCAGCCATCTCACTGTAACGGCAAGACACTTTTCTATAAAGTCACTTACTCTAGCCTTAAAATGACTAAATGTTACTTTTCTTTATATACTACTTTAATTTTCTCTCTTCAGTTATTAAAAACACTTGAATTTAATTACACTCTGAAAGTCTTATACTGCATTACCTATTTTACTCTTATTGGCTACAAAACTACTTTGCTGCCAAAGCCTAAGTCAGTATATTGATGTGTCTAGAACAGTGGACTCCTAATTTTAGTTTCATTATGACTCCCCAATTTTCTAAAATATTTCCCAATGACTCTACCACATGCCTCCCCTCCCTCACTGTAATCAAGTTGGTCTGTGTCATCAATGACATACATAAGTGATGGCGTATGACTTTGAGACTCCTCATAAGAGGCACTGCGGTTTCCGCCTTGCCCCCACTGGGATCACATGCCTGGGGAAGCAGCTGCCACACGCTGAGGACACTTGCAGCCTGAAGCAGAGGCCACCTGCCCATGGCCAAGTGAGGGTGCCATCCCGGAAGCAGACCCCCCTAGCCCCAGTCAAAAGCCCTCCTGTGACCACAGGCCCCGGCAACATATTGACAGCAACCTCATGAAAACCCAGAACCAAGCCACCCAACTAAGCCACTCCCAAATTCCTGACCCACAAAAACTGTGACATAATAAATGTTTGTTGTTTTAAACTACTAAGTTTTGGGCTAATCTGTTATACAGCATCAGACAACTAATACAAGAACTTATAAAAAAATAAGGTAAAAACCAAATAAGTATTTTCTTATTTGGCAAAACATTAATAATGCAGTAAACAAATACTTATATAGAGAAATTATCTGGATGCCAAACTCTGTTCACAAATGTGAGCATAATGGTTCTGGGTATACAAAACAATACGAATCTGAACTGCTTACCTATTTAAACTCATCAACATACTTATGCTAGACATTAAAACATCTAGGGATGTTTTCCTTTTTAAATTTATTTATTTATTTTTGGCTGCGTTGGGTCTTCGTTGCTGCAGGCAGCCTTTCCCTAGTTACGGTGAGCGGGGCTACGCTTTGTTGCAGTGTGCGGGCTTCTCATTGTGGTGGCTCCTCTTTGTTGCAGAGCATGGGCTCTAGACATGCAGGCTTCAGTAGTTGTGGCTCGCGGGCCCTAGAGCGCAGGCTCAGTAGTTGTGGCGCATGGGCTTAGTTGCTCCGTGGCATGTGGGATCTTCCCGGACCAGGGATCAAACCGATGTCCCCTGCACTGGCAGGAAGATTCTTAACCACTGCGCCACCAGGGAAGTTCTGGAATGTTTCTCTTAACATTCTTACTCTGTCTAGATTTGACTTCACATGAGGAGTTGGATTTGAGCTGCAAGGACCTGGAATTCTAAAAGGGCTTTCAAAACGTACTCCTTTAATTTTCTTTACTACTGATTCAGTGTGAACTTTTTAAACCCAAACCAATCACACAATAGCTCACAGAAATTTTTAAGTATAAGGCAGTCTTTTTAAAAACTTTCCTAAATTTTGTAAGTGTATGCAAAAACTAAAATAGGTTTTAGCTTTACAGAATTACAGCCACCCCCTCAACAGTAGCCACCTTACTTCTTTATACAAGAGTCATCAAGGAGATCGATCTTGTTTTGTACAAGTACAGTTGGTATATCTCCAACTTCAGCCACCACCTTCTCTCTCCAACTGGAAATCGCTTCAAAAGATTCCCTGTCTGTGGTGGAAAATACAAGCACACAAGCCTGGGCTCCTGTAAGTTCACAAAATAAAAATGTTATTTACATTAATGAAACAATCCTATGCAGGGTGAGGGAAACTTTTACGTATTCAAAACAATTTTTATGTAAATAAATGTTGAATTCATCTTTGTAGCACTGCTTTTTTTTTTAAATTTAATTTATTTTATTTTTGGATGTGTCGGGTCTTCGTTGCTGCGTGGGCTTTTCTCTAGTTGCGGTGTGCGGGGGCTATCCTTCATCGTGGTACGCAGGCTTCTCATTGCAGTGGCTTCTCTTGTTGCGGAGCACAGGCTCTAGGCGCGCAGGCTCAGTAGTTGTGGCACACGGGCTTAGTTGCTCCGTGGCATGTGGGATCTTCCCTGACCAGGACTCGAACCTGTGTCTCCTACATTGGCAGGTGGATTCTTAACCGCTGTGCCACCAGGGAAGCCCTATTTTTTAACATATAAACTCTATTTTCTAATTCAAAGAACCAATTTTTACCAAGAACAGCGGTTCTCAAATTTGTGCAAGTGCCAAAGTACCCTCAAAATTATATACATTCCTTGTGGAACACCACAAAATACTGATATATTTAATAACACTGTAAAAGCCACAGAGAACAGTAAACTAGGCATGAATGACAGAGTTGCTGAGTTCTTCTCGTTAATATCTGTCACCTGCTTCTTAATTTCTTTTGGCACAGATTTAAGAAGTCTATGAGAGAAAAATATCATAATTTTCTCATTCTATTTACTTTTTTAAAAAAATCTATATTATTTTGTTTTAGTAGCAGAATACCATCAATGCTAAAGAATGTAATTTAGGAACCAGTGCCAAGAGTAAAATATTAATATATAGTAGAGAGGAAAAGGGTTTAATTTAGTTTTTCATCCTCTTTAACTGCATAATTCCCATACCATACTCACAATATTTTAACTATCAACTATCACATTAGGTTGACAATATTTTAACTATCAACTATCACATTAGTTGATAATATCTCATTTTAAAAATAAGCATCAACCTTCTGGAAGAGGGTTTTTACCAATGATTTGCTGTTGAATCAGACAGCATAGTGACAAAAACAGGTGAGAAGAGAAAATCGTCCTGGAGTCAAGAGGGTTCCTCACTGCTACTCCTTCCTTCCAGATATCCCAGGTGTAAGAGTTTCCTACTAAGACTCAAGACACACATACCTGGGCTACCTAAGACACTCTAGGGCCAAAAAAGGTTTGTTTATCACCTGAGGGAATATGGTAGGAACCCAAAGAACAATTAATGAAGGAAAAAACCAGCAGTTCACTATGACTGTAAAAGCAGAGGTTTCCCTCCTCTAGAACAGGCTTTGAACCAAAGAATAAATTAATTATGCAAAACTGAGGAGTGGGGGACAGGCAGATTGATAGACACAGCGTGAGACTTGCTCAGAATTGAAGGAGAAGTAAAACTGAAGAGATCACACTAGCATATTGGACAACAAATTTATATTTACTTGAACTCTTAACATTTACTTAAACTACAAATAAAACATTATTTAATCATACTTTAAGAAACTTTTTTGGGGACCTCCCTGGCGGTCCAGTGGTTAAGACTCCACCTTCCAATGCAGGGGGTGCGGGTTCGACCACTGGTAGGGGAGCTAAGATCCCACATACCTCGGGGCCAAAAAACCAAAAACATAAAACAGAAGCACTATTGTAACAAATTCAATAAAGGCTTTAAAAAACGGTCCACATCAAAACAAAACAAAAAAAATCTTAAAAAAAAAAAAAGTTACAAAACTCTGTTAGCTTTAAACCTAGAATTTTATATCAGTCAAGTGTCGTTTAAATTTGAGGGTCCAATAAGGTATTTCCAAGTATACAAGGTCCCAGACACACAAAAAAACACTTATTAGAGAAAATGTTAAAAAAAACAAAACACGGCTTCCCTGGTGGCGCAGTGGTTGAGAGTCCGCCTGCCGATGTAGGGGACATGGGTTCGTGCCCCAGTCCGGGAAGATCCCACATGCCGTGGAGCGGCTGGGCCCGTGAGCCATGGCCGCTGAACCTGCGCGTCCGGAGCCTGTGCTCCGCAACGGGAGAGGCCACAACAGTGAGAGGCCCGCGTACCGCAAAAAAACAAAACGAAACAAAAACAACTAACAAACAACAAAAAAAAAACTAAGCAGATGGTGCCAGAGATATGGGCAGTAAGAATAATTAACTAAGAAAAGCACAATTTTGTTTGAAAAATCAAGGATCAAAGGATAAAAGAAAAAGTCTGCCCATAAAACCGAAAATTATTTAGTGGGGGACTTGGGTAGAGAGACCACACTGGGCGGGATGGGCCGCAGTGCCCTCTGAGGAGGAGGAGGAGGGACCTGGATTCAGAAGCCACCAGGGACGTGAGCACGGTGCCCCCTCCCCCCACAGGTGCCCTGTGTGTTCCCCGCCCCGACCCTCCAGCAAGGGCTGCAGGGGGCGCTCTGCTCTTCTGCCAGGGGTGGTCTAGCACACCCCCTAAGGAGACTGGATGCCTGGAGAGGGGTGGGGGGGGATAAAAACCTCAGCTTCCCTGGGGTGGGGTCACCCCGAGGCGTGTCTCCCCGCCTGCTCTCCCCGCCTGCAGTAGTAACTGGCTCATTACTGCACCCTTTATGCACGGTTCTCCCTTCTTTCCCTGGCCTCTCTCTTCTACATCCCACACCCACCCCGCTGTGTGTGTGTGCGTGTGGGGGGAGGTGTAAAATGACCCTAAAAAAATAATAAAGTAAATTAAAATGACCCCACGCTGCTCTACCTTCTTTTTCTTTCTTGGACCCCTAGCTCTGTGTTTGTACCAGCCATCTTTGGGAAAGTTGTTTTAATTTCTCTGTTGTTAATATTGAAAGGCAGCTAGTGTTTTCTACCCATATATTTTACAAAGACCTACTATTCAATCTTCCTTCAATACTACCTACCCTAAAAATTGCACCGTTGGAAAAGTTTCTTCATTATCATAGATAACAGTAAGTCACCCATAAGTAGATCACTTCTAACAGTTAATAAACTACCTCACTTGTCCATGCATCAGAAATACAGAGCTCTGAATAAATTTTTGGTGTCAATGAAAAGATCACCAATAGCAAGTATTTATTCCTCCTTAATAAGATCATTCCAAAAAAGCCACTATATTTTAATGCAATTCAGAAAATACTCTCCAAGACACATAATGTGCAGAGAGTAATTCTATCCTCAAATCACTGACAGATCCTACAAGATGGTCTGTAGGCAGGTCCTGAGTGTGGCTGACAGCAGCATCAGTGTCACCTGGAAGGCTGTAGAAATGCAGACTCTCAGAGCTACCCACAGATCTATAGAATTCAGTTTGCATTTTAATGAGCTCCCCAGGGGATTCCTGTGCACAGTCAAGTTTAAGAAACACTGCTCTAGCGAACACCAGCAAAGGCTTTAAAAATACTATTATAGATACTACTCAGGATTTAAAATGCTGTCCCTTATTCTTTTTGACATTCTATACAATCTAAAGCACATAAATTATTCACTGAACCAATCTGTCACAGATTCCATGCTCACATAATTTCAAAACAAACCTCAGACTTGCATAGTCTAATTCTGTTGTTCTTTAATTCTTGCATTTATAACTTATAACTAGCTTCTTGTCCAGAGCTATTTCATTTCCAACAATTTATATTCATTTATATTTGTGAAAAAAAAATATTTTTTAAGAAAATAAGGGTTTCCTTCTACTTATGTGCATGATCTCAAATAATAGGTCTCAAGTCTATAACCTAATTTACATATACTTAGAAGCATTTTTTTTCTGAGAACCAAGTCACAGTAAAAAACTGTAATAAAAATCTACTTCATGTTGTATGTAACTTTCTGTACTAAGTACGGTTTCTACTGCCTAGGGTGGACTTTCTTAAGGGTTTAACAGGAGTCATCTGGGCTCCCAAAGGCTTCCTAATATGATCTGTGCTCTGTTCTAACCTACTGATAAGGAGATCATGTTTCCACATGTCTCACTGTACAATTAAGCCAGCATTCTAAGAACATAATGATGCGTTGGAGCAATGGTCTTGCTATAATAGGTCTTTTAAATGAATTACAATAAATTTTTTCTTTTTTAAATACAATTTTTATGCATCTTGAATAACACATTTTTAGGACATGAGTCAGTAGGTCATAATTTTATAAGGCATAGTGTTTCTATCACTAAATCTCTATCTTAACTCATTCTGCCCACCTTACCTTTTCTTCCTACTCTTTATTTAATTATATCGTCATCTGAATCTATACTAGTAGCAGATATTACCTGGTGCCTAGCCGCCATCCAGTGCCCTGTCCCCAAGAACACCTCTCCCCCTCTGTACGGTAGCCTATGGTTTAGGCAGCTAAACTTCCCTCTGCCTTGGGGGAGCCCCAAGTGCGCCAAGCCCATTAGGGCAATCACCTTCCTCTGACTACTCACTGTAATCTGGTCAAAGGTGGTCTAATCAGATAAAAGCTCTGGACTTTTGGTCCACTGTTGTAGGAAGTAACCCTCGGTCCCCAAGAATGTGAACAAAAAGCACTGTCGATGGTAGCAAACTTGCAGACAAGAGGAAAATCAGCATGAAGAGGAACCCCACACAAGGAGGCGGCCAGCCAGAACAATCAGCAAGGTTATAGTCCCAACAAACCACAAATGAAAGCTACTCCCAGTAACAAGTCAACAGACGCTAAATAAGTCAGTTTGAAATTGCTTTTCTGCTGTCAGCAACCAAAAGCACTCTGATAGAACCTCAAAAAAAAAAAAAAAGCATGTAAGTCCAATATGCCATTTCTCAAATTCATGTAACATTGCCACTGTTTGTTCCTTAATTCAAATAGGGATGTGAGGGAAAAAGCTGAAGCTTAAGACCTGTCTCAGTATCTACCCTCTTTGCCATTTTAACATAGTTGGCTAAAAAACGTTACATTTAAAAAAAACCTTTTAACAGATCTATTTATACACTTAAGATTGCTTTAAGTTAAAACGTTAAACACAGGGAAATCAATGCTGTTTAAAGCCTTTTAGTCCAAATGAAACAAAGTGAAAAGAAATTTGAACATCACCCATATAAATTAAGATGTAAATATTAATAATTATGGGCTCTCTTTTTAGTTTCTGGCAAAGAATGTTGTTTGTAAACATATGAAAGAGAAATGGTATGATTCATGGACATCTAACAAGTTAAAACAAGAAGTTTGCAACAAACTGGATGAGTCAAGTTAAAAAAATTAGAAGATAATAATGTTGAACAAAGTCTTATGGCAGTGGATATTAAAATATGTTTAGCTACCTGGTCTTTTTCTTTAAATTAGGGACCCAAATGAGCTACTTAACTGTACAGTTCCAACATTTTCTCCTTTTTATTCATATACGAATCAAATCATTTTGACATTTGACCAGTTTTTTCTTTTTTTAAGTTAAACTTTATTTTGAGATAATTGTAGACTCACAGTTTTGCCCTTTTAAATTAGAGAGACATAATGATAATACTTTCTCCAAAAATAACCATACTAGTTAAAAAGTAATACTGCCACATCACATTGTCAAAAGCTTAAAAAGAAATAGCCCAACCTATTTTTTTCCACACAAAAAGAACATATATTTTAGGCTGAGAATTTAGAGAAGAAAGCTAGGTAGGTAAAAAGAGGAATTTCCCCCCCAGTTTATTTAGTCTTAGATCCTATCATTGTAGCTCTTCCTTTTCACATGTATCTCATACTTCCCTGAACTCGTATAGCCTAGAGAAGGCTTTACCCACATTAAATATCGTAACAAAATGCCATCTTGTCTGCCAGGGCTTTACTTTTTCTTATGTTAGTTTCCACTCTACGTAGTCATTTCCCTGGAGTCAGAGAAGACATTTCACAACTTCTGACTTATTAGGTCTGGGAATGACTATATGAGTCATGTAATTCTAAGGCAGAGATAAACAGTCTATAGCACAGAGTATTATTTACCACCCAACAAGATCTTTAGAAGAATAATAGCCTGGGGTTTTAAAAAATACTTTGGAATTGATTTAAATATTCTTAAAGAGAAATCCTTCTATGGGAAACAAGAAAAGCAAAGTTCTTTGTTCAGCTAAAAGAACACGTCAAAACAAACTAAAGACACCCATGATTTACCTCGATAGTAGGCCTTTGTTATTGCATCAAACTCCTCTTGACCTGCGGTATCCCATAACATGAGCCTGACGTCTTCATCATTAACTCTGAAACAAGAGATGAATGAATTTCATATGCAAAGGAAATGTATTTTTCAAATCTGGTGGTATTAAAACTACATTGTTGGGCTTCCCTGGTGGTGCAGTGATTAAGAATCCACCTGCTGATGCAGGGGACACGGGTTCGAGTCCTGATCCAGGAAGATCCCACATGTCGCAGAGCAACTAAGCCCGTGTGCCACAACTACTGAAGCCCATGCGCCTAGAGTCCGTGCTCCGCAACAAGAGAAGTGACCGCAATGAGAAGCCCGTGCATCGCAACAAAGAGTAGCCCCTGCTCGCCACAACGAGAGAAAACCCACATACAGCGATGAAGACCCAACGCAGCCAAAAATAAATAAACAAATTTATTTATTTATTTACTTATTTTAAAAAAACTACATTGCTGGTTTCACTCTGAAAAAGTCTGAGCGCTTTTAAATGCTGATACCATTACCAACAGTGCAAGTAAAGGGTGAAAGACACTCCCCTAAAGCTGTAATTTTACACGATTTGGATTTATCTGTCATGTTTTTTTCCTTCAACCACAGTCACAGATAGTGGTGGCTCTAAGACTAGCATCCGAGGGGTCCATGCCTGAGGATTCAACCAACTGCAGATAGAAAATATTTGGAAAAAAATTCTAGAAAGTTCCAAAAAGCAGAACTTGAATTTACTGTGTGCCTGGCAACTATTTACACAGCATTTACATTATATTAGATATTATAAGTAATCTGGAGATGATTGAAAGTCTATGGGAGCACGTGTGTAGGTTAAATGCAAATACTATGCCATTTTATACAAGGGACTGAGCGCCCATGGATGTTGGTGTCCGTGGGATCCTGGACACCCAGGGTCAGCTGTCCTGGGAAAGGGTTCCCTTAGGTCAGTGTTTGCCCTCCTCCTGCTACCCTATTCTAATGGAGGAGAATAGTAAGAAAGGAAAGAAGCAGCTTACTGCTTGGTTGCCCTTTAACCCCCAAATTAACTCTGTTCTGTCACACCTGTTGTCTTATTCGCAGGCAGTAGTTCTGTTCTACAGAGTCACTGCCAACACTGAATTAGCAAATCCTGAACCATTCCTCTGAGGGAAAATACCAGGCGGGTGAGGTGCCTGTGAGCCCCTGGTTACAATTTCATCAACTGATGAATATATAACCTTGTTTTTTGCATTGTTCTGTTTAAACACACCTTATTTAATATACACTGTTGATTCATTAACATTGAACCCATGGCCAACAGTACTATAACTGGTGCCTGAACGAAGCTTATCTAATACATGTGTTTTCTCCATAAGGCACGTCACAGCTCACCAGACGGCACTTCAGCTCTAGGCTTGGGGCCATTTTAAACAGCGAAACTACCAACAGAAAGCACAAAAATGTGGCACAAAAACAGAACATGAAAAGGCCACTCATGTACAGTATGAGAGATGAAACAAAAACGCAGTGGGTCGCCTTGTTCAACCTCAGCCGAACGTGTGTGTATAAGTGACTCAAATTTTTTGCTGCTCTGTGCATGTCCACAAATGACCATCAGAGTACTGGGAGTACTGAGTCTGGGGTTACAAATAAATTTTAGCAAGCAGTGAATTTGCAAATATGAAATCCACAAATAATGAGAAGTAACTGCATACTTAAAATATAAATATGGAGTCTGAATAATAAGGGTCAACTGTATACTTAAAATATTAATTTGGTCCAGATAGCAAGTGCAAAAAATAAACATCATCAAGATTTAAAATGAATCCCCTTAAAATATCTAAGAAAGGAAGCAAATAGAGAAGTATTTTTAAAAAGAGAGTAACAGAATACAGATTATAAATTCAACATCTTTAAAACAGTGAACACAATTATCTTTGATGCTAGTGTCTGGGATAGTTAAATCAGATTTGTTTAATGTTTCTCCTACAATTTAAAATATCCTTAAAAGTTCTCAGGACTAATGACAAAAAGTGTTACTTTGATGTATTTTAGAATCCAATTGGATTTCCTTTTCACAGGAGTATTTAATCCTTTCAAATCTTTCTCTTACTTCTTTAAAGTAAAAACAAATTATTAATTCTCTAACTTCTATAAGCCCAGTTTTAAAAAGAGAAGAGACATTTTACACAAACAGATCCCATAATATAAGAGATGAAAATTATTCTGAGAGACAGGTAACTTTCTTTCCAAATAAAATAGTCGACAGAAATCTCGGTAGAATCAAGCGTCAGTTTGTGTTTAAGAAGTGCTCAGGGTGCCACCAATAAATATAAAACAGATGTAAGATTGAAAAAGAGAGAAGGGAGAAGTGTAGGTAAAAAAGAAGAAAAAAATGAGAGAGAAAGGGAAGAGATGGGGGAGTGGGGAAAAAAGAAGGCGAAGACACACAAAGGAGTGAATAACTGAAAACCCGCTGCCACTAGACACCTAGCCTTGGATTGTATTGTACTCAGTTACTATTATTCTGAGCAAACTCTTGGACACAGCTCACATATCAAAAGCGAGAGGATAAAACAGCCAAGTACATACTGTATCTGTCGCTCCAAAAAATCAACTCCAATGGTTTTCTTGTAGTCTTTTGTAAAAATGCCTTTGCAATACCGCTGAATCATACTTGATTTTCCAACTGCGCCATTCCCTACAACCACCATCTTTATGGCCACTTCCATATCTTCCTCCAACATTTTTGGAGTTGAAAAGGTTTCTGTGCCAAATTTAATTCCAGGTGATCCGATCTTCTCTCTCAAATCTGTGGTTTAAAATGAAGTTATTTTTTCATGACATAAAACCTATATAAAATAAAATAAGCTATAATTGTTTTATCAAGAAATAATCATAATGAATTGCAAGAATTTTTTTCCGTGTTGAAGGCCCTCTCCCCACCCTGTTCAGATAATGTAAATTCTTTGAAAAAAGAGACAATAATACCATTCACTTTTGCACCCTTAACAACAGCAGAATGTATGACTTCCAGGTACCAATAAATGCCTAGATTACATAGTTCTGCCTTTCACTGAGACTAGAGTATGAGTGTTAAGAGTCGAGGCCTGACTTACTAGTTGCTATTTACTGGTTCTGTGCTCTTAGTGAAGTTATTGCTTAACCTCTTGAAGCTTCAGTTTCCTGAGGATATTTACCTCACAGGATTGTTGATCAATGATAGATACAAAGCACTTAGCACAGTGAAAGTTAGGCATTCAAAAAAATGGTAGTTTCATATACCATAATAAATCCTCCTTTTATCCCATTTGGTGGATAGTTACCACCAAATGGGCAACAAATACAAAATCTAAGGAAACTGCTCTTCATCCTCACAGGTAATAATTAATGTCCCTAGAACAGCACCCTAAGGAAGGGTTTTGTATAATGCTATGCAACCACGTGATAGCATCGGGCTCTTAGTTACTGTGCTTTAGATTACAATGGATCCTCTACACATCATCTTATACCATGCATTTTCTTCATCAGTTTCAGACTAGTTACAGTTACTCATATAATGAAAGTAATAGAATGTGTACTGTTCGCATTTTAGACTGAAAAGAACAGAAAGCCAATTTCTTCATATTTCTTCTTAAAATTACTAGTTAAGTTCCTGCCTACTTAGCTATTATATTCCAGCTACCTTAACCAAAAATCCATTTATACAACCACTACACAAAACATGTCTGAAATGTGAAGAACATTCCTTTCTTTGCCCCTAATGGAGTCTCAGTAATTGTCCCTAATGCTTCACAGACTTGCACGATTGTAAGCAGCATCTAGGAGCATTTGTTAAAGTACAGGTTCTAGGTCTCCACTTCAGACATAATTAAATGATTAAAACAACAACTTAAAGTATTGGAACAAGAGAAAGAAGATGACAGAAGCAAAAATATGGGTAAATATAGCAGACTTCTCTTAAATGTTCTGTTACATTTGACAGTTGAAAGAAAAATTATAATACTGTTCAATATGGTTTTCAATATATGTAGAGAAAACATTTAAAACAAGTAATTATACGTGGAAGAGGGGACTTCCCTGGTGGTCCAGTGGTTAAGACTCTGTGCTCCCAATGCAGGGGGCCCGGGTTCGATCCCTGGTCAGGGAATTAGATCCTGCATGCCGTGAGCCCACATGCTGCAACTAAAAAAAGATCCTGGGCTTCCCTGGTGGCACAGTGGTTGAGAGTCCGCCTGCCGATGCAGGGGACACGGGTTCGTGCTCCGGTCCGGGAAGATCCCACATGCCATGGAGCAGCTAGGCCCGTGAGCCATGGCCGCTGAGCCTGCGCATCTGGAGCCTGTGCTCCGCAACGTGAGAGGCCCGCGTACCGCAAAAAAAAAGAAAAAATAAAAAAAGATCCTGCGTGCCGCAACTAAAGATCCCACATGCCACAAATAAAGATCTCGCATGCCACAACTAAAAGAGCCTGCGTGCTGCAACTAAAAAAAAGATGCCGCGTGCTGCAACAAAGATCCCACATGCTGCAACTAGACCTTGTGCAGCCAAATTAAAAAAAAAAATTATACATGGAAAAGGACAAAAGGGAGGTAAGGTTTCTTAACTTCACTTGAACTGGTAAAATGTTGACACCAACAGACTGTGATAAATTACCTATGCAGCTAAACAAGTTACACAAAGAGATACTCAAAAACACTATAAAACACAATAAAACAAAATGAAATTCTAAAAACAGAAAACTGTCAGAATCCAATCAACATTTATAGAGCTGTCCACACAACAACAGCAGAATATACTTCAAGCACCCACTGAACATATACCAAAATAGAACATATTCTAGGCCATCAAACAACCCTCAACAAAAGCCAAATAAAGGGACCACAATGAAATCAAACTAGAAATCAGTAATGGAAAGATAACAGGAAAATCTCCAAACATTTGGAAATTAAAAACACAGATTTCTCAACAACCCATGGGCCAAAGAAGAAGCTCAAGAGAAATTTAAAAAATAACTGAATTGAATTAAAATGAAAATGTGTCAAAATTTATGGGACACAGCTAACATACTGCTGAGAGGGAAAATTTACAGCACTAAATGCTTACCTTAGAAAAGAAGAAAAGTCTCAATCAATAATCTAAGCCCCCACCTCAAAAAACTAGAAAAAGAATCGCAAAATAAACCCAAAGCAAGCAAAAGGATGGGAATAATAAAGAGCAGAAATCAGTGAAATTGATATAAACATTAGGAAATTGAATTTATAACTTTAAAAACTCAAAAAGAAATCTCCAGGCTCAGGTGATTTCATTGGAGAATTCTACCAAACTTTTCAAGAATGATACATACTCTCCCCTGGAATACAGAAGAGGAGAAAACACTCCCTAACTTATTTTATAAAGCCAGCATTATCTTGATACCAGCACCACACAAAGACAGTACAAAAAAGAAAACTAAACAAATAACCCCTCATGAACACAAATGCAAAAATCCTCAACAAAATATTAGTAAATCGCATCCAGCAATATATAAAAAGAATAACCAGGACCAAATGGGCTTTATTCGGGAATGCAAGGCTGGTTCAATACTCAAAAATCAATCAGTGTAATCCACCATATTAACAGAGTAAAGAAGAAAAACCACATCAACATCCATTTGTGAAAAAAACTCTCAGCAAACTAGAAACAGAAGAGGACTTCTTCAACCTGATAAAGGGCATCTATTTAAAAAAAAAATCTACAGCTAACATCACACTTCATTCTGAAAGACAGATTGAATTCCCCCTTAGACTGAGAACAAGGTAAGGATGTCCACTCTCACTACTCCTGTTTATCATTAGGCCTAGCCAGAGCAACAGGCAACTAAAATACTTAAAATGCTTATAGATTAGGGAAAAAAACTATTTCTATTCACAGATGACATGATTGTCTATCTAGAAAACTCCAAGGATTCAAACAAACAATCCTGGAACTAATAAGTGAGTTTAGCAAGGACATAGGATACAAGAGCAACACACAACACTCAACTGAATTTCTAATATCTTAATGTACAATTTGAAGCCAAAAATTTTTTAAATGATATTTACAATAGTTTCCTCCCAAAATGAAATACTTTGGCATAAATCTAACAAAACATGTACAGGATCTGTATACTGAAAACTACAAAACACTAATGAAACAAAGAAATAAATGGAAAGATACATCATGTTCATAGATTGAAAGATTCAACAAAGTAAAAACAGCAATTCTCCCCAAACTGATCTACGGTTTGATATAATTCCAAAGTACCAGTAGAATATTTTGTAGTTAGAGACAAGCTGATTCTAAACTTTATATGGAAAGGCAAATGAACTAGCATAGCTAAAACAATTTTGAAAAAGAATAAAGCTGGAGAAGATTATGCTACCCAACTTTAAGACACTATAAAACTACATCCATCAAGAAAGTTTGATACTGGCAAAGAGAAAGATACAAAAGTCAATGGAACAGAACAGAGGGCCAATATAGACCCACACAAATACAGCCAATTGATTTTTGACAAAGGTGCAAAACTATTAAATGGAGAAGACAGTCTTTTCAACAAATGGTGATGGAACAACTGGACATTCATATGCAAAAAAAAAGTAAACCTTCCCCTAAATCTCACACCTTATAGAATTTAAACTAGGGCTTCCCTGGTGGCGCAGTGGTTGGGGGTCCGCCTGCCGATGCGGGGGGCGCGGGTTCATGCCCCGGTCCGGGAGGGTCCCGCGTGCCGCGGGGCGGCTGGACCTGTGGGCCATGGCCGCTGGGCCTGCGCGTCTGGAGCCTGTGCTCCGCGGCGGGAGAGGCCACAGCAGTGATAGGCCCGCGTACCGCAAAAAAAAAAAAAAAAAAGATTATAGATCTAAATATAAAACTATAATATCTAGAAGATGAAAATCTTCTTGACCTGGGATTAGGCAAAGTTCTTAGACATGCTACCAAAAGATGTACAAAAGGAAATATGGATAAATTAGACTTCATCAAAATTAAAAACATTAGCTCTGTGAAAGACACTGTTAAAACAATGAAAAGAAGCTACAGACTGCAAGAAACTTTTGCAAAACATATCTAACAACTTGTATCCAGGAAAGATAAAGAACCCTCAAAACTCAACATAAGAAAGAAACTACTGAATTTAAAAATAGGCAAAAGTCTTGGCCAGATACTCACCCGAGATTATATATGCCAATTAAGTACATGAAAAGATATTCAACATCTTTAGCCATTAGTTAAAGACACATTAAGACCACGAGATACCACTACATGCCTATTAGAATGGCTAAACTAAAAAATCCGACAATACAAAGTGCTAGAGAGGAGATGAAGCAACTGGAACTCTCACATGTTGCTGGTGAGAATGCAAAATGATACAGCCACTCTGGAAATCAGTGTGACAGTGTATTACAAAGTTAAACATACTTTATATGATCATGTAATCCCAATCTTAGCAGTACCCTAGAGAAATGAAAACTTATGTTCACACAAAAACCTGTATAGCAATGTTTATAGCAGCTATAGTCATAATCACCAAAAACTGGAAACGATCCAAATGTCTTTCATTGGGAGCACATCCATCTAATAGAATACTACTCAGCAATAAAAAAAGAATAAATTGTTGATACATCCAACAACTCGAAGGAATCTCAAAGGCATTATGCTGAGTGAAAGAAGGTTACATGTTGCATGATTCCATTTCTATGACATTCTGGAAAAGATCAGTAATTGCCAGGGCTTGGGGTAAGGGGGAGGATATAAAAGGATAGCATGAGTGTTTTGGAGGTGATTGAACTGTTCTAAATTCTGACTGTTATGGTAGTTACATATATCTAAAATTCACAGAACTGCACACCCCCCAACAAAGTCAATTTTACCATATAATAATTTTTAAAATAATAAAATGTAAAGAAAAGTAAGTGGAATCAGATTTTAACACAGGCAGTCTGACTCCTGTGATTATCAGCCAATACTCTACAAACTTAAAGAACTATACCAAAACAATTAAATTCTTAGAAAATTAGCATAATTCTGAGTACAATACTTTAAAAGCTTGACAGTAACACTTTACATGTGTTCTTCTTCCAAGTTTAATTTTAAAGATTTTGCCAACCAACAGCCGTCCAATACATTAGAAAAGTAAAGGATGAGTTAACTCACTGATCGAAATGGTGGCTTTTTCATCACAGCCTGTACTTCAGCACAGGTATGATTATATTTATAAAAGCACTGAAAAACTTCTCAAGTTCAATGAAGTTACCTAGAAGATGTCAGGAGTTACATAAAACCTGGAGAAGTAGACAGCCCTTTTCAGACTGTACTGCCACTGGGATCCCCGAGTGAAGTGACTCTGCGGTAGCCAGTGTCAAGGAGACCGCGTAGTCAAGCTCATTCATATTCGAGCGGAACCCGAGCAACACCCGGGCTGGGTGGGGCCGCAGGCAGGGAAGGGGCCCGCCGCCCAGGACGGGGTCTGGAAGCCAGGGTGGGGCTTGGGCCCTTTCCCCGCCAGCCCCAACCCACACCTAATGCCCAGTCCCCACCGCCCCGCTGCACCTCCCCGCCCGAGGGCCACCCCAGGGAGGCGGGGGCGCGGGGAGGGGAGAAGGCGCCGGGGGTTGCGCCCACCGCCTGCCGCGGGGACCCGGGCCCCGCACTCGAAGTGCGCGCGCGGCGGCCGAGCCGGGGACGGGCGCCCGGCCTGGAGGCTCCCGCCGAGCCCCTGTCCGGCCCCCGGTGGGCACATCCCGGGCCGCGGGGACGGGCGGGTCCTCCGCAGCCAGCCGCGGTCGAGGGCGATGAGTGCGGCCAGCCGCCCCGGGCGCGAGCCGCTACTCACCGTCCCCGCGCCGCCCGCCGCCCGCCGCCCGGCGCGACCGCTCCTCCAGGTCGCGGTGTAACCGCTGTCTCCGCCGCCCGGTGCGCCAGCCCTCCGACAGGGCCTCCAGCCGGCTCGCGCCCTCTTTTGCTCTTTTAAGAATGACTGTGACTGTTTTCAGGAACTTTATTGGCAGAAGAACTCGGAACCAGCAGATCGCTGCGGCCCCGCCGCGGAAGGTAGGGCGCGGGAGACTCGCCTACCCTCTGCCGCGGACGCCCCCCACTCGGAGCATGCGCCGGACTTTCAGTGCGCATGCGCGCGCCGCCGGCCTCGCCCCGCTGCCCCGCCCCCGAGTTGGCCAAGGCTGAGGAGCGCCGCGTTCCCTGTGAGGCAGCTGTGGCTGGTGGGGTTCCAGGAGGCTGGCGGGAGAGGACGCTGCCGAGGAAGGGCCGCAAACGCTTCGTTTACCCAGTGGTCAGCTTTCAGAGTCCTCACAGGACGTGCCCTCCCTGGATGCACATCTTATACTCTTGACCGGAGGACATCCAAGTGGCGGAGTGAGCAAAACTGGAGCAAAGTCGAAAACGCACTTGGTCCGTACTCTGTGACTGGACCAAGTGCAAGTCTGCGATGCTTAATAATAAAGAGAACCAAAAGAAATCCAAAAGTTGGCTCGCAAAGCAACCTAAACTTTGCTTCAGTTGTTTTAATACTGTGAAATAGAATAGAAAAAAAAAAAAAAAAAGGAAAATACCAAGTGTTGGCGAGGTTGTGGAGTAGCTGAATCCTTCTGTCCTGCTGCTGGAATGTAAGCTAGAATAACTTTAAAAAACAATTTGGCGTGCTAGTAAAGAAGCATACCCTATGACCTAGTAGTTCCATGTCTGTGTGTTCAGCCAAGAGAAGCGTGTGCTTACGGGGGCACCAACAATTATCAGAATGTTCGCAGACGCATTTGTTTTAATACACCCAAATGGAAATATCGCAAAAGACCATCAACAATAGAATAAATTAATACATTCACAGTGTTCATATACTGGAATACTACTCAGCAATGAGAAGAGTGACCTGCAACTACAGGCAACAACATGGATGAACTGCAGAAACATAAAGTTGAGCATAAAAAGTCAGACACGAAAGTGTTACTGACCAGGGTTCTTGGCCTTCCCTAATCAATAGAAATTGACTAGAGGCCAGATAAGAAATTCAGGCAAGGCTTTACTGGGACCCCTGCTGTAGCATGGGGGAGAGAGAACAAGCAACATATTTCCTTGCTTGCTGGCTTGCTCGCTGGGAGGTGGCGAGTGGGGGGGGGGGGAGCGGGCGGGCGGGGAGCAAGCTTTTTCCTTATATAGCGTGAGGGTAGGGGTGTATCCAAGGGTTGGGCCAGAGGTGTGGCCTAGGTGGTCTGCCCACCCCTTTAGGTGGTGTTGAGTACAGGGGGCATGTGCAGTACCCTGCTTTTGCTCCAGACTCTTCAGGAGTGGCAGTTAGCTTTTTTGGTCTCTTTGTATTTTGGGGGTCCAGAATTTGCCCCAACGGCGCATGCACGCAGTTATTTTTAGTCCCATACAGTTTATTTGTATTTTGTTGCTCGAGGAGAGGTGTGTCCATGTGCAAGCACTGCAGCAAAGGGTCCCTGGTCCCAGCCTGTCTCATTCCGCCCGAGAGACTCTACACCCTTATTCTTAAGGGTAAGGGGCTGAAGGTCTCTTCTTCTGAAACTTCTTCCTGCTGGACAGGGGCCGCAGACCCTAGCCTGCCCTAGATGTCCCTCGCTGACTGTTTCAAGGACCTGTAGGGACTTGGGCCACCTTCCGCTGGAATGGGCTGAATTCCTTGAGCCATCATGAGCCTTACTTCAAACCGTTGGAGCCTGAAAGACACAAACTTAACCAAAAGGTTAAACAAACAAGGGCTAAACAGGAGAAGAACAATGATAGCCATTAAAGGGCTTAGTAAGGGAAGGAACCAGGGTTAACTTTGGGCTTCCTTAACTGTTGACCAGACAAGGGAGGCAGTATGGTCCCTGCCAAAATTATGAAGCCACTCTTGCCTTGTTTGGCCAGAAGGTAATCAAGGGCCAGAAAATTGTCAAGAACCACATCAGCTAAGGTAAGAAGAGAGGTCCCAAGTCCTGTTAAGGGTTCAAATAGGAGCCAACCCACTACATCATTTTACTTATCTGTTGATGGTGCCTGTCTTTTGAATGGGTATCTCAGATTGTCCACTGGCTCACAGGTGTATTGTTCTTCTGTTGTGACCTGCGGGGTTTCTGGAGGTAAAAGCTTTAGTCTGGACAAATGTACCTAACTAGATGTCCCTTGAAGTTTGACAGCAGTAGAGGTGGCTAAAATTACTTTATAGAGGCCCTTCCATTTTGGCATTAGTTGGTGTTGGGGGGGACCCCTCTTTCCAGGTTTTAAGAAGAACTTGGTTCCTGGGGTTTATTTGTAAAGGAACTGCTCCTTCCTCTGTAATTTTAGTGGGAGTCGGCAGTGCCTTGTGGGCATAGTCCTGGATTGCCCTCTGAACTTGTCCTACATTAATAATATATCTCAGGGCCTGGCTCACTTCCTCATCTAGTAGAATGTCAGTAGTAAGAAAAGGCCTCCCATAGGTCATTTCAAATGGGCTAAGCCTCAGACCACTCCTGGGGGCTACATGGACCCTGAGGAGTGCAAGGAAGCAAGTTGGTCCAGAGTGCATGAGTTTCTTGGCAGAGCTTTGCTAGGTTTTCTTTAAAGTATGGTTCATTTTCTCTACCTTCCCTGAGGACCGGGGGTGCCAAGAGGTGTGTAGCTTGTAGTCTATCCCTAGGGCCGTTGTGAGTCTCTGTGTGATTTTGGCTATAAAAGAGGGCCCATTATCACTCTGGAGGGACTTTGGAAGTTCAAACCGAGGAACTACTTCTTTTAAAAGGGACTTCCAGACGTCCAACCCCTTTTCAGATCAGGTGGGGAAGGCTTCAGCCCATCCTGTGAAAATATCAACAAATACCAGAAGATATGTATATCCTGATCATGGGGGCATTTGAGTGAAATCTAACTGCCAGACTTCCCCTGGATATGTCCCTTGGCATTGGATTGGCCTGAGTAACGAAGGAGGGATTGGATGGGTCTGTGGGTTATTATGGGCTCATAAATCACAGGCAAGTGTTATTTGTTTTGCTGTTCTTTTAAGCCCCTTCCCTGAAAAAGCCTTTTGCACCAAGTCCCTTAGTGCATCCCTCCCATAGTGGGTGACATCATGTAAGCTCATAGTGAGTTTCCATCGTTGGGCCTCAGGGCTTAGAACCTTATCCTCCTTTTTATACCAGCCTGTGCTTCCCTTCTCATAGCTCTACTTCTCAGCATTTTCATGTACCTGTGGGGAATACTGGGGAAGGCTAGAGAGTTCAGGGGTGCCAATCACTAGAGCCATAACTTGTTTGGGTTCCTGCAGCCAAGCTCCCTGTTTTGCAATTTGATCAGCTTTGCTGTTCCCTTATCTCACAAAAGAGCCATCCCTCTGATGGCCCTTGCAGTGGATTACTGCGACCTGTGTTGGAAGCTGCACTGCTTCGAAAAGAGCCAGAATCAAATCTTTATGTTTTATGGGGGAATTTTTAGCAGTTAACATTCCTCTTTCTTTCCAAATGGCAACATGAGCATGTAGCACGTGGAACCCATATTTAGAGTTAGTAAAAATATTTAATTTCTTATCCTTCCCTAATTGCAAAGCACTCATTAATGCAGTTAGTTCAGCCTTCTGGGCTGATGTCTGGGGTGGCAGAGCCTTGGCTTCTATGACTTCATCTAGACCAGCGGTCCTCAACCTTTTTGGCACCAGGGGCCAGTTTCGTGGAACACAATTTTTCCATAGACTGGGGCAGGGGCTGGGGGTGGGATTGGGATGATTCAAGTGCATTACATTTATTGTGCGCTTTATTTCTATTATTATTACATTGTAATATATAATGAAATAATTATACATCTCACCATAATGCAGAATCAGTCGGAGCCCTGAGCTTGTTTTCACTTGCCACTCACTGGTAGGGTTTTGATATGGGTCTGCAAGCAATTGATTTATTATGGTCTCTGTGCAGTCAAACCTCTCTGCTAATGATAATCTGTATTTGCAGCTGCTCCCCAGCGCTAGCATCACTGTCTCAGCTCCATCTCAGATCATCAGGCATTAGATTCTCATAAGGAGCGCGCAACCTAGATCCCTTGCGTGCGCGGTTCACAGCAGGGTCTGCACTCCTATGAGAGTCTAATGCCGCCGCTGATCTGATAGGAGGCAAAGCTCAGGTGGTAATGTGACGATGGGGAGCAGCTGTAAATACAGATGAAGCTTCGCTCGCTCGCCCGCCGCTCACCTCCTGTGCAACCCGGTACCTAGCAGGCCACGGACTGGTACTTGTCTGTGGCCCGGGGGTTGGGCACCCCTGATCTAGACTAACTATGGCATACCCCGCCTTTTGGGTCCCCATTTCTACAAAACTGCTCCCATCAGTAAACCATTTGACCTCAGGGCTGTCTAGAGGCTCATCTAGAAGATCAGGCCTGCAGGAGTAAGTTTGTTCTATGGTCTCCATACACTGATGCAGTAGGTCTCCACTCTCAACCACTTGGAAGCAGAGTTGCTGGGTTCAGGGTTTGGCACACCTTTAAGGGGATGTCGGGGGTGTCCATTTGAAGGGCCTGATAACTTGTTAACCTTCCTCTGGTCGACCAATGATGTCCTTTGACTTCCAGCACAGATTGTACCTGATGAGGGGTTAACACATCTAAGAGGTGTCCCAGGGTGAGCTTGGAAGTCTCATTTACCAACAGGGCTGTGGCTGCTACTGCCCAAAGGCAGCTTGACCATCACAGAGCCACTGAGTCCAGTTGTTTTGAAAAGTAAGCCACTGATCTCTGATCTGGTCCCAGCTTTTGGGTCAGGACTCCTGGAGCTATCCCTGACCTCTCATGACTGTATAGGGTAAAGGGCTTGTCCAAATTTGGAAGCCCCAGTGCTGGTGCTCTACTCAACTCTGTCTTTAGAGTCTCAAAGGCCCGCTGTGGTCCCTATTCCATTAAAGGGGTTCCCTTTTTTCTCCCTCTGGAGCCTCATACAGGGGTTTGGCAATAAGGCCATAATTTGGAATCCAGATACGACAGAACCCATCCATACCTAGAAAGCCTCGGAGTTGTCTCTTTGTGGTTGGAGATGGTAATGCACTAGTTGCTATTTTTTGATCTATGGCCAGGGTTCGTGCCCCTGGGGTCAAAACAAATCCTAAATATTGAACCCATTGCTGTGAGATCTGAGCCTTGGTTGGAGAGACTTTATATCCCCTTTTTGCCGGAAAATTTAGGACCTTAACGGTATTTTGATCTGAATCTTGTTTGGTCTCACTACTTGTCAATAAATCATCAACATATTGTAGCAAAGTTCCCTTCTCAAGGCTTAGTTCCCTCAGTTCCCTTGCTAATGCATTTCCAAAAAGATGGGGGCTGTCCCAAAACCCTGGGGCAGCACCGTCCGTGTATATCGGGTAGCTTCCAGGGTGTCAGCGTCCCTCCATGCAAAGGGAAAAAGGTATTGAGAGTCTAGATGTAGAGGAATACAGAAAAATGCATCTTTGAGGTCCAAAACACAGAAATACTGAGTGCTTCCTGGCATGTGGGTGAGGAGTGTAGATGGGTTTGGCACTAGTGGGTGAATAGGCATGATGGCCTCATTCACTGCTCGTAAGTCTTACACAAACCAATACTCCCTGTTAGGCTTCTGAACAGGGAGGATCAGGGTATTGCAAGGGGATTGGCAGGGCCTAATGAGTCCATGTTTTAGGAATTTGCTGAGCAGCGGTTGGATTCGCCTCAGCAGTGGTTGGATTCACCTTCAGGCTTTAAAGGATATTGTCTCTTCCAGGGGTATTCATCCCCAGGCCTTAACCTTCTTTTTATTGGGAGAACACATTTTGCCCTTCCTGGTACCAAGGTATCCCAAACTGCAGGATCTACCTGTTCTCTAATTTCTTGGGGGATGTCTTGGGGAATATTTTGATGCCCAACAGGTGGGTCATCTGGGGCTACTCATAGATACATTCTCTGTTCCGATTCTTTACCTTCTTAGACTTCACCCTGTCCTAAGAATATACTAGCTTCTAACTTATTTAGCAAATCTCTTCTGAGGAGGGGGACAGGGCATTCTGACATATACAAAAAGGAGTGAGTAATAATAATGGACCCGATTCTGCAGGGAAGGGGAGATGTAAATCGCCTTACCTTTGGATGTCTATCAACTTCTGTCACAGCACAGTCACGGTTGGAGAAGGTGATGGCTGCCCAAGTCAGAACAGAGCAGGCAGCTCCAGTGTCTACAAGAAATTCAGTTCTCCTACCTGCCACATTGAGGGTGACCCGAGGCTCTGCTGGAGTAATGAGGATGGATCAAGTGGGATCTGGAGCTGGGCAGGTGCTCAGGCCCATCAGTCGGCGTGTGGGAATCTCTCATCCGAGAGGTTCTCAAGGAACTGGGGTGGGTCGGGTTTGCCCTTTGGGCATCCCACAGGAGGGCACTCAGGACATTCTCCCTTCTAGTGCCCCCCTTACCAACAAAAGGCACACTGGTTCCAGCCCAGGCAGCTTCTTGTTGGTTTGTCCAGCCTCCTCAGCCCTCCAGGGTCCACGTGAAGTGGTGGGTGAATCAAAGCAGCCAAAAGCTGCATTTTCTTTATTAGCCTCTGATTCTTATTGGACTCCGCCGTTAAGTCTCTGTTGTTATAGACCTTGAGGGCCTCCTCTACCAAGGTTTATAATGGGGTTTTGGGCCCAGCCTCAAGCTTTTGTAATTTTCTTCGGATATCAGGAGTAGCCTGGGTGATAAAATGCATGGCTAATAGTGTCCTCCCTTCTGCAGACTCAGGGTCCGTATTGGTGTACTTCCTGAATGCCTCTGTCACCTGGCTCAGGAAGACTGCTGGGTTTTCATCTTTTTCCTTTGTAACCTCTCAGACCTTATCATAATTTACAGGCTTCACCATACACCTTTTCATTTCTCCTGATAGACAAGTAATATAACGTCTCATCCTAGTCTGGCCTACATGATGGTCATTTTTCTTTTTTAAAAATATCTTTATTGGAGTATAATTGCATTATAATGTTGTGTTAATTTCTGCTGTATAACAAAGTGAATCGGCTATATGTATACATATATCCCCATATCCCCTCCCTCTTGAGCCTCCCTCCCACCCTCCCTATCCCACCCCTCTAGGTCATCACAAAGCATCGAGCTGATCTCCCTGTACTATGCAGCAGCTTCCCACTAGCTATCTATTTTACATTTGGTAGTGTATATACGTCAGCGCTACTCTCTCACTTCTTCCTAGCTTCCCCTTCCACCCCTGTGTCCTCAAGGCCGTTCTCTACGTCCATGTCTTTATTCCTGCCTTGCCACTATGTTCATCAGTACCGTTCTTTTAGATTCCATATATGTGCGTTAGCACATAGTATTTGTTTTTCTCTTTCTGACTTACTTCACCCTGTATGACAGACTCTAGGTCCATCCACCTCATTACAAATAACTCAATTCCATTCCTTTTTATGGCTGAGTAATATTCCATTGTGTATATGTGCCATGTTGTCTTTATCCATTCATCTGTCAGTGGACATTTAGATTGTTTCCATATCCTGGCTATTGTAAATAGTACTGCAATGAACATTGTGGTACATGTATCTTTTTTAATTATGGTTTTCTCAGAGTATATATATGCCCAGTAGTGGGATTGCTGGGTCATATGGTAGTTCTATTTTTAAGTTTTTTTAAAATATAAATTTATTTATTTAGTTAGTTAGTTTTGGTTGTGTTGGGTCTTTGTTGCTGTGCGTGGGCTTTCTCTAGTTGCGGTGAGCAGGGGCTACTCTTTGTTGTGGTGTGCAGGTTTCTCATTGCAGTGGCTTCTCTTGTTGTGGAGCACAGGCTCTAGACGTGTAGGCTTCAGTAGTTGCAGCATGTGGGCTCAGTAGCTCTGGCTCTTGGGCCCTAGAGGGCAGGCTAAGTAGTTGTGGCACATGGGCTTAGTTGCTCTGAGGCATGTGGGATATTCCTGGACCAGGGCTCGAACCCGTGTCCCCTGCATTGGCAAGCAGATTCCTAACCACTTCGCCACCAGGGAAGTCCCTATTTTTAGTTTTTTAAGGAACCTCCATACTGTTCTCCATAGTGGCTGTATCAATTTACATTCCCACCAAAGTGCAGGAGGTTCCCTTTTTTCCACACCCTCTCCAGCATTTATTGTTTGTAGATTTTTTGATGATGGCCATTCTGACTGGTGTGAGGTGATACCACATTGTGGTTTTGATTTGCATTTCTCTAATGATTAGTGATGTTGAGCATCTTTTCATGTGTTTGTTGGCAATCTGTATGTCTTCTTTGTAGAAATGTCTATTTAGGTCTTCTGCCTATTTTTGGATTGGCTTTTTTTTTTAATATTAAACTGCATGAGCTGCTTGTATATTTTGGAGATTAATCCTTTGTCAGTTGCTTCATTTGCAAATATTTTCTCCCATTATGAGGGTTGTCTTTTTGTCTTTGCTGTGCAAAAGCATTTAAGTTTCATTAGGTCCTATTTGTTTATTATTATTTTTTTATTTCCATCACTCTACGAGGTAGGTCAAAAAGGATCTTACGGGCTTCTCTGGCGGCACAGTGGTTGAGAGTCCACCTGCCGAGGCAGGGGACACGGGTTCATGCCCCGGTCCGGGAAGATCCCACATGCTGCGGAGCGGCTGGGCCCGTGAGCCATGCCTGCTGAGCCTGCACATCCAGAGCCTGTGCTCTGCAATGGGAGAGGCCACAACAGTGAGAGGCCCACATACCGCAAAAAAAAAAAAAAAAAAAAAGGATCTTGCTGTGATTTATGTCATATAGTGTTCTGCCTATGTTTTCCTCTAAGAGTTTGATAGTGTTTGGCCTTACATTTAGGTCTTTAATCCATTTTGAGTTTATTTTTGTGTATGGTGTCAGGAAGTGTTCTAATTTAATTCCTTTACATGTAGCTGTCCAGTTTTCCCAGCACCACTTATTGAAAAGGCTGTCTTTTTTTCCATTGTATATTCTTGCCTCCTTTGTCAAAGATAAGGTGACCATATGTTCATCTCTGAACTTTATCTCTGGGCTTTCTATCATGTTCCATTGATCTATATTTCTGTTTTTGTGCCAGTACCATATTGTCTTGATTACTGTAGCTTTGTAGTATAGTTTGAAGTCAGGGAGCCTGATTCCTCCAGCTCTGTTTTTCTTTCTCAAGATTGCTTTGGCTATTCAGGGTCTTTTGTGTTTCCATACAAATTGTAAAATTTTTTGTTCTAGTTCTGTGAAAAATGCCATTGGTAATTTGATAGGGATTGCATTGAATCTGTCAATTACTTTGGGAAATAGTCATTTTCACAACGTTTATTCTTCCAATCCAAGAACATGGCATATCTCTCCATCTGTTTGTGTCATTGATTTCTTTCATCAGTTTCTTATACTTTTCTGCATACAGGTCTTTGCCTCCTTAGGTAGGTTTATTCCTAGGTATTTTATTCTTTTTGTTGCAATGGTAAATGGGAGTGTTTTCTTAATTTCTCTTTCTGATTTTTCATTGTTAGCGTATAGGAATGCAAGAGATTTCTGTGCATTAATTTTCTATCCTGCTACTTTACCAAATTCATTGATTAACTCTAGTAGCTTTCTGGTGACATCTTTAGGATTTTCTATGTATAGTATCATGTCATCTGCAAACAGTGACAGTTTTACTTCTTCTTTTCCAATTTGTATTCCCTTTTCATTTCTGATTGCCATGGCTAAAACTTCCAAATCTATGTTAAATAATAGTGGTGAGGGTGGGTACCCTTGTCTTGTTCCTGATCTTAGAGGAAATGTTTTTAGTTTTTCACCACTGAGAATGATGTTGGCTGTGGGTTTGTCATATATGGCTTTTATTATGTTGAGGTAGGTTCCCTCCATGCCCACTTTCTGGAGAGTTTTTATCATAAATGGGTGTTGAATTTTGTCAAAAGTTTTTCTTCATCTATTGAGATGATCATATGGATTTTATCCTTCAATTTGTTATTATGGTGTATCACATTGATTGATTTGTGTATATTAAAGAATCCTTGCATTCCTGGGATAAGCCCCACTTGATCATGATGTACAATCCATTTAATTTGCTGTTGAATTCTGTATGCTAATATTTTGTTGAGGATTTTTGCATCTATGTTCATCAGTGATATTGGCCTGTTATTTTCATTTTTTTGTGACATCTTTGTCTGGTTTTGGTATCAGGGTGATGGTGGCCTCATAGAATGAGTTTGGGAGTGTTCCTCCCTCTGCTATATTTTGGAAGAGTTTGAGAAGGATAGGTGTTAGCTCTTCTCCAAATGTCTGATAGCATTTGCCTGTGAAGCCATCTGGTCCTGGGCTTTTTTTTGTTGGAAGATTTTTTTTTTTTTTTTTGTGGTACGTGGGCCTCTCACTGTTGTGGCCTCTTCCGTTGCGGGGCACAGGCTCCGGACGCTCAGGCTCAGTGGCCATGGCTCATGGGCCTAGCCGCTCTGCGGCATGTGGGATCTTCCCAGACCGGGGCATGAACCCATGTCCCCTGCACCGGCAGGCGGACTCTCAACCACTGCGCCACCAGGGAAGCCCTGTTGGAAGATTTTTAATCACAGTTTCAATATCAGTGCTTGTGATTGGTCTGTTCACATTCTCTATTTCTTCCGGGTTCAGTCTTGGAAGGTTGTACTTTTCTAAGAATTTGTCCATTTCTTCCAGGTTGTCCATTTTATTAGCATATAATTGCTTGTAGTAATCTCTCTTGATCCTTTGTATTTCTGTGGTGTCAGTTGTTACTTCTCCTTTTTCATTTCTAATTCTGTTGATTTGAATCTTCTCCCTGTTTTGCCTGGTGACTCTGGCTAATGGTTTATCAATTTTGTGTATCCTCTTAAAGAACCAGCTGTTAGTTTTACTGATCTTTGCTGTTGTTTCCTTCGTGTCTTTTTCATTTATTTCTAAGCTGATCTTTATGATTTCTTTCCTTCTGCTAACTTTGGGGGTTTTTTGTTCTTCTTTCTCTAATTGCTTTAGGTGTAAGGTTAAGTTGTTTACTTGAGATTTTTCTTGTTTCTTGAGGTAGGATTATATTACTATAAACTTCCCTCTTAGAACTCCTTTGGCTGCATCTCATAGGTTTTGTTTCGTCAGGTTTTCGTTGTCATTTGTTTCTAGGTATTTTTTGATTTCCTCTTTGATTTCTTCAGTGATCTGTTGGTTGTTTAGTAGAATATTGTTTAGCCTCCATGTGTCTATATTTTTACAGTTTGTTTCCTGTAACTGATACTAGTCTCATGGAATTGTGGTTGGAAAAGATGGGTAATGTGATTTCAATTTTCTTAAATTTACTGAGGCTTGATTTGTGACCTGAGATGTGATCTATCCTGGGGAATACTCTGTGTGCAGTTGAGAAGAAAGTGTATTCTATTCTTTTTGGATGGAATGTCCTATAAATATCAATTAGGTCCATCTGTTCTAATGTGTCATTTAAAGCTTGTGTTTCCTTATTTATTTTCTGTTTGGATGATCTGTCCATTGGTGTAAGTGGGGTGTTAAAGTCCCCTACTATTATTGTGTTACTGTCGATTTCCCTCTTTATGGTTGTTAGCATTTTGCCTTATGTATTGAGGTGTGCCTATGTTGGGTGCATAGATATTTACAATTGTTATATCTTCTTCTTAGATTGGTCCCTTGATCATTATGTAGTGTTCTTCCTTGTCTCTTGTAATAGTCTTTATTTTAAAGTCTATTTTGTCTGATATGAGTACTGCTACTCCAGCTTTCTTCTGACTTCCATTTGCATGGAATATCTTTTCCGTCCCCTCACTTTCAGTCTGTATGTGTCCCTAGGTCTGAAGTGGGTCTCTTGTAGACAGCATATATACAGGTCTTGTTTTTGTATCCATTCAGCAAGACAGTGTCTTTTGGTTGGGTCATTTAATCCATTTACATTCAAGGTTATTATCGATATGTTATGTTCCTATTATCATTTTCTTAATTGTTTGGGGTTTGTCTTTGTAGGTCTTTTCCTTCTCTTATGTTTCCCACCTAGAGAAGTTCCTTTAGCATTTGTTGTAAAACTGGTTTTGTGGTGCTGAATTCTCTTAACTTTTGCTTGTCTGTAAAGCTTTTGACTTCTCTGTCGAATCTGAATGAGATCCCTGCTGGGTAGAGGAATCTTGGTTGTAGGTTTTCCCCTTTCATCACTTTAAATATATCCTGCCACTCCCTTTTGGCCTGTAGAGTTTCTGCTGAAAGATCAGCTGTTAACCTTATGGGGATTCCTTTGTATGTTATTTTTTGCTTTTTCCCTTGCTGCTTTTAATATTTTTTCCTTGTGTTTAATTTTTGTTAGTTTGATTAATATGTGTCTCGGTGTGTTTCTCCTTGGTTTTACCCTGTATGGGACTCTCTGCACTTCCTGGACTTGATTGACTATTTCCCTTCCCATGTTGGGAAAGTTTTTAACATAATCTCTTCAAATATTTTCTCACCCATTTCTTTTTTTCTTCTTCTTCTGGGATGCCCATAATTTGAATGTTTGTACGTTTAATGTTGTCCCAGAGGTCTCTGAGACTGTCCTTCATTCTTTTCATTCTTTTTTCTTTACTTTGCTCAGTGGCAGTTATTTCCATCATTCTATCTTCCAGCTCACTTATCCGTTCTTCTGCCTCATTTATTCTACTGTTGATTCCTTCTAGAGTATTTTTAATTTCAATTATTCTGTTGTTCATTACTGTTTGTTTGCTCTTTAGTTCTTCTAGGTCCTTGTTAAATGTTTCTTGTATTTATTCTATTTCCGAGATTTTGGATCATCTTTACTATCATTACTCTGAATTCTTTTTCAGATAGTTTGCCTATTTCCTCTTCATTTATTTGTTCTTGTGGGTTTTTATCTTGGTCCTTCACCTGCAAGATAGTTCTCTTTCTTCTCATTTTGTCTAATTTACAGTATTTGAGGTCTCCTTACCCCAGGCTGCAGGGTCATAGTTCCCCTTACTTCTGTTCTCTGCCCCTGGTGGTGAGGTTTGTTCAGTGGCTTGTGTAGGCTTCCTGATGGGAGGAACTGGTGCCTGCATTCTGGTGGGTGGAGCTGAGTTTTTTTCCCTCTGACGAGCAGGGCCGTATCAGGTGGTGTGTTTGGGGCTGTCTGTGAGCTTAGTATGACTTTAGGTAGTCTCTGTGCTTATGGGTGGGTTTGTGTTCCTGTCTTGTTTGTTGTTTGGTGTGAGGCATCCAGTGCCAGGAGCTGCTGGAAGTTGGGTGGAGCCAGGTCTTGGATTCAGATATAGGCCTCTGTGAGAGCTCTCTGCGATTAATTTTCCCTGGGGCCAGGAAGTCTCTAGTGGTCCAGCATCCTGGACTCAGTGCTCCCACCCCAGAGCCTCAGGCCCGACTTCTGGTCAAGGAACCAAGAGCCTGCAATTTTGCTCGTCCCAGCAATAAAGGGGATTTTAAAAAAAAGACTAAGAGAACCCAGACAAATGGTAAAAAGTAAAATCAAACAGACAAAAACAGAAACAAGGAAACATGCATACCCACAAAAGAAACAAAAACAGAACCAAATAAATCAAAAAGCAAGAGAACAGCCAGACAAGCAAAAGAAAAAGGAAAAAGGACAAAGGAGAGGGGGAAAGTGTTGCCTGAATGAGGGTACTGGGGCCCTCAGGGGCCAGGAAGGCAGACTTACCAAATGTGACGTTGAAGCAAGAGGTTCAAGTGGCCGCTTGTCACCCACGGGGAAGCTGAGTTCAGTGGTCCCAGAGGTGCCCAGATCCTCTCCCCAGAAGGGGACAAGTGCCCCACGTTTGGTGCCACAAATATGTTACCGACCAGGGTTCTTGGCCTTCCCCAGTCAATAGAAATTGACTAGTGGCCATACAAGAAATTCAGGCAAGGCTTTATTGGGACCCCTGCTGCAGCAGGGAGGAGTGAAAATAAGTAACAGCTTTCCTTGCTCACTCCCCAAGGGGAGCAGTTTCCTTATATGGGGTGACGGTAGGGGTGTGTCCAGGGGTTGGGCCAGAAGTGGGGCTTAGGTGGTTTGCCTACTCCTTGGGTGGTGTTGTGTGCAGGGGGCATGCTCAGTGCCCTGCTTTTGCTCCTGACATCCTGTTTTTGCTCCAGGCTCTTCAAAAGTGGCAGTTGGGTTTTTTGGTCTCCTTGTATATTTTAGGTCCAGAATTTTCCCCAACTGTACATGCACGCAGTTATTTTTAGTCCCATACAGTTTTCTTGTATTTTGCTGCTTGAGGAGAGGTGTGTCCATGTCCATTGCAGCACTGCAGCAAAGGGTCCCGGGTCCCAACCTGTCTCAAAAGGACATATGAGTAAGTCCATTTCTGTAAAGCACAAAAACAGGAAAAATAATCTGCTAAAAGTTAGGTTAGTGGTTACCTTTGTGGGGGGAGGGTGGATAGTGAATGGGAGGGGAGTTCCAATGGGCTCTATTTGTTGATCTTGGCGCTAGTTACACAGGTGTGTCCCATTCATGAAAATCCACCAAACTCTACCCTTATGGACACTTTTATGTATGTGAATTATACTTCACTTGCAGTAATTTTTAAAATTAATTTAATTAAAAAATTTAGAAATTGTTTTACCTATAATTTCGATATAGTTTTATAAATGTAAACAGTGATTATTTTGCAAGAAACTTAATGTCAGATAGCTACCTTATCTCTAAGATTTGTTTAGTATTGTCTCTTAAACTTGAGTAATGTAGTGACCCCCTTTAAAAAAAAAGAAAAAAAAAAAAACCGATTAAGAAATGGACAAAAGACTTGAAAGAAGATACATAAATGTCTAATAATTACATGAAAAGAGGCTCAATATCACTAATCATTAGTGAAATGCAAATCAAAACCACAGTGAGGGGCTTCCCTGGTGGTGCAGTGGTTGAGAGTCCGCCTGCCGAGGCAGGAGACACGGGTTCGTGCCCCGGTCCGGGAGGATCCCACATGCTGCAGAGCCGCTGGGCCCATGAGCCATGGCAGCTGAGCCTGTGTGTCCAGAGCCTGTGCTCCACAACGGGAGAGGCCACAGCAGTGAGAGGCCAGTGTACTGCAAAAAAACCCACAAAAAACAAAAACAAAAACCCACAGTGAGATACCACTTCACACTCATTAGGATGGCTATTACAAAACAAACAAAAGCCAGAAAATAACAAGTGTTGTCAAGGATGTTGAGAAATTATAACCCTATGCACTGCTTGATGGTAGGAATGTAAAATGGGGTAGCCACTATGGAAAACATTATGGCAGTTCATAAAAACAAAATTAAAAATAGAATTTATCATATGATCCAGAAATTCCACTTCTGGGTATTTGGTGAAAGGAATTGAAAGCAAGGACTCAAACAGATATTTGCACAACCATGTCCATAGCAACATTATTCACAAGAACCAAAAAGTGGCAGCGACCCAAGTGTCCATCTATAGATGAAATGATGAAGAAAATGTGATACAGACATACAATGGACTATTATTCAGTCTTAAAAAGGAAGGAAATTCTTACACATGCTACACCATGGATGAACCTTGAAGACATTATGCTGAGTCATAATAGGACAAATGCTGTATGATTCCACTTATATAAGGTACCAAAAGTAATCAAATTCATACAGACACAAAGTAGAATGGTGGTCGCCAGAGACAGAGGGGAGGGAAGAATAGGGATTTAGTGTTCAATGAGTACAGTTTCAGTTTTGCAAGATGAAAAAAGTTCTGGGGATGGATAGTGGTGGTGGTAGTGCAACAATGTGAATGTACTTAATGCCCCTGAACTGTACACTTAAAAATGGTCAAAGTGGTAAATTTTATGTTAAGTATATTTTACCACAATTTTTATTAAAGGGGAAAAGAAAAAATCCTAGTGGGTCTCAGAGAATAAATCTGCAGATTAAAATTTGAGGGAAACTTCTTTTTAATAAAACATCTTGAAGGGGATCCTCCCCAAATCATTCTTTTTCTCCTCCACTCCCACCCTGCTTTTCACTTCCATGGGATTGTTGGACATTTTCAGTGCAATTAAGTCCACCTTTTATTTGACTCAAGTCTGTACCCAAGGAAAGAGCAGAGATTTGTTTTTTTAATGATGGCCATTCTGACTGGTGTGAGGTGGTACCTCATTGTAGTTTTGATTTGCATTTCTCTAATAATTAGCGATGATGAGCATCTTTTCATAAGTCTGTCGGCCTCTCTATGTCTTCTTTGAAGAAGTGTCTACTTAATGACCAGCTACTTTTTTTGTTTTGTTTTGTTTTAATTTTTTATTTTACATTGGAGTATAGTTGATTTACAATGTTGTGTTAGTTTCAGGTGATTTAGCAAAGTGATTTAGTTTGCTGTTTAATTAGTTTAGTTTTTACACATATCTATTTTTTTCAGATTCTTTTCCCATATAGATTATTATAGAGAAAGATACTGTTTTTTGTTTTTTAATTTATTTTCTTTTTCTGAATTTTATTTATTTTTATTTTTTTATACAGCACGTTCTTATTAGTTATCAATTTTATACATGTAAGTGTATATATGTCAATCCCCACCTCCCAATTCATCCCACCACCCCCACCACCCCCACCACTTTCCCCCCTTGGTGTCCATACGTTTGTTCTCTACATCACTGTCTCTATTTCTGCCTTGAAAACTGGTTCATCTGTACCATTTTTCTAGATTCCACGTATGTGCATTAATATACAATATTTGGTTTTCTCTTTCTGACTTACTTCACTCTGTATGACAGTCTCTAGGTCCATCCACGTCTCTACAAATGACCCAATTTTGTTCCATTTTATGGCTGAGTAATATTCCATTGTATATATGTACCACATCTTCTTTATCTAATCATCTGTCAATGGGCATTTAGGTTGCTTCCATGACCTGGCTATTGTAAATAGTGTTGCAATGAACATGGGGGTGCATGTGTCTTTTTGAAATATGGTTTTCTCTGGGTATATGCCCAGTAGTGGGATTGCTGGGTCATATGGTAATTCTATTTTTAGTTTTTTAAGGAACCTCCATACTGTTCTCCATAGTGGCTGTATCAGTTTACTTTCCCACCAACAGTGCAAGAGGGTTCCCTTTTCTCCACACCCTCTCCAGCATTTATTGTTTGTAGATTTTCTGATGATGCCCATTCTGAATGGTGTGAGGTGATACCTCACTGTAGTTTTGATTTGCATTTCTCTAATAATTAGTGATGTTGAGCAGATTTTCATGTGCTTCTTGGCCATCTGTATGTCTTCTTTGGAGAAATGTCTATTTAGGTCTCCTGCCCATTTTTGGATTGGGTTGTTTGTTTCTTTAATATTGAGCTGCATGAGCTGTTTATATATTTTGGAGATTAATCCTTTGTCCATTGATTCATTTGCAAATATTTTCTCCCATTCTGAGGGTTGTCTTTTCATCTTGTTTATGGTTTACTTTGCTGTGCAAAAGCTTTTAAGTTTCATTAGGTCCCATTTGTTTATTTTTGGTTTTATTTCCATTACTCTAGGAGGTGGGTAAAAAAAGACCTTGCTGTGGTTTATGTCAGAGTGTTCTTCCTATGTTTTCCTCTAAGAGTTTTATAGTGTCTGGTCTTACATTTAGGTCTCTACTCCATTTTGAGTTTATTTTTGTGTACAGTGTTAGGGAGTGTTCCAAATTCATTCTTTTACATGTAGCTGTCCAGTTTTCCCAGCACTACTTATTGAAGAGACTGTCTTTTCTCCATTCTATAACCTTGCCTCCTTTGTCATAGATTAGTTGACCATAGGTGCATGGGTTTATCTCTGGGCTTTCTATCCTGTTCCATTGATCTATATTTCTGTTTTTGTGCCAGTACCATATTGTCTTGATTACTGTAGCTTTGTAGTATCATCTGAAGTCAGGGAGTCTGATTCTTCCAGCTCTGTTTTTTTCCCTCAGGACTGCTTTGGTTATTTGGGGTCCTTTGTGTCTCCATACAAATTTTAAGTTTTTTGTTCTAGCTCTGTAAAAAATGCCACTGGTAATTTGATAAGGATTGCATTGAATCTGTAGGTTGTTTTGGGTAGTATAGACATTTTCACAATATTGATTCTTCCAATCCAGGAACATGGTATATCTCTCCATCTGTTTGTGTCATCTTTGATTTCTTTCATCAGTGTCTTATAGTTTTCTGAGTACAGGTCTTTTACCTTCTTATGTAGGTTTATTCCTAGGTATTTTATTCTTTTTGTTGTAGTCGTAAATGGGAGTGTTTCCTTCATTTCTCTTTCTGATCTTTTGTTGTTAGCGTATAAGAATGCAAGAGATTTCTCTGCATTAATTTTTTATCCTGCAACTTTACCAGATTCATTGATTAGCTCTAGTAGTTTTCTGGTGGCATCTTTAGGAGTCTCTATGTATAGTATCATGTCATCTGCAAACAGTGACAATTTTTCTTCCGCTTTTCCAATTTGTATTCCTTTTATTTCTTTTTCTTCTCTGATTGCCATGGCTAGGACTTCCAAAACTATGTTGAATAGTAGTGGTAAGAGTGGACATCCTTGTCTTGTTTCTGATCTTAGAGGAAGTGTTTTCAGTTTTTCACCGTTGAGAATGATGTTTGCTGTGGGTTTGTTGTATATGGCCTTTATTATGTTGAGGTATGTTCCTTCTATGCCCACTTTCTGGAGAGTTTTTATCATAACTCGGTGTTGAATTTTGTCAAAAGTTTTTCTGCATCTATTGAGATGATCATATGGTTTTTATTCTTCAATTTGTTAATTGTGTATATTGAAGAACCCTTACATTCCTGGGATAAATCCCACTTGATCATTGACCAGCTACTTTTAATTAAAGTAAAATATCAAATTTGAAGAACTTAGCTTGGTTATGTTGATTATTAAATGCTGAAATGTCTAATGAAGTAAAGATGAGCAGTCTCTATAAAGGAAAATATTAAATTAAAAAAATAGATTGTTATCCATGCTGAATGCCAACTTGGATGTCGAAGTTGTATAAAAAACTTTTTTATTTTCCCATTTCTTAGGTCTTTCGGAGTTCAATTTTTCATATATTTGAGTGACAGATTCACGTAAGTATGTTTTTATTATTTTTAACTAGTTAAAAGAAATCAAAGGCTAAATTTGCTTTCTCCTTGGCTTTTGTCTTGTACAGTGTGTAACTCTTTTATAACTCTTATCAAATTCTATCTTTGTGCTATTATTAAATGTGTGCATATTTCATCTCTTCAATTAAAAATGTTATTCAAAGTTTTCTACTTCTAAAACAGTAATGAAGCTACTTTGCTCCTCTATTAGATTGTGGGCAAAAATATGTCATACCATCTTGAAATTTCCTATTATGGTTTTACACAGATTACGAATTACAGTAATTAGAGCAGATTATAAACAAACATTTTAAATTAAAGTATGTGATACTTATTGCTGAGATAAATTAAAGAAGACTTAAATAACTGGAGAGATATATTATGTACATGATTGGAACTCAATACCGTTTAGTTGTCCATTCTCTCCAATTGAGCTATAGATTCAGTGCAGTTCCAAGCAAAATCCAGCAGACTTTTGGGCTGAAAATTTCAAGATGATCTAAAAGTTATGCAAAGAAACTAAGACAGCCAAAACAATTTTGAAAAAAAACAAAATTTAAGAACTGAGACTCTCTGATGTTAAGAATTTTAATAAAAGTAAATAAACAAGATACATAGACCATTGAAACAGAATAGAATCCAAAAATAGACCCACACGAATATGGTCAATTGAATTTTTTTTCTACTTAAAAAAAAACTTTTTAAAAAATTTATTTATTTATTTTTGGCTGCATTGGGTCTTCGTTGCTGCGTGTGAGCTTTCTCTGGTTGTGGCGAGTGGGGGCTACTCTTCGTTGCGGTGCACGGGCTTCTCATTGCAGTGGCTTCTCTGTTGTGGAGCATGGGCTCTAGGCACATGGGCTTCAGTAGTTGTGGCACATGGGCTCAGTAGTTGTGGCTCATGGGCTCTAGAGTGCAGGCTCAGTAGTTGTGACGCATGGGCTTAGTTGCTCTGCGGCATGTGGGATCTTCCCTGACCAGGGCTTGAACCTGTGTCCCCTGCATTGACAGGCGGATTCCTAACCATTGTGCAACCAGGGAAGCCCCTGGTCGATTGATTTTTAACCTAAACTCCAAAACAATTCACTAGAGAAAGAGAAAATGGTGCTGGAATAACCGGATACCTATATTTTTTAAAAAATTTCAGTCCCTACCTCACACTGTACTCAAAAAGTCATCTGTGATGGACTATTAACCTAGATGTAAAAGCTAAAACTCTAAGGCTTCTAGAAGAAAACAAAGGAGAATATCTTCATGTCCTTAGGGTAAGCAAATATTTCTTAGAACCCAGAAAGAACTTACTGTAAAAGAAAATACTGATAAGTTGGACATAGTAAAAATTTAAAACTTCTACTCATCAAAAGACATGGTTAAGAAAATGAATAGACAAGTCACAGAGTGGGAGAAAATGTTTTGTAATAATCACATCTGATGAAGGACTTATATCAGAAAAAGAACTTATATTAAAAACATATAAAACTCATTTATAGAAAGGCAAACAACACAAGTAGAAATGCGCAAAATATTTTAATGGCCACTTCACAAGGAAAGGTATATGAATGGACAATAAGTGCATGAAAATGTGCTCGACATCATTAGTCATCAGGGAAATGCAAATTAATACAACAATGAGATACCTTCACACCTCTAGAATGCCTACAATTAATGACTGACAACACCAAATACTTGCATAGATGCAAAGCAACTGGAATTCTAGTCCAACCACTTTGGAAAAGTGTTTGAAAATTTCTTGTACAATTAAAGAGATATCCTCTCTATGACTCAGCAATTCACTTCCATGTGAATTCCTAACCCTAACCCAAGAGAAATAAAATCTTATGTTTATGACTTATACAAGAATGTTCAAAGCAGCTTTGTTTGTACTAATCCAAAACTGGAAACAATCCAAATAACCACTAACAGATGAATAGTTACTAAACTATAGTATATTCATAAAATGAAATACTACTCATAATTAAAAGGAACAAAATATGTGAAACAACATGAATGAATCTAAAAAACTTTATGCTGAACAAAAGAAGTCTAGCACATAAGAGTAGGTGTTTATAATTTCATTTATATGAAGTTCTGGAGTAGGCGAATCTAATCTAAGATGAAAAACATCAAAACATTGGCTCCTTCTGGGAACATGCCTTGACAAGGAAAAGGCACAAGGGAATGTTCTAAGGTGAGGGACATATTCTATACCTTGATACAGGTATGTGTTACACAGCTGTATGCGTGCACCAAAACTCACTGAATTATACACTTAAGACTGTTTATTTCACTGAATGTAAATTATACCTCAATAAAAAATTAGAATAGCAACGTTGTGCTTCTTTTCTGGGAAACACCACTTTAGTTAATATGAGTTGTAATTTCATTAATAATTCTTTGACACTACTTCTAAGAAGGGAGATGGCTTAAGTGCCGACATTTGGATATCTTTTATGGAAACTGATCAAAATGGCCAATGAAATATAAAATTGAGGAGCAACCTGAGTAGTAAATATTCTCTAAAGATGGCCCCCATGTGATTCTGCCCATCCCTGTCCATGTATGCGGGTCCTTCCATCAGGTGGGAGATCTTATGTCTCCTCTTGAGTTTGACCTGGGCCTGGAGCTGCTTTGTCCAGGTGAATGCAGAGAAGTGACATTCTGGGATCTCTGAGCCCAGGCATTAGTGAGCCTCTGCTTCTTTTCTCTGAAACCCAGGAGCCATGCTGTGAGAAACGTCACCAGTCAAGTGGGAAGGCCACATGGCCAAGAATAAAGGCCTCCGCAGGCCCTGCTGAACTCCCACGTGACAGCCTGGAGCTCCCTTAGAAATGAACTCCCAGCCTCAGTCCCACCAGCCCCACCAGTGCCATATGGAGCAGAGACGAGCTGCCCATGGAGCTGGCCCAGATTGCAAAATCACAAGCAAATAAATGATTGTTGTTTTAAATTACTAAATTTTGGGGTTGTGTGTTACATAGTAATTGATAATCAAAACAACTTGCATTAGTACCGGAATATGAAGAAAAATACCATCTACACGCCACAAATGTCGAGGAATTTCTCTCAGTATATGTGGAATCAGATCAAAGGAAGATGTGTAGTGCTTGCTCGTAATTCCTTTTCTGAGGAATGAATTCCTCAGAGCAGAGGAAATTCTGGTGAAAAGCTCCATACAATCCCTTTCGGGTTTTAGTTGGGATTGCATGAACAAACACTCGAGATGAATTTGGGGCAAACTGTCATCTTTGTCATATTGGGTCTTCCTATTCACATTCCTGTCATAGCAACACTTTATATGTTCAAGTCTTTGTGTGTGTTCAAGTCTTTGCATGTGTGTGTGTGTGTGTGTGTGTGTGTTTGTCAATAAACTTTTTGAAATTTGTTAACTTTTCTGTTTATTTATCCAAACAAAGAGTATCTATATTGGTCCAGTATTGGGATTTGAGATGACTTGTGTTGGAGATTATCTGAGTCCTTGGGCAATTCTTTTGGTCCCCAAAAAAGAAGGGGTAAAATTTTATATTTTCTGTGGTGATTTGGCAGGATTTCGAGTATAAATAGCCTGTTTGAGGTATTGAGGAAGCTGTCTCAGAGAAATTCACTGATGTGCCAACTGGTTGCTTCTGCAAGTCTTGTTCCTTGGTGCTGGTCCCACCCCATCTTCCCATGCCCACCTGGCAACAGGCCCCAGTGTCCGTGGTGGGGTCCACAGCATCAATCCCCTTCCTGCTCATTTCACAAGGGCAGGCGTGAGGAGCACTGTTCTCCTGGCGGGGCCTCCTCTGCCAGCCCTGAGCTCTGCTACTTCTGCTCATCACTTGGGAATTTGGGTTCAGTAATGGACACCATTTACTCATTTCCCAAGCAGGTTTCTTCTTTTCCATTTATTAAATTACAGACTGCTCAATTTCCGCCCCCCCCCCCATCTGGTCCTGTTTGCACTTTGTCTTTTAGAACTTGCTCTGTCCTATACCTCCTCTTTTTCCGTCCTTGAAACAGAATTATTCCTATTTTTATATTACACTGGTTATTTCAATGGCATTTGAAAGGGTGAAAATAACCGCCCTGAAATGGAAAGTTTCAGAATTATCTTTCTTAAAGGAGATATCTGATTATAAACAAATCTCTCCATAACATCCAAAGGTCTCAGCCTAGCATTCAGGGTCCCCAAAGCTCACCTTCTCACTATGTATCTGAGATTTTGACCATGACCATTTTTAGAACATAACACAGTTTGCCATCCTTGGGCTAGTTACATTGATTTCCTGACCTGAAGAGTCTATTCGTTTATCATATAGTTATTGAGTGACTTCCATATACCAAACACTGTAAATAGTAACATTATTTTAAATCAGTCATGCTTAAAACCTTGGAGGAAAATATTGTCTTTGATCAAAACTATGTCTTATTTGTCTAGATGTTTAAAAGTATCAAATTTTAAACTGTGACAAAGTAATATGTAGAGTCCATCTATTGACACACGAGCTGAATTAGTGCCATTGGTTCACATGTAAGGAAGCTAAACTGTCTGTCATCCTGACCTAGGTCATGTTGTACTGGGAGGTGAAGGCATAAGTAGTGTCAGCTAATGGTAAGTGAAGTCAGGGCAATAACACCAAAGGAGTCTGTAGGTTTGTAATGAAGAATCATTCCATGCATAATAACTGAAAACAGCATGGCAAGAGGTATGGTGTGTTCTTCTTTGACCAATTATAGATGCCAGGTGCTATAGACTGAATATTTGTGTCCCCCCACGCTCCCCCAAATTCATCTGTTGAAATCCTAACATCCAATGTGATGGCATTAGGAGGTGGGGGCTTTGGTGGGTGATCGGGTCATAAGAGCAGGGCCCTCATTAATGAGATTGGTGCCATTACAGACAAGACCCCAGAGAGCTCTCTTGCTCTTTCTGCCACATGAGGACATTATGAGAAGATGACCATCCATGAACCAGGAAGGGGGCCTCACCAGACACCAAATCTGCCAGTGCCTTGATCTTGGACTTCCAGCCTCCAGAGCTGTAGGAAATAAATTTCTGTGGTTTACAAGCCATCCATTCTATGGTGTTTTGTTATAGCAGCCTGAACAGACTATGACAGAAAATTGGTACTGGGAAGTGGGGTGCTACAGTAACAAACACCTAAACATGTGGAAGTGGCTTTGGAACTGGGTGATGGGTAGAGGCTGAAGAGTTTTGAGGTGCCTAATGGAAAAACCGTACATTGGCATGAACAAATGGTGAAGGGTGATTCTGGGAGAGCTCAGAAAGAAATTCAGAGGGCTGTAGAGAAAGCCACAATCTTCTTAGAGGATACCTGAGAATATTGTTGGAAATATGACAGTGAAGGCCATTCTGGGGAGATCTCAGACAGAAATGAGGTTATTTCTTGGAAACTGGAGGAAGGGCAATTCTTGTTATCAAGTGGCAAAGAACTTGGATGAATTGTTCACGTTCTAGTGTTTTGTTCCAGTTTCCACATTCCCAACTGGTCCTGTGCCTCTAGCCTTCACCTCTCATCCATCCTACACATTGCTGACAGGATGACCTTTCCAAACTGAATTGTAAGACTTTCGGCTTCAGAGCCTTGAGCGACTCTTCACTGCCATTATTATGACTTTGCCCTGGTCTTGTGCTCTAGTCTCCTCTCTCTCCATATCCCTCAATGTTTTCCTTGTTATTCTGCTATTTTGAATAAGTTCTCAGAATGCATCATGTTATCTAATGTCTCTGCGACTTTGATCATGCTGTTTCCTCTCCTAGAATTCTCTTCCCGTCCTTCCTTGCCTTACTAACTCTTTTATGTTCCTTAAGAATTCATTTAAATGCCACCACCCTCAGGAAGTCCTCCCTTATCATCCCACACTGAATTAAGTATCTTTGCTTAGTTCTATTTCTTCTAGAATCCTCTTCTAGTGCCATGATTAAATTTATATCATACTACTTCTTGATCTGCTATGTAAATACTGTTTTTTTCAGAGCATGTACAATGTATCAGGCACCATGCTAAACCGAACTGGTAAAGTGGTGATTAATAAAAACAGTTCTTGCCTATATGCTCATAGACCAAAGAGAAGACAGACATGCAGTAATTGTAAGTGCTCCAAAAGAGAACTAACAGGAAGACCTAGGGGATCAGGAATCTTTAGGCTCAGACATTTCTGTATACTCCATTCCCATGAGTTCCATGATGGAAAACTCTTTATATCATGAGGCAGCAGATTAAATTTTTAGACTGTTATATTTTTTCTTTTATTTATCTGGAAAATCTCTCTCTAAAATTTTTACTCATTGTTCCTAGATATGCTCTGGAGGTGCTCAGGATAAACTCACTCTTCTTCTATATAGGAGCCCTTCAAATATTTTAAGATAAGTTATATGGCCCTGTGTATATCTTATATTGGGCAGGAGTGGATGGGGTGGAGCGGGGTGGTTAAATATTCCCATTCCTTCAAAGTAAGAAGAAAAAAGCATTTGTACAAGAGGTAGTATCTGACTACCAGTTAAAGGTGGTGGATTGAACACAAGCACTCACCTTTGCTACCTCTCCAAACCTCACTCAAATGACCATAAAGGATTTTTAAAAAGGCATAAATATCTCATATTCAAACAGAATGAGGGAGAACACAACAACAAAGTATTTTGGAAGCTGGAGAGTAGATGGATGATAAGTCCTCACTTGTCATAATCAGATTATATCCACGAAAGCAGAACCATGAACAGGAAGTGGAGGAAGTCTAGAAGTGAGCCATCTTGCACACAGACCTCCATCTCAGAGGCACAGGGATTGGCAGTATCATGAATATTAAGCATACCTTTTCATTCCAATGTTTTGATATCTGGGGCCTTATTGATCATGGGGAAGCTGTACCTCCCAGAACCAGCCAATTCCTGGAGATAATAAAGTCCCCCTTTTGGTGTGCTTTTCATGTGCAAACCAACCATTCCAGAGCCCACACTCCCCCACCCCCCCTTCTATTATCCCAGGGCCAGGTACCAAGCAACTAGGGACAGCCACTATGCCACAAAGCCTGCTGAAATTATTCAAAATACCCACTCCTTAACCTGCTCACCCTGCCTCTCCCATTCCTCCCATGAAAACCACAATAAAGGCTCTGCCTATATTTCCCCATCACTCCCTCTGCCTTCTGACCAACCTGGTACTTCCCTGTGAGGCTCTGTAGGGTGTGGCCTTCTCCTCCTCTCAGGAACTGTGAGTAACAAACTAACTTTCCTATGGCAGTTTCCTCCTGAGATGTTGGCCTCACAATATATTTGAGTAATAATAAAACCTAAAATTTAAAACGCCAGGGATCTCTGAAAAAGAAGGTAAAACAGGAGGATTTTTGGAGTTTGCATAAGAAGCAGTTAGATACTCCAGTTCTCCTTTGCTGTTCCCCCACCCCTTGCCTGCCACCATGCATAGCTGGTCAACTGCTCCTCCCCCATGACAGTGGAAAGTTTGTTTACTTTCTTTTTTAAAAAAATTTTATTTATTTATTTATTTTTTGGCTGCATTGGGTCTTTGTTGCTGCACGTGGGCTTTTCTCCAGTTGTGGTGAGCAGGGGCTACTCTTCGTTGCGGTGCGCAGGCTTCTCATTGAGTGGCTTCTCTTGTTGCAGAGCACGGGCTCTAGGCACACAGGCTTCAGTAGTTGTGGCACTCAGGCTCAGTAGTTGTGGCTCACGGGCTCTAGAGCACAGGCTCAGTAGTTGTGGTGCACGGGCTTAGCTGCTCCATGGCATGTGGGATCTTCCTGGAGCAGGGCTCGAACCCGTGTCCCCTGCATTGGCAGGAGGATTCTTAACTGCTGCACCACCAGGGAAGCCCCCTGTTTACTTTCTGAGCAAAGGTGAACTAAAGTGAGCACAAGGCCCCACCAGGAGTGAGAATACCACACCAAAAACAAGAGTAAGAAGTGCAAGTCTACATATGAAGAGAGAAATCCTAGGTCCACTCAGCTCCAAGATCAGTTGCAAACAGGCTTAGAGCCCCCAAGTAGAACATTGGATACATTTTCTCTGGAACTCTAAGAAGCTCAAAAAAAAAGCCCTAAATATACTGATAATTGGGGGTCGCTCCCAAGTCCCCTCAGCTGGATCACCCTATAGTGAAGCCCACCAGTTGACAAGTCCTGCCCATGCACACAGAGCTTCAACTTGGGCTTGAATGCTTCACTCTTAGTTGGAGTGAATAGACAAGGATTCCAAACATGAGTAAAGTCTCCAACATCAAAGACAGAGACAGAATCCAAGTTTAAGCTAGAATGTAGAGAAAATAGAAACTAAGAGAGAGGAAAAGTTTAAAAAAAACCCCAACTCATTAAAATCTGCAGATATAAGGAAAAAATAATACATCCATGAAATAAGACTAGATGCATAGAAAAAGGAAAATTATGAGAACAAAAAAGAATTCTTGGAAACTTAAAATATGATAATGGAAAATAAAAATCCCAACAAAAGGATTGAAAGGTAAATTTGAGGAAACCTCCTAGAAAGTAGAATAAAAATGGAAAGAGATATAAAATGGGAGAGAACAGATAAGGAAATTAGAGGATCAATCCAGGTTCAATCCAACATCCATAAAACAAGAGCTCCAGAAAGACTGGAGCAAGAGACTAGAGGTGAAGAAATTATCAAAGAAATAACCCAAGAAAAGTTTGCATAATGGAAGGATCCGATATTACAGATTTCTCATCAATTGTGCCATGTCCCCAGCACAACTGATGAGAAAAGCCCATCATCATGAAATTTCAGAATATTTGGGACAAAGAGACCTTAAAGGTTTTCAGAAAGAAAAACCATCACATACAAGGGATCAGGGATGAGAAGGCCTCAGGCTTCCCAGCAGAAACACAGGGAACCAGACAACAATGAAGAAGGATCTTTAAATTTCTGAAGGTAAATAATTTCTGACCGAGGATTTTTCACCAAGCCAAACCATCTAATAAACATGAAGGTAAAATCAAAACATTTTATTTTTTAAAAAATTTATTTTAGGGCTTCCCTGGTGGCGCAGTGGTTGAGAGTCCGCCTGCCGATGCAGGGGACATGGGTTCGTGCCCCAGTCCGGGAAGATCCCACATGCCACGTGGAGCGGCTGGGCCTGTGAGCCCTGGCTGCTGAGCCTGCACGTCTGGAGCCTGTGCTCCGCAATGGGAGAGGCCACAACAGTGAGAGGCCCGCGTACCGCAAAAAAAAAAAAAAAAAAAAATTTATTTTACTGAAATATAGTTGATTTACAATGTCGTGTTAATTTCTGCTATACAGTAAAGTGATTCAGCTATACATATATATACATTCTTTTTTATATTCTCTTCCACTATGCTTTATCACAGGATATTGAATATAGTTCTGTGTGCTATACAGTAGGACCTTGTTGATTATCCATCCTATATATAATAGCTTGCACCTGCTAACCCCAAACTCTGAATCCATCCCTCCCCTACACCCTCCCCACTCTGGCAACCACAAGTTTGTTCTCTATGTCTATGAGTCTGTTTTTCAGATAAGTTCATTTGTGTCATACTTTAGCTTCCACATATAAGTGATATCATATGGTATTTGTTTTTCTCTTTCTGACTTACTTCACTTAGTATGATCATCTCTAGGTCCATCCATGTTGCTGCAAATGGCATTATTTCATTCTTTTTTATGACTGAGTAGTATTCCATTGTGTGTGTATATATATATATATATATATATATATATATATATATATACACACACACACACCACATCTTCTTTATCCATTTATCTGTTGATGGACATTTATCTTGTTTCTGTGTCTTGGCTATTGTAAATAGTGCTGCTATGAACATAGGGGTGCATATCACTTTTTGAATTGATATGACAACTCTATTTTTAGTTTTTCTGATGAGCCTCCATACTGTTTTCCATAGTGGCTGCACCAATTTACATTCCCACCAGCAATGTAGGAGGGTTTCCTTTTCTCCACACCCTCTCCAACGTTTGTTATTTGTAGACTTTTTAATGATGGCCATTCTGACTGGTGTGAGGTGGTACCTCATTGTATTTTTGATTTATATTTGTCTAATAATTAGTGATGTTGAGCATCTTTTCATGTGCCTATTGGCCATCTGTGTGTCTTCTTTGGAGAAATGTCAATTTAGGTCTTCTGCCCACTTTTCTATTGAGTTTTCTGGTTTTTTGTTATTGAGTTGTATGAGCTGCTTGTATATTTTGGAAATTAAGCTCTTGTTGGTAGCATCATTTGCAAATATTTTCTCCCAGTCTGTAGGTTATATATTTGTTTTGTTTATGGTTTCTTTTGCTGTACAAAAGATTGTACATTTGATTAGGTCCCATTTGTTTTTAAATCAAAACATTTTTAGGCATACAAGTTCTCAAAAAATTATCTTCTATACACATTTGCTCAGGAAGCTAATGGAGAAAATACTTTATGAAAATGAAAGAGTAAGCAATGAAAGGGGAACATACAGGATCCAAGAAATGGGGATCAGCACAGGTGAGAGGTAAGGAAGAGCCCAGGCCAGCAGCTGTGGGACAGAGAGAGCAGCCAAACTGGTAGAAGAGGGAGAGGCAAGAAGGGCTGTCTCCAAGGAGATAAAACTGATGGAGTACAAAACAAGTCTGAAAAACATGTTGAGAGAAGACATATTTCTAGAAAAGGGTTTAGGATAAATTAAGATACATAGAAAACTAAGTAAATGACAAAACAAATACCAGAAAAACAAAAGTTGTACAAGAAAGGAAACATAATCACACTACATGGCTCAGCAATGAAAAACATTTCACAGTCATGGCAATGTAAATACTGACTACTGATCTAATCAAAAGATGAGGTGATAATACATTATATTATGAGGAAGGAGGTGACATATAAATAAATATGTGTGGGTGTAGGGGGCAGTAAATGTATAAGAGAACCATGTTCTCACCTTCCATAAGAGGAAGTTGACAGATATGTAAAACTGAAAAATTTTTTAAAAAGTAATTGACCAAGTACAGAAATATAGTTATAAATACTAAAAGAAACAGAGAAAAGGATTGAAAATTAGTCCTTTGGGAACAAGAATTGGGAAGAAAGCACATGAAGCATCTTTTTTTTTTCTATTTGTATTTATTTATTTATTTAACATCTTTATTCGAGTATAATTGCTTTACAATGGTGTGTTAGTTTCTGCTTTATAACAAAGTGAATCAGTTATACATATACATATGTTCCCATATCCCTTCCCTCTTGCAGCTCCCTCCTTCCCACCCTCCCTATCCCACCCCTCTAGGTGGTCACAAAGCACGGAGCTGATCTCCCTGTGCTATGTGGCTGCTTCCCACTAGCTATCTATTTTACATTTGGTAGTGTATATAGGTCCATGCCACTCTCTCACTTTGTCACAGCCTACCATTTCCCCTCCCCATATCCTCAAATCCATTCTCTAGTAGGTCTGGGCCTTAATTCCTGTCTTGCCCCTAGGTTCTTCATGACCATTTTTTTATTTTTAGATTCCATATGTATGTGTTAGCGTATGGTATTTGTTTTTCTCTTTCTGACTTACTTCACTCGGTATGGCAGACTCTAGGTCCATCCACCTCACTACAAATAACTCAATTTCATTTCCTTTAGGGCTGAGTAATATTCCATTGTATATATGTGCCACATCTTCTTTATCCATTCATCTGATGTTGGACACTTAGGTTGCTTCCATCTACTGGCTATTATAAATAGAGCTGCAATGAACATTTTGGTACATGACTCTTTTTGAATTATGGTTTTCTCAGGGTATATGCCCAGTAGTGGGATTGTTGGGTCAGATGGTAGTTCTACTTTTAGTTTTTCAAGGAACCTCCATACTGTTCTCCATAGTGGCTGTATCAATTTACATTCTCACCAACAGTGCAAGAGGGTTCCTTTTTCTCCACACCCTCTCCAGCATTTATTGTTTGTAGATTTTTTGATGATGGCCATTCTGACCGGTGTGAGATGATATCTCATTGTAGTTTTAATTTGCATTTCTCTAATAATTAATGATGTTGAGCATTCTTTCATATGTTTGTTGGCAATCTGCATATCTTCTTTGGAGATGTCTATATAGGTCTTCTGCCCACTTTTGGATTGGGTTGTTTGTTTTTTTGATATTGAGCTGCATGAGCTGCTTGTAAATTTTGGAGATTAATCCTTTGTCAGTTGCTTCATTTGCAAATATTTTCTCCCATTCTGAGGGTTGTCTTTTCGTTTTGTTTATGGTTTCCTTTGCTGTGCAAAAGCTTTTCAGTTTCATTAGGTCCCATTTGTTTATTTTTGTTTTTATTTTCATTTCACTAGGAGGTGGGTCAAAAAGGATCTAGCTGTGATTTATGTCATAGAGTGTTCTGCCTATGTTTTCCTCTAAGAGTTTTATAGTGTCTGGCCTTACATTTAGGTCTTCAATCCATTTTGAGTTTATTTTTGTGTATAGTGTTACAGAGTGTTCTAATTTCATTCTTCTACATGTACCTGTCCAGTTTTCCGAATATCTCTTATTGAAGAGGCTGTATTTTCTCCACTGTATATTCTCGCCTCCATTATCAAAGGTAAGGTGACCATATGTGCGTGGGTTTAGCTCTGGGTTTTCTATCCTGTTCCATTGATCTATATTTCTGTTTTTGTGCCAGTACCATATTGTCTTGATTACTGTAGCTTTGTAGTATAGTCTGAAGTCAGGGAGCCTGATTCCTCCAGCTCCGTTTTTCTTTCTCAAGATTGCTTTGGCTATTCAGGGCCTTTTGTGTTTCCATACAAATTGTCAAATTTTTTGTTCTAGTTCTGTGGAAAATGCCAGTGGTAGTTTGATAGGGATTGCATTGAATCTGTAGGTTGCTTTGGGTAGTATGGTCATTTTCATAGTGTTGATTCTTCCAGTACAGGAACATGGTATATCTTTCCATCTGTTTGTGTCATCTTTAATTTCTTTCATCAGTGTCTTATAATTTTCTGCATACAGTTCTTTTGTCTCCTTAGGTAGGTTTATTCCCAGATATTTTATTCTTTTTGCTGCAATGGTAAATGGAAGTGTTTTCTTAATTTCACTCTCAGATTTTTCATCATTAGTGTATAGGAATGCCAGAGATTTCTGTGCATTAATTTTGTATCCTGCTACTTTATCAAATTCACTGATTAGCTCTAGTAGTTTTCTGGTAGCATCTTTAGGAGTCTCTATGTATAGTATCATGTCCTCTGCAAACAGGGACAGCTTTACTTCTTCTTTTCCGATTTGGATTCCTTTTATCTCTTTTTCTTCTCTGATTGCTGTGGCTAAAATTTCCAAAACTATGTTGAATAATAGTGGTGAGAGTGAACAACCTTGTCTTGTTCCTGATCTTAGTGGAAATGGTTTCAGTTTTTCACCATTGAGGATGGTGTTGGCTGTGGGTTTGTCATATATGGCCTTTATTATGTTGAGGAAAGTTCTCTCTATGCCTACGTTCTGGAGGGTTTTTATCATAAATGGGTGTTGAATTTTGTCAAAAGCTTTATCTGCATCTATTGAAACGATCATATGGTTTTTCTCCTTCAATTTGTTAATATGGTGTGTCACATTGATTGATTTGCATATATTGAAGAATCCTAGCATTCCTGGGATAAACCCCACTTGATCATGGTGTATGATGCTTTTAGTGTGCTGTTGGATTCTGTTTGCTAGTATTTTGTTGAGGATTTTTGCATCTATGTTCATCAGTGATATTGGCCTGTAGTTTTCTTTCTTTGTGACATCCTTGTCTGGTTTTGGTATCAGGGTGATGGTGGCCTTGTAGAATGAGTTTGGGAGTGTTCCTCCCTCTGCTATATTTTGGAAGAGTTTGAGAAGGATAGGTGTTAGCTCGTCTCTAAATGTCTGCTAGAATTCGACCGTGAAGCCATCTGGTCCTGGGCTTTTTTTTGTTGGAAGATATTTAATCACAGTTTCAGTTTCATTGCTTGTGATTGGTCTGTTCATATTTTCTATTTCTTCCTGGTTTAGTCTCGGAAGTTTGTGCATTTCTAAGAATTTTTCCATTTCTTCCAGGTTGTCCATTTTATTGGCATAAAGTTGCTGTGGTAATCTCTCATGATCCTTTGTATTTCTGCAGTGTCCATTGTTACTTCTTTTTCATTTCTAATTCTATTGAATTGAGTCTTCTCCCTTTTTTTCTTGTTAAGTCTGGCTAGTGGTTTATCAATTTTGTTGATCTTCTCGAAGAACCAGCTTTTAGTTTTATTGATCTTTGCTATCATTTCCTTCATTTCTTTTTCATGTATTTATGATCTGATCTTTATGATTTCTTTCCTTCTACTAACTTTAGGGTTTTTTTTTGTCCTTCTTTCTCTAATTGATTTAGGTGTAAGGTTAGGTTGTTTATTTGAGATGTTTATTGTTTGTTAAGGTAGGATTGTATTGCTATAAACTTCCCTCTTAGAACTGCTTTTGCTGCATCCCATAGGTTTTGGGTCATTGTGTTTTCATTGTCATTTGTTTCTAGGTATTTTTTGATTTCCTCTTTGATTTCTTCAGTGATCTCTTCGTTATTAAGTAGTGTATTGTTTAGCCTCCATGTGTTTGTATTTTTTACAGATTTTTTCCTGTAATTGATATCTAGTCTCATAGTGTTGTGGTTGGAAAAGATACTTGATACGATTTTAGTTTTCTTAAATTTACCAAGGCTTGATTTGTGACCCAAGATATGATCTATCCTGGAGAATGTTCCATGAGTACTGCAGAAGAATGTGTATTCTGTTGTTTTTGGATGGAATGTCCTATAAATATCCATTAAGTCCATCTTGTTTAATGTATCATTTAAAGCTTGTATTTCATTATTTATTTTCATTTCGGATGATCTGTCCATTGGTGAAAGTGGGGTGTTAAATTCCCCTACCATGATTGTGTTACTGTCGATTTCCCCTTTTATGGCTGTTAGTATTTGCCTTATGTATTGAGGTGCTCCTATTTTGGGTACGTATTTACAATTGTTATATCTTCTTCTTAGACTGATCCCTTGATCATTATGTAGTGTCCTTCTTTGTCTCTTGTAATAGGCTTTATTTTAAAGTCTATTTTTTCTGATATGAGAATTGCTACTCCAGCTTTCTTTTGATTTCCATTTGCATGGAATATCTTTTTCCATCCCCTCACTTTCAGTCTGTATGTGTCACTAGGTCTGAAATGGGTCTCTTCTAGACAGCATATATATGGGTCTTGTTTTTGTATCCATTCAGCCAGTCTGTGCCTGTTGGTTGGGCATTTAGTCCATTTACACTTAAGGTAATTATTGATATGTACGTTCCTATTACCATTTTCTTAATTGTTTTGGGTTTGTTACTGTAGGTCTTTCCCTTCTCTTGTGTTTCCTGCCTAGGGAAGTTCCTTTAACATTTGTTGTAGAGCTGATTTGGAGGTGCTGAATTCTCCTAGCTTTTGCTTGTCTGTAAAGTTTTTAATTTCTCCATCAAATCTGAATGTGATCCTTACTGGGTAGAGTAATCTTGGTTGTAGGTTTTCCTCCTTCATCACTTTAAATATGTCCTGCCACTCCCTTCTGGCTGGCAGAGTTTCTGCTGAAAGATCAGCTGTTAACCTTATGGAGTTTCCCTTATATGTTGTTTGTTGTTTTTCCCTTGCTGCTTTTAATTTTTTTTCTTTGTATTTAATTTTTGATTGTTTGATTAATATGTGTCTTGGCATGTTTCTCCTTAGATTTATCCTGTATGGGACTCTCTGTGCTCTCTGGACTTGATTAACTATTTCCTTTCCCATATTAGGGAAGTTTTCAACTATAATCTTTTCAAATATTTTCTCAGTCCCTTTCTTTTTCTCTTCTTCTTCTCAACCCCTATAATTCAAATGTTGGTGCATTTAGTGTTGTCTCAGAGGTCTCTGAGACTGTCCTCAATTCTTTTCATTCTTTTTTCTTTATTCTGCTCTGCAGTAGTTATTTCTACTATTTTATCTTCCAGGTCACTTATCCGTTCTTCTGCCTCAGTTATTCTGCTATTGATCCCTTCTAGAGAATTTTAAATTTCATGTACTGTGCTGTTCATTACTGTTTGTTTGCTTTTTAGTTCTTTGAGGTCCTTGTTAAATGTTTCTTGTATATTCTCTATTCTATTTCCAGGATTTTGGATCATCTTTACTATCATTATTCTGAATTCTTTTTCAGGTAGACTGTCTATTTTTCTTCATTTGTTAGGTCTGGTGGGTTTTTACCTTGCTCCTTCATGTGCTGTGTGTTTTTCAGTCTTTTCATTTTGCTTACCTTAGTGTGTTTGGGGTCTCTTTTTCGCAGCCTGCTGGTTCGCAATTCCCGTTGTTTTTGGTGTCTATCCCCAGTGGCTAAAGTTTGTTCAGTGGGTTGTGTAGGCTTCCTGGTGGAGGGGAGTAGTGCCTGTGTTCTGCTGGATGAAACTGGATCTTGTCTTTCTGGTGGGCAGGTCCACGTCTTGGTGTGTGTTTTGGGGTGTCTGTGGCCTTATTATGATTATAGGCAGCCTCTCCGCTAATGGATGGGGTTGTGTTCCTGTCTTGCTAGTTGTTTGGCATAGGGTGTCCAGCACTATACCTTGCTGGTCGTTGAGTGAAGCTGGGTCTTGGCGTTGAGATGGAGATCTCTGGGAGATTTTTGCCATTTGATATTACATGGTGCCAGGAGGTCTCTTGTGGACCAGTGTCCTGAACTTGGCTTTACCACCTCAGAGGTACAGCCCTGATGCCTAGCTGGAGCACCAAGAGCCTTTCATCCACATGGCTCAGAATAAATGGGACAAAAGAAAGAAAGAGAAAGAAAGGAAGAAAGGAAGAAAGGAAGAAAGAAAGAAAAGGAAGGAAGGAAGGAAGGAAGGAGATAAAATAAAATAAAGTAAAAGAAAATAAAGTTATTAAAATAAAAAATAATTATTAAGAAAAAAAAGTTTTAAGTAATAAAGAAACAAAAAACAACAACAACAAAAATGGACAGACAGAACCCTAGGACAAATGGTTAAAGCAAAGCTATACAGACAAAATCACACAGAAGCATACACATACATAGTCACACAAAAGGAAAAAGGGAAAAAAAAAAATCTTTGCTCCCAAAATCCACCTCCTCAATTTGGGATGATTTGTTGTCTATTCAGGTATTCCACAGATGCAGGGTACAACAAGTTGATTGTGGAGCTTTAATCCACTGCTTCTGAGGCTGCTGGGAGAAATTTCCCTTTCTCTTCTTTGTTCACACAGCTCCCGGGGTTCAGCTTTGGATTTCGCCCCGCCTCTGCGTGTAGGTCGCCTGAGGGCCTCTGTTCCCCACTCAGACAGGAGTGGGTTAAAGGAGCAGCTGATTTGGGGGCTCTGGCTCACTCAGGCCGGGGGGAGGGAGGGGTATGCAGCGCAGGGCGAGCCTGCGGCGGCAGAGACCAGTGTGACTTTGCACCAGCCTGAGGCATGCCGTGTGTTCTCCTGGGGAAGTTGTCCCTGGATCACGGGACCCTGGCAGTGACGGGCTGCACACGCTCCGGCAGGGGAGGTGTGGAGAGTGACCTGTGCTCGCACACAGGCTTCTTGGCGGCTGCAGCAGCAGCCTTAGCGTCCCATGCCCGCCTCTGGGGTCCGCGCTGACAACCGTGGCTCACGCCCGTCTCAGGAGCTCCTTTAAGCGGCGCTGTTAATCTCCTCTCCTGGTGCACCAGGAAACAAAGAGGCAAGAAAACGTCTCTTGCCTCCTTCGGCAGGTCCAGACTCTTTCCCGGACTCCCTCCCGGCTAGATGTGGCGCACTAGCACCTTCAGGCTGTGTTCACACAGCCAACCCCAGTCCTCTCCCTGGGATCTGACCTCCGAAGCCCGAGCCTCAGCTCCCAGCCCCCACCCGTCCCAGCGGGTGAGCAGACAAGCCTATTGGGTTGGTGAGTGCTGGTCGGCACCGATCCTCTGTGCGGGAATCTCTCCGCTTTGCCCTCCGTACCCTTGTTGCTGCACTCTCTTCCGTGGCTCCAAAGCTTCCCCCTCACCACCCCCGATCTCCACCAGTGAAGGGGCTTCCTAGTGGGGAAACCTTTCCTCCTTCACAGCTCCCTCCCACTGGTGCAGGTCCCATCCCTATTCTTTTGTCTCTGTTTTTTCTTTTGCCCTACCCAGATACGTGGGGAGTTTCTTGCCTTTTGGGAGGTCTGAGGTCTTCTGCCAGCATTCAGTAGGTGTTCTATAGGAGCAGTTCCACGTGTAGATGTATTTCTGATGTATTTGTGGAGAGTAAGGTGATCTCCGTTACTCTTCCGCCATCTTGAAGCTCCTCCCCTCTATTTGTATAGCACATGAAGATTTTGCATTACTGTTTTTCACAGTAAACTTTGTGGAACTGTTTAATTTTTTTAAAGTTTTATTTATTTATCTATTTTTGACTGTGTTGGGTCTTCGTTTCTGTGTGAGGGCTTTCTCTTGTTGCGGCGAGTGGGGGCCACTCTTCATCGCGATGCGTGGGCCTCCCACTGTCGTGGCCTCTCTTGCGGAGCACAAGCTCCAGACGCGCAGGCTTAGTAGTTGTGGCTCACAGGCCTAGTTGCTCCGCGGCATGTGGGATCTTCCCAGACCAGGGCTCGAACCTGTGTCCCCTGCATTGGCAGGCAGATTCTCAACCACTGCGCCACCAGGGAAGCCCAGAACTGTTTAATTTTTAAAACTATGACTATATAAGCTCATAAAGATAAAATTACATTAAAATTTCTTTGTAAACTGTAAAGCAACAGATAAAGACTATCATTATTAATCATAATATTAATAATAAACTGTTTCTTCAGTTGGTTTGAGACAATAATTATGCTGATTAAATGAGATCATATACATTAATGTCTGGAACACTGCTTGGCACATAATACCAGATCAATAAATAAAGATTTCTTTCTTCTATACCTCTAAATCAAAATACCTAAAAGCTTTCCTCATATCAAAATATATTAAAAGCCTTTATTAAAGCAGTAGTAATTTCCTGCCTGTAAAATATAGTTGTGTTAACAAATACAAAATTTTAAAAAGAAAAGAGAAAAAATTGAGATGTTTTATTTTTTTTGATCTGCCAACAAATATTCCTTGAAAGAATTATCATAATATAAATTATTTTTTAAAGCAATAATTTAATACTGAAAAATTATAGTTCTGTAGATACAAAATGGAAATTAAATAACTTACAATTGACTTAAATTGTTTCATGTTTTCCCAAACCAATATGATGGTTACCAAATGAAATGGAAAAACATAAAATCAAAAGGAAAAACATGCCAGTTAATCATAGCATAATTTTTTTCCTAATATGGTATAAACAATTTTAAAGTTCTTACTGTATGACATCTTAGGGTGTGTATTTTCTCAACTCTCAGAGGAAGATTAGTAACATATCATGTGCCTGTTTTTTTGTTTAACCAAGTTGCTACCCAGACTTTGTTTAGAGCCCTGAAAAGTCCAGGCTCCTTACATTGCAATTAAGCGATGATGTGATCTGACCTGGATTTGTATATGAAGTAATCACAAGCCATCTCATAGGTAGAGTTTTGTGTTTCAGGAATGAATTCTCATGGAAAAGAAGACCTTTCTAGAAATTCTGTTTTAAATGGTTTTGGGGAATTTCATAGACATCCTCAAACAATATGGTATTACTTGTTCCCCAATTTGGTATCAACTATCAATACCACTTATTAAGGCTAGGCACCTGTAATATATATACAAGAGAGTCTTAGATGGTTCCTAATGTCCACTCTCATCTGCAATCTACAATTCATCATTTCACATTTTCACACTTTCCGAATGTCAATATTACACAGCCTCTTAAAATACAGATAGTGAAAAATGCAAAGAATGATGGCAGATTAGGCCTTGATTCAGTTTTTAGGCTCATAATCTATTTCTTTCTAGATCATTTGAATCTAGCTAATATAATGTGGAAACACGGATACCTCGATTGGTTAAGAAGACTTTCCCAGCCTCCCCAATCCTCCCAGTTATATTCTTTTCTTCCACGTGTTTATTAAGGTTGAATGTTAACACATATTTATGTGATTCTTTTATTTCATTATTCTCACCCACTAGACTATAAGTTCCCTAAAGAGAAGCATCTCATCTTTTTTTCTGGTTCAGAATTGTAACCCAGTGTTTGGCAATGTGCCTGGCACATGGTAGATTTTCCACAAATGTTTATTGAATGAATCAACAAGGTACATTGTAATTGGAAAAGTCACTTCACCCCAACAGAAATCACTGTCATGGAAACAAACAAACAAACAAACAGATTCTACCACTAAAATTCTCCCACGATGACTTTGGACTTTGTTGCCAAGAGGCATGTTTGCCCCCGAGCATAGTGGGGTCAACTTGTGGCTGGTACACTTTGGTGGAAAAATTGCATAGGGACTGATGAAGAGGATTAAGAAGGTTGCTCCAGGACCATTGCCAAGCACCCCACACCCTGAAGACAGCTTCCATACCTGAACTGTGATATATGCACCCCCAGGGCTTACTAGGCATTGGCTCAGAGATAACACATAACCCCACTTCCTTCCAGCCCATCTGAGCAGAAGGCTGGGGAAGAGGGAGAGGGGCCATGGGGTCAGGGGTGGCACCCTGGTGAGAGGACACCCTTTCTGTGATGGGGGAGATGCTGCTCACCCTCCCTCCCAAACAAGGCAGTTGGAGTGCTAACAAAATGGTTCAGAAAGATCGAGGGTGCCTGCAAAGAAGGGAGGGTACTGTTGATGTGCCCTGCTCCCAGCTGAATGAGGAAAGGGAAGTGGTGGTGAGTTTGCGGGATGAGAGATGGAAGGGCAGAGGTGCAGCCTGCATGCCTATCATCTGGTGTTGCAAGGATTCATGGGTTTACAACAGGTGAAGTGAACAATGCTGAAGGGGGCTGGGCTGGAGCCATCTTGATGGTACCCTGCCCCCCTGCCCCACCCACCACCCCAACACCAGAGGGCAGCTGGTTGGTAAGGGGGCTGTAGCAGCCAGTTAATATCAGGAGAGGGGTGCGGGGGTGCAGGCAGGGATGATAAACCAGAGCCAGGCCTCACACCTCACACATCTTTTGGGAATCCTGTAGCCAGAGGTCTCCTGGAGCGCTACAAATAATTCACACTGAGGACACAATGGGTCAGTGCTAGTTTGAGAAAAAAGCTAGTAAAAATCCAGGCTCCCAATATCATATTCAGTTCAGATCTTGTAAATTCTGAGAAGTAAGGTTGTACAAACAGAAAAGTAATTGTGGAATAAGCTTCTTGTAAATACGACCTGCCCGAGACACTCCGACCTACTTCTTAGCAGCTCTGTTGAGGAATTTACTGGAAGGCAAGTTGAATTCACCACGCTGACCAGCCACAATTCCATCCTCACCCATTCTGGTGCAGCAGCTGTACAGGTGTGCCTTGCTCTTGGCTATAGTAGTACTCATGAATAACTGCTGGTAAGTAAAATTTATTAAATCATATCGTAATTTCAGTATAACAAAGGAGTTTTTTCTTTACTAGAAACCTGTAATGAATTCATTGTTTAAAGTTTATAATAATCACACTAATTTATAACCAGAGCCTGGATTTTCTTATATTTTAGGATTAGTGTGATAACCAGCATGAGATTCCTGCTGCATTACTTTACAGCTGATCACTGGACTTGTCTCTTGCAACTGTTTTATATTTCTTAGCAATATTAGTGGAAAAGAGGTTGTTAACTTGAGGATAAATTGCTTTCTATAAGTCAGGATACTTAGCTGCAAGCAACAGATACTTTAAGATCTTATTTAAGAAAAATAATTCATTAAATGAACATTAAGTAGTTCTTAGAATCTCTGAGAGGTTGCGGAAGCAAGGTTTGGAGTCTACAAAGCCAGAAAACAAACCCTGTAGATCATGTAAGAAATGGGCGTCATGAAGGTATACTCTCCCTTCTGGGCAGACATTGCAAATTCCACTGCTGATCTTATCAGGACGCAGAACTAGACGCAGTTTCCAGCACTGCTGCTGTTGCTCACATTAGTGTCCTGACCAACTGTGGCCACTGCTTTCACCACATCTGTCACTGGAATGGACCCGATGTGGACACTGCCTCTAGCTGTCCTTAGCTGTGGATTCAAAGTCTGGGGGAAGTAGATCTGGTTGGCAGAGCCTAGCTCACGTACTTGTGCTCTAGCAGCAAGAGAGGCTGGGAAAGTGGAACGCAGCACTTTTAACTTCTATAGTGGGAGTGGCTCTACCCTGTAAGGGGTGGGGGACTCCCAACCCATAGAAGGAGAACCGGCAGAATATGTATGGTGTACGTGTTGGGCTTGAGATGTGTATTGGAAATTCAGGTGGAGTTATTGAATAGGCAGTTGTGTCCAGAGTTCAGGGGAGAGAGGGGGTGAGAAATATGAGAGTCATCATGGTGTAGATGCTATTTAAAGTCATGGGATGGGGCAAGATGACCTAAGGAGTGTGTCTGGATAGAGAACACGGTGGAAATGGGGTTCAGTTCTTGGGGATGAGAGAAAGAACCTGCAAAGGAGCCTATCATCCTAGACTCACATCTCAAGAGTCCTGGAAGCCACTTCAATGTTTCACCAGGAGGAAATGATCAACCATCAAATGTTGGTGAAAAGAGAATTTACAGCAGGGTTACTCCCTAGACTAGGGTCTCAGAAGAACAGAGCCACGCAGCGAGTGGCAGAAGCTAGTGCATCAGTGCCCTGCCTCGTCCCTACCCTTGCAGATGCTGACAGCCCACACGGCCACATCTGCAGGGTGTCTGGGAAACACTCCTATCGATTGGAGCAATTTTCTGCAACCTGGGGAATGATGCTGCTTTGTGTGACATTTCCCCCTTTATCTGGCAACACAAATTCGATTGGCCAATGACACAAAACATTTAATTAAGAGCGTGATTTTCGGGGGCTTCCCTGGTGACGCAGTGGTTGGGAGTCTGCCTGCCGATGCAAGGGACGTGGGTTCGTGCCCCGGTCTGGGAAGATCCCCCATGACGCGGAGCGGCTGGGCCCGTGAGCCATGGCCACTGAGCCTGTGCGTCTGGAGCCTGTGCTCCGCAACGGGAGAGGCCACAGCAGTGAGAGGCCCGCATACCGGAAAAAAAAAAAAAAAAAAAAAAAAAAGAGCGTGCTTTTCTAGCTAGGAGGGCCGTACCGAGGGATGATCTTTGAAGAGCACGGCAGGAGTCTGAGGAAAAATAACACTATTTAAATGTATATTTTTCTTGTTTAGTTAGAAAAGGTAGTGAAGTTTTTTGTCTTGTTTTATTTTATACACCACAACCACTGATAAATTTGTCTAAGGGGACACATTTATAATAAGAAGAGAATGAGTGAAGATAGAAATAACTCACCCAATTCATATTAATAATTAAGAATTGATATAATTAACAAACCATCAAAATCTGTATTTTTAGCTTTCTTGTCACTAACAAGATGGCCCCCTAACTGGGTAAACACTTAGCTGATCAGGAGGGTTTCTCAAAGCCTTGCTGTTGGTTAATACTTGCAAAATTATATATATCAAGAGAGTAGCCAAGATGTCTCGAGCTCACCTCCTCCTCCGGGCACAACCAAATCACAACTACTTACACAAAAATAGCAACTATTGATGAGAAAGACCTGAAGACTAGCAGAAAAGATCTACAACAAAAGACATAAAGAAGGAACCACAACAAGATGGGTAGGAGTGGCAGATACACAGTATAGTCAAGACCCACAGCCCCAGGATAATCATGATTGCTGAGGTTCTCCCCAAGGAGTGAGGGGTCCCAGTCCCACATCGAGTTCCCCAGCCTGGGGTGCCTCACTGGGAAGGCAAGCCCCAAGAATGTCTGGCTTTGAAGGTCAGTGGGACATGCACACAGGAGAGCCAGAGGGCTGTCCATGCAGAATCTCACACACTCCAGGATCTGGGGCAGAAGCAGTAATTTGAAAGGAGCCTGCGTCAGACCCACCTGCTGATCTGGGAGAGCCTCCCAGAGAGGCAGGAGGCAACTGCAGCTCCCCCGGGGACACAGACCCTGGCGGCAGCCATTTTTGGAAGCCCTGGTCAGAGGTCCTGGGCCCCATGTGGATTCAGCAGGAATCCAGGCCACGACTGATGAACACTGTCTGCCAGGGCCGCCAGGAGCATGTTATTAACCTTATCAGTGGCTTCATTTACCTCGGAGTATAACGAATGGGATGAATTAGATTATTTACATAGTATCTTTCAACTCTAATGTCTTATTAGGTAAAGAAAAATTATAGTGGACATTTTCAGGAATGTTTTAAAATATAGGTTTATTTTTACTTAGATATGGCAAGGCCATTAGATCAGGAGATGACTGCCAGTGAAGAGATAATTTGTTATACTCACAGATCCCAAGACAAAGGGGCACGCCCCACCACAGAGACCACATGGTAAAGTATCAGGGTCCATTAGGAGGCAGAGGGAGTAGGGGGAAACCATGGGTAGCTGTCTCTGGGGTGATTGGGGCAGGTGGACAGTGGCCCTGAGTGTGGATGGGCAAGTTGATTACCATCTCTAGGAACAGGCCAGCCCAGGGGGGCAGCCCCTCCAGTGTCGGCACCATCCCAGGTTTCAAAGCAATAAAATACAGAAAATTAGAAGACATGGTTGTTGCAAGGAATTTTTCGGGAAATTAATTCTCTTTTGCGTTTCATTTGGGTAAATACAGTGTCTCTTACTGCTATGAATCTCCTTTTGATTTTAGGGAGAAAATGTGAGCAACAAGCAATAAACTGTTCTTTTCCAAATGGAAGTGTGCTCAGGCATCTGAAAGAGATCTCCCCTGAGACTCCCATATTGTTTTGGCTGTAATAACAGCATTTGGGGGCTGGTTGCCTACTGTTAACAAAAAGTTATTGAATATTTTTAGGATATTACTTACAGTTCACTGTTGAGACTGCCAAATCTGACCAATCAGTTTATAGCTGCCCATCCGGTGATTAGACAACACTATGATCTTCCCTAAAGGGAAAGACAGATAATATCATAGATTATTGCGTCTTATTGCTAGCTTTTTGTGACTTTAAAAAAAAAGGTTCTTTTGCAAAGAAAATCGATCCTTGTTTAACATGGCATCTCCCTCCTTGTTTTTTGAACAACCACATGGAACAATACCTTGTCCTAGTTCTGATTTTGTCTTTAAAATCTCTCAAGACTAATATTCATGGTAGAGAGCATCTGATGGACCTAGTTTGGCTCACCTTGTCCCATCACTGTGATCAGGAGATGAGGAGGAAGTTAGTTCTTCTACATACATCAAAGTTTCATGTCACATGCAGATCAATACCATTAAAATGAAAATGGAAATATTAAAATCAGAAAGAGAGCAGTAAATGTAAGAAACTAATAGAAGGAGCTTTAAGTTAAGCACTGGGATTTCTAGGACCCGACATAAGAAAGGATGTGTGGTAGATAATTAGCTTCAACTTTGTAGTAGCAAGGAAAGAATTGACACTGAATAATTGTCCCTTAGGGCATCCTATCACCTGGGCTGCTTCCTGGTACCTGAAAGTGAGGAAAGCTTAAGCAGAAGCTCCTGTGGGTCCTCATATCCACCTCAAGCCACATCCTAAAGCCTGACCTCTACATCCTTTTAAATATTTTAAAAACTTACTTTATATTCCACACACCTTTGACATGGTAACATTGAGTAAATACTTTGTTGAATTAAATAATTAAATGTGACAACATCTGTTAAGACCTAAGCATAATTGTCAATGAATTATTCTTCCATGTTTTGAATATTAATTTTTGTTCCCTTTTTAACCATACATATGAATAAGGTCACCAGGAACGAATCATGAATAAGCAGAGCAGGTGTTTAGTTATTTTATTATGTAACTTTACAGACACTGTGAAAGCTTTCCTGTTCCACCTCTTTTCAAAAGAATAAAAAATTACTCCCACAGTTCTGGGATGATGTAGAAAATTAAACTGTTAGACATCCAGTTCTTTGGTTTAATGCTACCTCCAGGCTGGCTACACAATCAGCAGGGCCGAGTGCAAAATAAGACTGTGGAGCCCCTTTTTCAAAAAGCAGGGGAAAAGTGCCACTAAAGGAACTAAAATATAATGCTTTTTCCTTTAAAAATGCTTTTATTACTAAAGACAAGCAGGGAAATAGTGATACCTGAGTAACAACATAACTTACAAACTGAAAAATAATGTTTTTGATGTCATAATTTTTTAATACAATAAATAATAACACTTGATAGAATAATATCTTGAATGATTATAAGACTTCTGGCTTGGCTTTCTGCAAATTAATTTACTAGGTCATCAAAATTTACACTTTTAGGGCTTCCCTTGTGGCGCAGTGGTTGAGAGTCCGCCTGCCGATGCAGGGGACACGGGTTCGTGCCCCAGTCCAGGAAGATCCCACATGCCGCAGAGCGGCTGGGCCCGTGAGCCATGGCCGCTGAGCCTGCGTGTCCGGAGCCTGTGCTCCACAACGGGAGAGGCCACAACAGTGAGAGGCCCACGTACCGCAAAAAAAAAAAAAAAAAAAAAAATTTACACTTTTAGCAACTTCATTTTCAACTGGTATAACTGAAAGTAATGTCAGTCACACTCGGCAAATGCAAGATCACACATGATTTTGTTATAATTAAAATTTTTGAGATCTGCTGATGCAACAGTTACTGGAGCTCTTAAGAGTATTTTATAAGCTGTGACGATGTTGGGATACATTTCTGATGAATTATTTTGAAATACAAATTTCAACACATATAGATCTCATCCTTCTCATGGAAAAAAATTTTCTAGCAAGAAACATGTATTTGTATTCATACAAATACATTTTGTGTAAGCCTGAGTGGGAATTTAGTTTTCAATGAGAATTTATACAATGGCATTAAAAAAATTTTTTTATTGAAGTATAATTGTTTTAAAATGTTGTGTTAGGGACTTCCCTGGTGGTGCAGCGGTTAAGAGTCTGCCTGCCAATGTAGGGGACACCGGTTTGATCCCTGGTCCGGGAAGATCCCCCATGCTGTGGAGCAATTAAGCCCATGTGCCACAACTACTGAGCCTGCACTCTAGAGCCTGTGAGCCACAACTACTGAGCCTGCGTGCCACAACTACTGAAGCCCACGCTCCTAGAGCCCCATGCTCTGCAACAAGAGAAGCCACTGCAATGAGAAGCCCGTGCACCGCAACAAAGAGTAGCCCCTGCTCGCCTCAACTAGAGAAAGCCTGTGTGTAGCAACGAAGACCCAATGCAGCCAAAAATAATAAATAAAATAAAATTTATTAAAAAAATAATAAAAAATAAAATGTGCTAGTTTATGCTGTACAGCAAGTGATCCAGTTATACATATATATTCTTTTTCATATTCTCTTCTATTATGGTTTATCACAGGACATTGAATATAGTTCCCTGTGCTATACAGTATGACCTTGTTGTTTATCCATTCTATATATAATAGTTTGCATCTACTAACCCCAAACTCCCAGTCCTTCCCTGTCCCACACCCCTCCCTATTGGCAACCACCAGTCTGTTCTCTATGTCTGAGTCTATTTCTGTTTTGTAGATAAGTTCATCTGTGTCATATTTTAGATTCCATACCTCACACCTCGTTTACAAAGCACGAGTTCAAAAATAAATTATTAATAATTTCAAGACAGTGTGAATCCTTCTGAGAGCGTAGGCCAGGTCCCACAGCCATGAAGCCTAGCCGGCCGACCTCCTGTTATGCTCTATAGATTATTCTAGCTGTCCTCTCTGGAAGTGCACCCGATAACTCATGGGGCTGACTTTGCCTGGGGTGTGGTAACCAAGTAACTAAGTAATCTCAAGAAGCTGCAATAAAGCTCCATTTTCCACCCTCTTAGTCCTGCTCTCCCTGGTTTCAGTTTTGCAGGTTTTTACCTAGATTTTCCTTCTCTAGCTCCGAGAGATTGGCCAGTCTAGGTTCCTGGTTTAGCACAAGTGCTGGGATCTCAGAGCTCCAAGGGATCAAACAATTACTCAGCAAGAACATAACGATCAGGTCCCGTGTCCCTGCATATGTATGGAGGGGGTGGGGTTGGGGGAAAGAGGAGACACCTGCAGTAATTGATGATAAACTGTAGAACATGAATATTCCTGTTTACAGAATACGATGGAACAGAGCACTGAATTTTTAATCCATAATTACAACTTTCAAATTATTGAGAAAGACTAGGTGATTCTTAAGAGTGTCAAGGTAATCACAGAAAACATACAAATCTAGTTCTGGTTTTGTATCAGAGGAGTCCTATTACGTCAGCGGTTGCTCACTTACTATATCACATCTATGGCTATTTATCCTTATATGATATAACTGAACTCTAAAATTGAAAAATTTCTCATAAATTTTTATTTTCTCCTTTTATTTTATTCTAAGATTTTTTTCCAGTAGCTCATTTAAATGTTAAATTGTGTTGCAGAAACCTGCGTTGCTTGTTTGATAGGCCACTTATGCACGAAAAGGTATGACAAGTGTTAAAAAATGATCAAAGTAGACAATTTAGGTAATACAAACTTTAATACTTCATGAAGAGAACAGTCTCCATTCAAAGAACTGCAAAATGGGTGGGTGGGGGTGAAGGCTGGAAGCTTTTACGGGATAAAGAATAGAGAACAAGGAAGAGATGACTAGAAAATATCTGGTTGTCTGGGGTGGGAAGGCCCAGGTTGGCTTGGCCTTTGGTAATTGGCTGACCGGATGCACTGTGTTTCTGGTCACATGGTGCATTTGCAGGGATGCGGGAAAATTATTGAAGTTTTGATTTGCTGACCTTGCCTTTGGCAGGAGCGGCTCTGTCTTGGGCCTAGAAATGTATTTCAACCCAAGTTTTCTTGGTCTGTATTTCAAAGGCATCAATTCTTTTTATTCCTATATAACTTCTTCCCTCTTCAAGTGACAAACAGTAGGAAATTATATGATTTTCTTTCTCCCAGAGGCGTATAGAAAGTGGCTGTGAAACTAGAGATAATGCCATTCTACCTTCGTTAGTGCCTGGGTGGTCTAGGATGTTCATGAGATACAGCTGAAGAGATGCTTCACCCGTGAAGAAAAAGAAACCGCTCATTCCTCTTCTAACCCAGCTGCTACCAACAACTTACCCTGCCAGTCTCTGCTTACCTATGTGATACTTGTTTTGGCAAAAGGGCAGGAGCAAGAGCTGAAGGCAGAGCAGTGATACACCAGCTCAGAAACCAGGAGTGCAATTAACCCTGATGCAGTGGTGCTCATTTACTCAGCCTGTTCCATAGATCATGCCTGTGCCCAGGAGGATGGGGAGTAGAGGGGGAGAGAGGCAGCCTCTGCCCAACCACCAGGCTGGAGCAGGGAGGGGTCGCTCACCACTGCAGGGAATGCTAGTGTCACTGAACCAAACTCGGATCTGCTCATCTGCATGCAGTAAAGCCAATCCACTGAAACCAGGTTGTGGTGAAGGAAAGTGCAGTGTTTAAAAAGTTGACAGGAGCCAAGCAAGGAGTCCAGGCAGCTAGTGCTCAAATGCCTGCACTCCCTGAAGGCTTTCAGGGAAAGGGTTTTAAAGATGGGGTGAGGAGGGGTGTTGTGGGGTGTGTGATCAGCTCCTGGACATTCTTCTGACTGGTTGGTGGTGAGGTAATCGGGAGTCAACATCATCAACATTCTGGTTCCAACTGGTCTGGGGTCGATGGGCTTGTGGTCAGCACTCAGTTAAGTTCTCCCACCTGGTGGGGGTTTCAGTCTCTGCAAAACAGCTGAAAGGACATGGCTCAGAATATTCTCTACAGCCCTTGAGGAGGAACTAAAGGTCCTTGGGTTTGTTTAATGGCTAAACTATTATTATTTTGTCTTGTTTGACTGTTTTCCTTCCTTTCTGCATTTTCTCACTTCTCTGATTAAAGTTCCTCTTTGGAATTCAGGGAAGGCCTAGGAGGCTAACATTTTTCTGCAGATAAGAGGCAGGCAGAAGACATGGTTGAGGGGGAGGGGGTCTGTTCTGGGAAGGGTCCTGCTCGGTGGTCCTGCTCGGTGACACTAGGGAGATGCATAACAAGGTAGCATTCCTGTGGATTCCCTCACCTGCTAGTTTCTGCTTCTGCCCTTATTGTCTTCATGTGCTCCTTCCTCTCCAGCTGACATCTCTGGACACGATTTCTTAATCGCCTGGGGCCAGGGTATCCAACATTTCTCCCACTGTGCTGGAAAAGTAACCCTAGGCTTTCAGGCCAGGCTTCCTTCCTTGCCATCACATCCAGGGGTGACTTTGGTTGAGGGTGGAAGATTATTCATCAATTCTTTGGCCTGAATATATTGGAATGAGTTTAGGATTTGTCAAATTTCAAGGCTCTGTTTCATACCACACATAGTGTTAGGGATTTGAAAAGTGCTTAATAATTACCTATCAATGAGTAATCTTTGAAGGAAGATAAAAAGTGTTGTGAAATAAATAGCAAAGTTATAATTGAGGCTTATTCAGGGCAAAATTATTTCTGGTATATTTTGAGCACCAGATAAATGTCAAGGAAACCAATGAGAAATAGCAAAACCTGCTGAAATAGCATAAATTCACATTTGTAGCTGCTGCAGATGAAACAGCAATGCTCTCTACATGATCTGTGTGAGAAAGTGTTTTATGGGACTATCAAAATTATGTCTTAAAATGTGGTTTAGATGTGGAATCTAAAATATGACACAAATGAACTTATCTACCAAACAGACATAGAGAACAGACTTGTGGTTGCTAAGGGGTAAGGGAGGGATGGAGTGGGAGGTTGGGGTTAGCAGATGTTATTATATATAGAATAGATAAACAACAAGGTCCTACCTTATAGCAGAGGGAACTATATTCAATACTCTGTGATGAACCATAATGGAAAACAATGTGAAAAAGAATGTCTACACATGTATAACTGGATCACTTTGCTGTACAGCAGGAATTAACACAACATAGTAAATCAACTATACTTCAATTAAAAAAGATATATAGTTTAGGATCCTAACATTTTCATGTAATGATTTGAAGAATCTTGGGGTTTTCTTTTGACATAGCCTAGAAACCTCTGGCAAGTAATTTCTGTATGACTCAAAGGATATCCCCTAGCAGGAGAAGCCTCTATTTGAGCTTTTAAAAAATAAACTCTCAGGGCTTCCCTGGTGGTGCAGTGGTTGAGAGTCTGCCTGCCGATGCAGGGGACATGGGTTTGTGCCCCGGTCCGGGAAGATCCCACATGCTGCGGAGCGGCTGGGCCCGTGAGCCATGGCCGCTGAGCCTGCGCGTCCGGAGCCTGTGCTCCGCAACAGGAGAGGCCACAACAGTGAGAGGCCCATGTACCTCAAAAAAAAACAAAACCAAAAAAACCAAAAAAACCCCCTGTCACTTTGGATGTATTTGTAGCCCTAGCTAGTGAGTGAGAATGAGATTATTTCTGAAATCCTTAAAGAATAGTGAGATTAAGGAAAAATTAAGACACCGGATGCAGTAACACTAGTCAGCATGTCATTCAATCTGTGCTTGGGAATTTTGAATTTAACCAAAAAAGAATGGGATCTATTACAGGTGTCAATGGTTAGAATGAGACAAAGTGGGAAATTAAGGAATGTACATAAAATCTTGGAGTATATAGATCACATCGAGTGGCATATCCAAATCATATATTGTGTATGTCACAGGGCATAACCATATGTATCTGCACCTGGCTTTGAAGTGTGACTGCAGAGCTGGTCAGGAAAGCAAGCACCCAGGCACTTGGCAAATTAACACTGGGAACAGATGGTGGGAGCAGTCTGAACTTGAGGCAAGCTCTTTGGGTTACAAAGCGATTTTCAAATTCATTTTGCTATCCATGGAGAGAGGTAAATCACACCTGTTAACTTACCTAATTGTCCTTAGCTAGCAATATTAGATTCAGCCTGTAACCCTTTAACTTTCATTTAACAGCCATTTGAGAGGGAATACAATATTTCAAAAAGTGCCTTACAGTGGGGGTAGTGATACTCCTCAATACCCTTAAGTTATTACTTCAAAACACCAATATTCAATGGTTGGCACTGTGTCAATTTTCTCAGCATGTTATTTCTGGAGAACTGATGGCTGCCTCTCCCCTCCCCCCACTTTTTTGAAGCCATGTTAATGGCTGTAACTGGGGAAACAGACTCAGTTCCCTTTGAACAATGGTCAGAGGACAATTATGAAACATGTGAACCTGAAAGGCTAGAATATGATGCCACAAATTAAAAAAAATTGTCCTCCAAAAACATTTTCTTCTTGAATGTGACATGCCTGTTTCAGTGAATGTTTCATAAGGAGAGAAATACTCTAGGAAAATCTCAACTAGCTTTTTTCCCCCTCCTTTGCTTCTGCAAAGAGCATATTTTCCCCCATGAATTTGCTGAGAAATTTTTCCCTATTATGAAAAATAGGCCAGCTGTGGAAGAAAAGTCTTTTTCTAATTGGATACTGGGAGTAAGACTAGCACCAGTCTGCCTGGTCAGAGTGAGGTGAGCCTTCCTAAGATGGGACATAGGTTCTCTACTGAGGGATAAGGGATACCCAGGTTAAAGTGCTGGCTGAAGCCTCGGAGCCAAAAGGTTGTGCAGACAGGCGAGCTGGCACACTGACCTTGACAGCCTGGACCTGGGGAGGCTTTAAGTGGAGTCTTGGTCAGTGCCAAGGTAGAGTGTTGCTCTGTTATGGGCCTGAAGCTCCTAAAGTTACTACATCCACCTGGACTAGATTTTGGCCTTCCTGGATTTTGGAAAACCAGTATCGAAAAGCCCATCTTTCTCATTCCAGTGCAAGTCCCACTGAGGCAGGTGGTTCCTCTGGTGGTTTGGGACATGAGCCCTAAGAGATGAAGGAAGGAACTGATATTTGTTGACTGACCACTCTGGTGCACTGGACACTGCGTCAGACTGTTGACCTTTCCTGACTCACTCATTTTTATTCCCTATTCCCTAATTTTATTCCCTATTCCCTAAGTCTTCAATTATTTGATTCTACAAATATTGCTATCTTTTCAATATGTGAATACTGACTTGGACAGTGTGTATCATTTCTCCAGTATTTCAGGTTAGAAATCTGAGAATTTGTTCATTCACTCAGCAAATATTTATTGGGTATTTACTAGTTTCAGGTATGATGTTGGGCATTGGGTATAAAGGAGTAAAATGAAAGAGACACGGCTGCTGTCTTCATGACATTAACCATCCAGGGGGACAGACTGACTGTAAGTAAATAAACGCCTACAGATATTTGTAATCACAAACAGTGATTTGTGGTAAATACTGTGAAAGAAAAAAATTCAGGGAACTATGAAAGACGATAAAGAGGATTGAGGAGACTCAGAAAGCCTCACATGAAAGTGACATTTGAACAGAGACCTGAGGACAGTCAGGAGAGAGTTAGCCACATGAAGAGAGAGGATAAGAAAATTCCAAGCAGATAATCAACAAGGACCCACTGTATAGCACAGGGAACTCTATTCAATATTCTGTAATAACTTACATGGGAAAAGAATTTGAAGAAGAATAGACACATATATAACTGAATCACTTTGCTGTACACCTGAAACTAACACAACATTGTTAATGAACTATGCTCCAATATAAGATAAAAATTAAAAAAAAAGAAAATTCTGAGCAGAAGGAAGGGCTGAGGCTGGAAACAGCTCATGTGATCAAGATGCTGAAAGGCCACTAACGGCAGTGGGCAGATGGAGAGGGCTGCAAGATCAGGTAGCACTTGACTCTTCCTCACCCATCACACCCAATTAGTGTTTTTGGATGTAAATTTTATTATTATTTAGGCATGGTGAGGCCAACAGGTTGGGAGGCCACTGCCATTGAAAAGATAGGTTGTTACTCACAGTTACAAGAGGAGGGGCACATGAGGCCACCCAGGGCCACGTGGGGAAGCACCAGGGTGGACGGAGGCAGAGGGAGCGAGGGGGGGATTGGGCCGGAGCCTTTGTCGTGGCTCATGGAGAGGAAGGAATGAGGCAGAGGCAGCAGGCTTAGGGCTGGCTTGTTTGGGTGATTTCAGTGGGCTCTGGGGCATCGGAGTCATCTCTAGTTGTCCGTACCTGGCCCTTGGGTGATTAGGGTGCGTGGGTAGCAGGTAGTTAGAGTGTGGGGTCTGGACAACTCGGTTTACATAGGAAAGGCGCACTGACAGGCCAGCCTTCACCAGCTCTAGGGATTGGTTAGCCTTTGGAGGGCCAGTCTCCCCAGGGTCAGAATGACCCCGGATGCCAACGCATCAGAAATACAGGCTATGCACAGGCATGATTAATACAATTAGTTATTTTGATTTATCTCTTGTAATCTTCCTCTCAGCCACATCTTATTTTCTTCCCTATTCCCCAATTCAGGCCTTATTATGTGGATTCTAAATTTCTGTGTTGGGTTTGTAACTGATCTCTCTGCTTCCAATTTCTCTTTCCCTTTGATCCATCTTTCAGGTCATCTATAGATTAGATTTTTAAAAAAAATCTTACTTTCATTAACAAGCCCAAGCATTCAAAGGAATTATTTAGGGGTGAGACAGTCTAACTCACTGTATTAGTCAAGATAAGTGAAACACTGCTACAAACAGCCCCCAAGTCTTGGTGGCCTAACACAATACAGGTTGTTTTCTGCTGGGTCACGTCCAGTGTAGGCTGGCAGGGGCTGCTCTGCTCCAGGCAGAGTCATTCTGTGGCTCAGGTCACTTCCTCTCAGTGGGTCAGTCACCCTTAGGTTTTTGACTCCTCTGCTGGACCAATCTCAAATTTCCAGAAGAGACAATCTGAATGCCTTGCTTGGATTAGAGGCTTTCTTTGGTCCAATCAACTGAGGCGGTGGAGGGGGGGTGGTTAAGTCCTTCACACGTGGGTGTAGTGGTCATTTTTGTGGATTGGGACTATTCACACAGAAGGGGGAAGGATCTGGGCAGATACCATCAAACTAGGTGTTCCTCAGGCAGCCTCTTTTACTTCATATAATAGATCTTCATATAGTTGAAGAAAATCATCTAGGCTTCTGCTTTCCCACCAGCTTCATTATTTTCTCATCAGAGGAAATATTGTCTGCTTTCTAAAGCCTGCACAATCTAGGTTATTTAGACCAGCTCATCAACATCCTTCCCAAAATTCCAGTTAAATATTTCCTTCAAACTTCACCTCCTCTAAGAAGAGGTCCTTAATTAGATCCTTTCCTTACTAATTCATCTGTGGTTCTCAATTCCTACATGACTCAATCCACCCAATCAAGCAACCCTTAATCTTGCTTGTACAGTTACTTAGCATTAATCTTTAGCTTTTAAAATTCCATATGTTGCCTCACAAAATTCACAAAAATTAGCCCAAAATGAGTAATAGAAATAAATGTAAAATGCAAAACTGTCAAACTCCTAGAAGAAAACATAGGAGAAAACCTACATGACCTTAGGTAAGGTGATGCTTTTTTAGATACAACAGCAAAGGCACAATCCATGAAAGAAAAAATTGTGAAATTGGACTTCATTAAAATAAAAAAATGCTCTGTGAAAAAGAATGTCAAGACAATTAGAAGGTAAGCCACAGACTGGGAGAAAATATTTGCAAAAGACACATCTGATAAAAGATTGTTATCCAAAATGTAAAAGGACTCAAAACTCAACAATAAGAAAACAAACCACCCAATTAAAATATGGGCCAGTGACCTAAACAGACATCTCACCAAGGAAGATATACAGATGGCAAATAGGCATATGAAAACCTCCACATTGTATGTCACCACTGAAATGCAAATTAAAACAACAATGAGATACCACTACATACCTATTAGAAGGGCCATAATGCTGACCATGACAACACCAAATGCTGGTGAAGATGCAAAGCAATAACTCTCATGTATTGGTGATGGGAATGCAAATTGGTCCAGCCACTTTGGAAGACAATTTGGCAGTTTCTTACAAAACTAAACCTACTCTTACCATACAATTCAGCTATTGCTTGGTATTTACCCTTGATACGTGCCCAAAGGAGCTGAAAACTTTTGTCCACACCAAAACCTGCACATAGTTGTTTATAGAAGCTTTATTCATAACTGGCAAACTTAGAGGCAACCAAGATATCCTTCAGTAGGTGAATGGATAAATAAACTGTGATACATCCAGACAGTGGAAATATTATTCAGCACTAAAAAGAAATGAGCTATCAAGCCATGAAAAAACATGGAGGAACTTTAAATGCACATTACTAAGTGAAAGAAGCAATTAGCAAACGTCGTATATTGTATGATTCCAACTATAAGGAATTTTGGAAAAGGCAAAACTATGAAGATGATTAAAAGATCAGCAGTTGCCAGGGTACAAGTGGGGAGGGAGTAATAGGCAGAGCATAGAGAATTTTTAGGACAGTGAAAATTCTCTGTATGATATTTTAATGTTGGATATATGCCATTATACTTTTGTCCAAATTTGTAGAATATACAACACCAAGAGTTAACTATAAACGATGAACTATGGATAATTATATTGTATCAATGTAGGTTCATCCTTAGTAAAAAAACATCCTTCTGGTGAGTTTTGTTGATAATGGGGGAGGCTATGCATGTGTGGGGGCAGAGAGTATATGGGAAATTTCCATACCTCTCAATTTTGTTGTAAACCCAAAACTCCTCTAAAAAAATTGTTTTAAAAAATTCCATGTCTTCCCCACTGAGGATGAAGACATGTCTTCTTCTCACTTTGGATACATCACAACATAGTGCTGACTATATTTCTTCCTGAATCTTATTCAAAAGACTTAATAGTATCTCCCTCCTTAGGAATATTTTTACGTTTATAGAAAGCAGTAAATACTCGATTATCACTTGATTCTGCATTGTGCATTTTTTTAAATTGGCCTGCAGGATGGTGTTGTTTATTTATAAGAAATGCAAACTCAAGTTACCATTTATTGAGTTTCCCCATTTACTGGGAATTCTGCACTTTTATATGCATTATCACTTAACCTTTAACACTATCGTTCTTTCCAGGATGACACAGCTAATAACTGGCTTATCTCATTCTGGAACCTGAGTCTGTCTAAGTTTCCAAGCTCTCGCCTTAAGCACGTTCCCACTGCGGCTCTGTACTTTCTCAGATCCCACACTCCTCACTGTGGATGCCTAATCCTACCTTCCTGCCTTGTCCATTGGGGGTTGTATTAACTAGAAAGGAGATCTATTTTATTGAAGGAAAGAAATTTATTGGGTTAGTAGTTATTTGAAATAGATCAGTACATTCAGGGGGCCATTGGAAGTTTCAGACAAGATAAAGAGGGTGAGGTTTCCCAGTGTTTACACTCCTGGGATTCAGAAGAGCAGAGAGCCAAGAGCAAAACTGCAGTGCACCAGGACAGGGGAGGGTCCAGCTATAATGAACTCTGCAGGTGCTGCCTCGTGGTCTGGGTTTCAGGACCCCTCCTCAATTTCCTAAGAAAACAACATTCAAATGACATGAACAGCCGTGAAGGAACCTGTGTAATTAGGGCCGAAGCAACCCGAAGTGTACTTAGTTCCGTTTGGGGAATGATCCCGGTGGCGGTTCAGGAGGGGTTTGTATCACAGCAAAGCGGGAGGCCGTGAGTACAAGACTTGGCATATAAATCACTCCATGAACTTGAGTGCTTCTTAGGTACCACAGGCTGCTGGAGTGAGGCTAAGCTGAGAAATCATTAGTCCGTGTGGCTGTACCTGTTCCATCTGACAAAGCAATGCCCCACCCTTCAGCACTGGGAGATCAGGAGCCTAACCCCCTGCTGGTTTTTATGATTGCACCTGGGTTAATAGTTACTAATTATATATAGTTATTAGCAGTATAACTATGGTCACTATAAAGCATTGACATTATAGTTATTCATCCAGCTTGTCCCTAGTTTCCATCGTGGACGGCTGAGCTCATGCAAGGGCTGAGGATAGGAAGGAGTAGGGTCCACATTCAAGCTGTCTCTGGAAACCTGTTCCACTGTAACTGTCTCTTCTATCCCCAACACTTTCTCCATGATGCTCCCTCCTCCATTTCTTGGCTTTCATTGGAATCTAAATTTCAGAGGTGACTCGAGAGATGGCTGTGATGGTCAGTGGGTGGTGCTGACTCGTCCTTCAGTCCTCCCCACAGCCACTTCAAGACAAGCAGCTATCACAAGGGCTTGTCCAAACACCAATTTCTGAGCCCTACCCTCAGTTTCTGATTCTGTCAATCTGGAGTGGAGACTAGAATGTGCGTTTTTAACAAGTTTCTAGGTGATGCTGATATTGAGGCTCAGGAACCACACTTTGAGAACCACTGTAGGAAATCATTACACTTTCATCCTGGTGAAAATGCTCCTCTTCCTTTGCTACATTGAGCTATGCCATGCACTCTCCAACCTGTGGCTGTGGTTCACGGACATACACACACTCTCAGAAGATCTAATGGCATCAAGCTTACTGTTGTCCCTGCTACTTTAACTTCTGAATTTGTCCTGGGTGTTTCAACAGCCATGGACCTTCTAGCATCCTAGCTTTTAGAACGTATTTACCACCTCAGTTCAATAGATTTTCACCTCAACTCTTGAATCTTATTTCCATTACCCACTTGGAGAGTCATAACAGGAACCTTATCATCACTCTGAACTTCTCTCCCATGTGACAATATAAATGTCCCTTTTCTTCTCTGTAGTTCTTAATCCCATTCCTTCCAATTCTCACATCTCACTGAAGCTGCACCTGCTCTTGAGCACAAGGAAAGCTTGATCACCTCGATCCCTTTATTTAATTCATCTTTCAGTGCCTTGGCTTCTAGCCCTTCTCTATATGGCCTAGAACCCATGGCTGGTCGTTAGAATTACTCTCCATTTATTTGCAATCTTATCTTCCCACTGCTGTTTCCAGTGACCAGTGCTGGGTCATGGCCACAGCCTGTCATGTCTATTTTTTCAATGTGCTGGGAGAGGTGATAAGATATAAACATAAATAACCACCATATGTTGTGTCGCATAAAAATGATAAGCATAATACAGAAATCCACAAACTTGTGAAGGGGGGAAAGACTATCTAATTAGGATGACTGGAAAAAGCTTTAAGACACAAATATAAGAAAGACACTACTAGTCTCTAAAGCTCTTTAAGTATAAGAATGGTGTAATTTATATTCATTTCACCAATAGTACCTAACACTTTTAAAAAGAGAATTAATGAATTGTGTCTCCTCTAATGTCATTCTTTATCTGTTATGCAGTGCAGTGCTCAAGTGAATAAATTTTAAAAAGCAATTTATCACTGTCTTTGTGTGTGTAGATACTCACATACATATATTTGTTCTATAAACATTGAACAAACTGGGGAGGAAGATAAATACTGTCTTGCTTTATCCACCAGCATATTGTTTTCATTTGTGATAAGGTGAATGCCCCCTTTTGTAACTTAAGCTTTTGTAGTAAAAATTAAAATATTATTCTGAAGAAGGAAATCAACTTGCTTTTGGCAAAAAGGGGTAGAAATAATAATCACCTTATGTTTCCTGAGGACCTACTATGTGTTAGGCATACGTTACCTCATTTATCCTCCACCATCACCCTGCAAGGCTGTAATATATATTATCTTCATTTTGCAAATGGGATTCAGATAAATGATTGTTATTTCATTAATTCCAGGATGAAATTTTTTAAAAATGTTTTTGATCTTTGAAATTTGAATGAATCTTGTAACTACTGATGAAGTTTTAGATTTGATAAAATAAGTTGCACTCATTAAGTATTACATACAATGTTCTCATTCATGGTTGAATTTGCTCTAAATCTTCTACTTTTTCCCTCATTAAATTGCAATATCTTTTATAACAAAAGCAGACTTTGAGCTCCTTCTCCAAATTTTCTCTCTCCCTCTTACACACACACACACACACACACACACACACACACACACACACGCACAAACACATTCTTCTTCTCTCTCTCTTTCACATGTCCTTATATCTCAGTCCAAACTAAAAATATCCTGCTCATAAGATGCTCTGCCTTATGTCAAGTCTTATGTTTATTTTGAGTTTAGCCATGGTGAGCCTCATCTAACTCATGTGTTAGCCTCCTTTCTCTTGCTAAATTACTGTTAATCTATTTTGTTCAATTCCATTTTACCCACAACCCTTTAGAATTAGTTGCTTTGACTTTGGGGAAGAAACTAATCTTTCTTATATATTTGGTTAATTGAACACATTAATCATGACTGATACAATAAAGGTATTTTTATTTTTGGGGGGCAAGTTACCTACCCTGGGCCAGTGTTCCTCAAATTGAGCACACCACCTCAAATGCTTGGTGTATCTTCTCGGGGCATATTTTACTTAGAAGGGAAGTAGGACATTGGAAAATGTAGATAAAAATCTTTGAAAGAATTATTTTTAGCTTAAAGCAAACATATAAATATCATGGACTAGAATGAAGTATCCATATGCATTTTTGATTATATCAAAAGTGTACCCCTCTTACTGTCTCATTGTGGTTTCTTCTTTGTCTTTGGATGTAGAATATCTTTTCTGGTAGGTTCCAGTCTTTTTTACTGATGGTTGTTCAGCCATTAGTTGTGATTTTGGTGTGCTCATGAGAGGAGGTGAGCTCAAGTCCTTCTACCCTGCATCTTTGTCTCCTATCCTCCATGCGCATTTTTAAGCTGGTGACAGAGTATTCATGGTGACTCAGGGTTGAAACTACAGGCTTTGGAGCAAGACTTTGAATCTCAGCTCTACCGCTTTCTAGCTGTGGGCCTTGGGAACTTGCTTAACCTCTTTGTGTATCAGTTTCTCAATCTTCTCATCTATAAAATGGAAGTAATAGTGTCACCTGCCTCATGAGGTTATCGTGAGAATAAAGGACAAGCACATGTTAAATGTGGGGAGAGCGCCTGGCATAGTGAGCTCTCACTGATGTGAGGAATTTTCACTTTTATTTATACTCCGCATGTCCCAGGGGCCATTCTCCTCTCCTCTTTCGCTAGGGTGTTGGTGTAAATGTCTGAGAAGCCCTTCCCCAGGATTCTCTTCAGTGTGCTGCCCTTGCTTGTCTTCTGTTGGTCTTTTGTAATGTTTCAGGAATGCACTGTTTTCTTTTCTCTTTTCTTTTTCTTTCTTTCTTTCTTTTTTTTTTTTTTTTTGCAGCACCATTAAAAACAACAAGTAGCTGTTTTAGGAATTTGGGAAGGGAAGGGGGATTACTCTCAGTTTCTCTCATGTTTAAAATGAAATAACCTAAGAATTAGGAATAGTGTGCCATAGTTAAGATTTCAGAGCTAGAGACGCGAACAATTTCGAAGTCTCAACTCCCTTTGGACCCCCTGCTCATAAAATATGAAGTCTGCAATTAGAACTTTCTCTTGTAAGACTTGGGGTATGTATAGTCTCATCTGGTTATGGCTCATTTGGGAATGGCTTTTCTGACGCAAATGAGGTTTTAAAAAAAAGCATAGTATCTCTTTATTTGGTCAACATTATTTCTGCACTTTGTTTCTCCTTGTCAGCTTTAAAAGGAAGAGGAAAAAAGCAAAGCACGCTGCCAAAACCTGGCAGTAGAATTTCAGGGAACAAAATCTCTCCGGCTATAGCAGCATTTGAAGTGGCTGCACAAGGAGGGCCCCACAGACCATTCTTGATGCCTCAGAACATGACGTGCTGCAAAGTGAAGAAAACCCCAGAGCCCGGAAGCCATGGGGCAAGACCAGCGTAGGACCAGAGACACCTGCCCCTGTTCTTTCCTGCCTCTTCCATCTGATATTGTCTTTGGCTCAAGGGTCCAGGAACCCACAGGGAGGCACTCCAGTTTACCATTGGCTCTGCTGCACCCAACTCCAGCTCCTCCTACATGGCCAGAACCTACACATGAGGAGGGCAGAGGGCAGGACAGGGGCAGCCTAGGGGGCTGGAGGGCAGTGGGAACTGGCCCATCCTCTGCTGCCCCCCTTCGTCCACAGTATCTTCCAGGGGCATTGTTTGTGCACCTAGAAATAAAAGCATGTGTATATGGACCATAACTCATAGTGATCAAGTGCTTCTGACTCGCCTTGTGGAAATTTATTATGAGGAATTGTGGAGACTGAGAAGTCCCCTAAGAAGGTGGTATCTGCTGTCTGCACGCTGGAGCCCAGGAAAGCCAGTGGTGTGATTCAGTCCAAGTCCAAAGGCCTACAAGCCAGGGGAGCTGATGGTGTAAATCCCAGTCCAAGGGCAGGAGAAGATAAGGTGAGATGTCCTGCTCAAGTAGTGAGGTGGGGGGAAAAATGATGAATTCCTCCTTCCTCTGCCTTTTGTGCTATTTAAGGGCCTCACAAGTAGATGCTGTCCACTCACACTGAGGGGAACAAGTTAGTCCACTGATTCAAATGTTAATCTCACCTGGAAACACCCTCACAGACACACCCAGGAATCATGTTGAATCTGGGCACCCACAGCCAGTCACGGTGACACATAGATTTAACTGTCAAAGGTACTGGACACTGGAACAGATCTGCTGAGCCAGAGCCTGTCCTAGGGACTTGCTATCAATGCATAACAAACCACATCATACAAACAAGCACTTATTTCTATGGTGACTATGGGCCACCCTGGGGGTTAGTGAGTCTACACTGGGCTTGGCCTGGTGGCTGGTCTGGTCCGGTAGCTGTGCTCTAAGTGCCTCTCATCTTCTGTGCCCAGCAGGTCAGCCTGCACGTGTATAAGAAGGAGATTGGAAATATGCAAGGTCTCTTGGAACTGCACACTCACTTCTGTCTCATTCCACTGGGCAAGGCAAGTCACACAGGCAGAGCCCGATGTCAAGAAGCAAAGACACATCCTCTGCCTCTCTAGGGTGGAGTGGACACTGTGCTGTTCCTGCTTGTCCCTGGTCAGAACCAAGGCTTTGATTCCCTCGGCAGCTGGGAACAGTGCTTGCTGATGATGGCCCCCAGACAGCCCCACCCCAACTCCCACCCTCTTACTTCCATCCTCACCCTTGGCGCCCCATCCCCACTGCCTACCAGGCATGGCCCTTGGCTGAAGCACATGGCCTGGCCTAAGGGTGACCCCCATGGCAGCCCACACTCTGGGCTGAGCAGTCAGATGTGGGAAGATAAAGACCCGACCCCTTGCCCCAATTCAGAACATATCTGAAGGGCCACCCTGGCTCCAGAGCTTCCCATGGGATTGGCCAAAGCCTCAGTTGCATCTAAGTTAGCTCCATTTTTTTTCTGCCCGATCTTGCTTCCTCACTCTATAAGTGCTGTTCCTAAGAGCACTCCTCAATAATGACCACATGTGGGACTTCCCTGGTGCCACAGTGGTTAAGAATCCGCCTGCCAATGCAGGGCACACGGGTTTGAACACTGGTCCAGGAAGATCCCACATGCCGCGGAGCAGCTAAGCCCGTGCACAACTACTGAGCCCACACTCTAGAACCCGCGAGCCACAACTACTGAAGCCCGCGTGCCTTAGAGCTGGAGTGCCATAACTACTGAGCCCGTATGCTGCAACTACTGAAGCCCACAAGCCTAGAGCCTGTGTTCCACAACAAGAGAAGCCATTGCAATGAGAAGCCCGTGCACCACAACAAAGAGTAACCCCCACTTGCTGCAACTAGAGAAAGCCCACGCACAGCAACAAAGACCCAGTGCAGCCCAAAAATAAATTTAAAAAAATAATAATGACCACATGAATATCTAGCCTTCGGCATGGGAGGAATTCCGAAGACAGTGGCAGAGGGCACGGATGGAGCGTAGGAAAGAATCACACCGAGAATGTGGTTTCCTGCAAACCACACCTCAGCATTCAACAACTAAAGTGCATCCCAGCTTAGAACAAAAAGTATGTGTTAGAGAAACACTGAACCTCTGTCTGAAATGTCCTAATAAGTGTTTGGACCCTTGATTGGAGCTGGAACTCAGTTTGCAAAGGCAGGTGGTCCTGAAGAGTTGTGGGCAAATGGAAACTTTGTAAATTGGATCAAATTCCAAGTGCATGGTGGGAGTTTGGTATTCTAAAGTGAAAAAGGCACTGAATTGTTTTGTGGATAATCACTTTAATAACGTATTGATTTTTCTATGTCAGGTTTTCTAGATCAGCATTTATTTCATTTTTTAAAACCCATTCCAGTTTTTTTTATAATTCCATGTATGAAATTATAGCATGTTGTCATAAATTTGGGGGCTTTCATTCTTAGTACATTTCCTTTGTATCAACTGATAGGAACCTTAGTGGATTCAAGGGACTCTGGGGAAAGACATGGGTGTAGGATTGTTGGAAATGCGGGCTATGGATATAGTGAACAGAGCAGACAAACATCTCAGGAGAAGAGATTTTTGGCCAAGTAGTTATTTCTCTGGTAAACAAGCAGGAACAGAGAAAGTAGAGAATTTGTTCGCTTCAGGGATTGTGTTGATAAGATAACTGCAGCAGGAGGACAAGTCAGCAAGAAAACCAAGAATTCTGATAGGATAGTTCTTACAAGGCTGTTTGCGACCCCCAGGGGTAAGAAGTTCTCACTGGTGTGACCTCCAGTGAGAGGAAAGGACCGGCTCACAATAGTGATTTACTCAGTGCTTTCATGATATGCAAGTCGTGCTTACATTCATTTTCCCCCCCACTTTCTGGGAAGGTTGAGGTTTCTGTTGTGAGTTTCCCATGTCAGTCAGGGTCCAGCAAATAGTCTTGATATTTTACATAGACAGAATTTAGTATAAGGGATTCATTACACGGGAGATGACAGAGCAAAGAGGCCTGAAGTGGGACAGAGAGGCATCCCTGAGGTCATTCAGAGCAAGACGCTGCTGCCACTGCCTAGAGCTTAAGGGACAAAAGGACCTGGGGTGGCCAGGAAGAAGCTGGAACCACAGCAGGTCTTGCAGCAAGAGTTGGGTCCATGGGAGAGGCAGCTACTGCTGTAGACACCACCCGAGGCACCAAGAGAGGAGAAAATGCCCTGGCTTCTCCTCTCCTGCCCCAGAGTCTCCGTCAGGGCCTCCCTCTGGCTGAACTGATGCAGAAAACAGAGGGCAAAGGAGGCTGGGAGCAGTGATCCTTGTGACATAGGACAGGGCAGAGTAGGGCAGGGAATGGCCCAGCCCAGCATATGGCCTCAATGTCCCTTCTCTCCATGGAAATGTCTTCCTGCTCCTCCCTCTCTGTGAGTCTCCCATCCCCGCCGCTGCCTGCCTCTCCCAGGCTCCCCGACAGCGGGTTTCCAGGGGGCACAGCTGGTAGGTGGCAGGGGCAGATGGGGAGTGAGAGGGGAGATCAGATTATCCTTCCCCACTCTCCCTGCTTTGCTGCTGCATCTCTGGTGGGGCCATGTCCTTCCAGGATTATGGATGTGGCTGGTGGCCTTTCCTCCATGGCTCCACGTCCTGCTAGGACCCACTAGGACTGTAATGGCTTCCATCTACTACAGGCCTCTGGCTGACTGACTATCCCCTGTTGGTTCTCTTAATACTGCCCACAGCTGTGTCAGTAGTATCTTTATTTGTCTCTTCATTCAAACAACTTGGGTTGCATTCTGTTTCTTGCCAGGACCCTGGCTGGTGTCCTGACCTACTGCAGTCTTTTCCAAACTCCTTGCAAGTGTCATGCTTTCCCCCTGCCTAGATCAGCAACTATGGAACAGCAGCAATAGCACAGAGCTTAGTGGCAGACAGACATGGTTTTTTGTTTTTGTTTTAACGTTTTATTTATTTATTTATTAATAATATTTATTTAGTGGCACCCAGTCTTAGTTGCCACACGTGGACTCCTTAGTTGAGGCATGCATGTGGGATCTAGTTCCCTGACCAGAGACTGAACCTGGGCCCCCTGCATTGGGAGCACACAGTCTTATCCACCGCGCCACCAGGGAAGTCCCGGTTTTATTTCTGATTCAGTCACTTAGTGACTGGGTCACAGGATGGGAAGGTTATTTAACCTCCTAAGCCTCAGTTTTCTGGCCTGTAAAGTGGCGATAATGATGGGTTTCGGTTGAATTAAGTGGGAAAATCTGTCCTAAGCAGTGTGTTTGGAGCCTCATCAGCCTGCTATCTCCAAACAAGGTCTCACATTCTCTTCATATTCTAATTTTTATGGCATGAATTCCTATCATACTTGGCTGCAGTCAGTTAACTCCCTTCAAAGTATTTCCAGTTAGTTCTAGAAGTTCCCAAAGATGCTCACTTGCCAACCTGCCTCTGTTACAGTTGCCATGGGCCTCTGCCCTCCTCTGTCCTCCTACCCTGGCTCCCATAAGTCCACCATCTGCTTGCAAGGCCACCAGCTGCGGCTTTGCCAAGGCTGGAGTGTCTCCAGGGTCACTGTCCACTGTGAGAACACAGCCCACGCCCAGGATGCTGACTGCTGCTGCTCCCAGAGAGCCTGGTCCCTGGGTGCCTCCTCATGGCCCGGTGCTTTGGCAGGAAAGGACAGTGGCTTCCCTGGCTCGAAGCTGTCTCAGCCCCAAATGCAGAGCCTCCGGAGCCTCTGACTGCTTCCTCACCGGGTTTCACATCAAAACAAAACAGCTCACAGAGGTTCTGGAACTTGCTTCCACCCTCTCTTCTACAGGGGGCTCATGGCCAGGGCTAGGATGGGAACAGATACTTTGCCATCTGCTCCATTTCCGACCCCCTCCCTCCCCAGCCCTCCCCAAACCCCACCCCTCCTTCCTCTTCCGTTTACCAAACTGAAGCTTCTATGTGTATCAATCATTGTGGGGTGGAGCGCAGGGTCAGTTAGGGAGGTGAGGTCTACATGTCCATGCCAGTTACATATGAATGATTCCTGGTACAATACTTAGCATATGGTGGGTCCTCAAGAAATGGTAGATACTATGATCGTATAAATAGGAAATCCCATTTCCTACCATCCAGATGCTACAAGTTCTTCAAGGTTCAATTTAGATATACTTCTTACAAGAATCTGTTTAGTAGAAAGTGTTCTCTCCCTCCGTATTAGTTTTCTAGGGCTGCAGTTACAAAGTACTAATAACTGGGGGGCTTAAAACAACAGAAATTTATTCTTACAGTTCTGTAGTCTAGAAGTCTGAAATCAACGTGTCTTCTCCCTGGTCTACTCCAGGGACGGATGCACCCTTGCCTCTCCCTGGCTTCTGCTACTTCTCTCAATCCTCAGCACTCCTTGGCTTGTAGCCGCACCCCTCCAGTCTCTGCCTCTGCCTCTGCTGCCTCGCGGCCGTCCTCTCCCTGCGTCTCCATCTCCCACGGCATTCTCCTCTCTTATAAGGACACCAGTCATTAGGGCCACACTGATGACCTCATTTTAACTTCACTATGTTTGCAAAGACCCTATTTGTAAATAAGGTCGCATTCTGAGGTACTAAGGGTTAGGATATTTTAACATATCTTTTTTGGGGACAAAATTTAGCCCGTAAGACCCTCCAATAATCTAAAATTTAATAGCAATAATCTTATTTCTCTTTTGATATCTGTCACATTCTAGCTTATTTTATAGTATTTATCTTTTATTTCTCCTTACAACACTGAACACTCTGAAGACAGAATCTATTTCTGATTCACTTCTCTGTCCCTGACAATACCTGACTGACTATAATAGTTTTGATAGTTAATAAGTGACTGGGCTGCTCTCCTGACTCATGACCAATCCATTAGACTAGAGTCTGTTGCCACATGCTTGGGACACGCATTTCCGAGTTCCTTGTGTTTTCAACTCTTTGGTTGATTTCTTTTCTTAAAAGTACGTAGTTCAGGGAGTTCTCTGGTGGACTAGTGGTTAGGATTCGGCACTTTCACTGCTGTGGCCTTGGTTTAATCCCTGGTTGGGGAACTGAGATCCCGCAAGCTGCACAGTTCAGCCAAAAAAAAAAAAAAGGAATATAAATCAGGAGGATGGCTTTGGCCAGCTGAAATAGCTGGTTACAGCCTGCCTCGGGTGGTTCAATATTTATGTTTTCTGGGGTGAACAGTGGGCTTCACGCTACCAGGAAACAATCTTGTTTGTTCCCAGTTTATGACTCTTTATTTTTCTTTTGCATTTTCAATGTCCTAATGATGTCCTTAGTTACAGTTGCTACAGAAGTATTTTGATGTTTCCTGCAGTGCTGGGTGGGGCAGTGCCTGGCGCCTCTTTAGTGAGGGTTCCCGACGCCGCCCAAGCCGGGGGCTTCATTTGCTAGTTTTCTGGCCTAGCAAATTGTCATGAGGTTGTCATGAGGGAAGTGATGCATGTTTATTTTGGTCCCCTGATTTATCACACTGATTTTTTTCTTCTTCATTGGTTCTGGAGTGCTCATCATCTTCTTGAATAATCAACCCATCATTTCACAGAATGTAATGATGGGAATAGCCTTATGTTCTTGACATTGAATAAATCGGTAAACAGATACAGTCCCTCTGATATCAGTGTGGTGAGAGGCAATCTAAGTAAAAGCACTTGAAATCTTTTAGGGACGTACAGTTTAAGAGTTGAGCTTGAGGAATGGTTAGAGGAGAGAAAACTGAGCTATCTGGAGACTTGGACTCTAGTCTGTTCTGTAAAATGGGAACAGTTATAGTGATACATGTCCACCTGCTTGACAGGATTGTTGTAAGGGTCACATGATTAATGTCTGTGAAAGCAATTTGTAAGCTATACAGTGCTATAAATGCTCACAAATGTCATTGTGTGTCACAACAAGAAGAATCTTAACAGTCTTGGCTCTGTCTTTGAACTGAGTGACCAAGGGAAGCAACTTAATCTCCCGTGAAGACCTGGGTTTGCCTCTTTCCTAAACCATCCAGGCAAACAGGCCATTTTGCAGCATTTCAAGGTCATTTTGTGTGTTAACCTTGTCTATTCTTTCCTCATTTTTTATTTTGGGGAGGGAAGGGATAATGTGACTTTAATTATTAGGTGGAAAAGGAGGAAAAATTGTGATATTTTGGATATCTTTTTTCAAGTTAGTTGTTTAATATACAGTCTCTGTGATGCATCTGTTGCTTGTTTGGCATGTTGGCATATGCCATTATAATTTTGCTCCTCTAAAAAGGTGTGGGGTTTTTTTTCATGTACTTTGTTTTAGCAGAGACACTCAGCAACTTACCAGAACACATTTAGGCATGCAGACTCTGACATTTCTAGGGAAAAGTTCTGAATGCATTTAGTGATATATTTTACTTTTAAAAAAATCTATCAATTTAGTCTAGAGATGCTCCAGAAATTGAGCATCTCTTTATAAATTCTTTATAAAGAATTTCCTGCCTGACAACTCTAGATATATTTATTATGCAGCTTCTCTTGACGCATTTTCAATTCGCTCCTTTGGAGCAAATCTTGTGTGTTGAATGCGGTTGGTTCCTAGACACTGACTCATTTTCCAAATATGAGTACACATTTTTTTTTTCCAATTGACTTTCTCCTGCCAGTATGTCATCCAACTCTTTTTAAAGTACTGTCAGAATATGGTCAACTCATCATTAACAAGGAACAGACTTTCTGCCTACTTTTACAAAAGTAGGATGAAGTCACATAATTTGATTTTTAAATTATAAGGAAAAAAAAAGAAAAAGAACAGCCAGAAACCCAAGTAATTTCCAGGCTCGGGACTACTATTCTAAGAAGATTGAACAAATGAAACACCCAGAAACAAAAGGAAAATCTGCCATTTGCATGGTTTTGAGTAGAATGCAGCAAATTTTCCATTTTATTTTAAATATCAAGTAGCTGTAATGTGAGTCAATATAAATAAACCAAGGAGCCAAGGCTTCATGGAAGACAACAGTAGTTTCATGTGGGCAGACAAGTGTTTAAGCATCTTGACATGAAAACTTGGCCGTACACTCAGGACTATTTCTCTGTATTTAGAATTTTGGTGCAAATTCCATCTCTGTATCTAGAAAACAAACCCAGAAGTCATACAAAGTCAAGAATAAACAACTCATTTTATTAAAATTCCAATAATGTCAGCTCTAAAAATACCCGAATTTTCTGTTCTACCTAATCAAATAATCACCTTGACAGTTTTTGCAGCCACAGTTGTTTATGGGACTGATCAGTGACCATTTGTTTAAGATGAAGTTCAAAGTTAGCTAAATATAAAATATATAGTGAAGATTTGATTCAACCACGTGGATAATTCACCCCAAAAATGTATGTATAATTCATACATTTCCTATATGTCAGGAGATGCCCTTAAAATGTTCTTAAGTTGTGGAGGAAAGGAATAATTCGTCGCTGTTGAATTATCAGGTTACCTGCCCCCATCTTCCTCTTCACTTCAGGTGTGTATTGTAGCCTTTATTAGAATAATATTTTGTAGGGTAAAAATAGTTTATCCTGCCAAAGCTTCTCTCCATTTGCCAGTTCAGAACTTTGAAGTGGGTATAATAACACCTCTAAAATAATAAAAGGTTGTTGCAGTGTTAGCGGGATGATGCAAAGCACTTAACACAGGGCCTGACATATAGTAAATGGTCAATAAATCTTAACTATTTGTACCTTTACTATTAAAGATGGGAACTTGGAAGTCATTAAATCTTTTTCAAATTTGTTCTTTAGCTATAAAAGATAATGTCTCGATATGTCAGGAAATGCCCTTAAAATGAATATAGTACCTCCACATGCAAAATTAAGTGTAGAATTTAAGCAATTGCCTTCATTAATTAATCAAGACACTGTTTACCTTAGTGGTTGTTACATGCTTTGGAGAAGGGCTTAATGCACAAAGGTTTACTTTGAAATTATTTTTATTACCATTTTGCCAGTTATTTTGGTATTCCTCATTTACTAGGATGTGATAAGAATTTGGGTGCAAATAGCTCATTTGGGTGCAAATAGCTCATTTGGGAGGTAATCCCAGCTAACGTGATCAGGGAGTGGGAAGTGAGACTGGCAGGAGAGGAAGGCCATCAAGGGCACCTTGTGAGCAGTCACTGCAGTGGGCAGGTGGGCCCAACCCCACTGGGGTCGCTCTGAGACCCCAGTATTCATGTGCAATACATGAACCTGTGGGCTTTGAGCAGTCTCATCCATCTAGCCCAGCACTGTGCAAATCTCATCCCTTCCCGCGAGTGCTACCACATGAAGAAGTTTGGGAAGCATTGATATAAAGAATGGCTGAGAGAGATGTAGAGCCCTCACTGGGAGAGGGGAAAAATCTGTGTTAAGTTGGGGGTCAGAAGGTGTGAGGTCAGAGGTGGAGGCTTATGGTCTTTGTCTACTTGGAAAACTGTCTGGGAAAGAAGAATTAGGGTAAAAACAGTGTCAACTGGTGGAAAACTCAGGGAGGCAAATACAAGTTCCTATCAGAGCCATCTCAAAGTGAAACAGACTGCTTGTGAAGGGCAGTGTGTTAGCTCATTTGATTCTATAACAATCATGGCGATTGGGATCTTTACTTTTTCCCTCAACCCCCAATCAAACTATACTATAGATGAGAAAAAGGACGTTTCAGAGGTTTTGTTGTTCACCCAAGGTCACAAAGCTAGTAACAGCAAGTGCACAGATTAGGACTTGAGTTTGTCTGTGTTGGAGCCCATTGCCTTTTCTTTATTTGAGACTAAACTTGTTCTCTCTCCCAGGAAGTGTTCAGGCAGAGACTGGTTGGCTACCTGGAAATTGGAGGGGTTGCTACCATGGTAGAGAACCAGATGACTTCCAAGCTTTCTGCCATTAACGATTCTGTAAATTGGTGAAATAGCTGTCATATGCTAAGCCCTCAAAATTCCTTCCTTTAATTTATGAATTGTTTATTTCTTAAGAATTTAAGTTCTTGTTTATTTTAGTGGATATTAAGGATTTTTGAATTATTATTTTTTTTTTTTGTGGTACGTGGGCCTCTCACTGTTGCAGCCTCTCCTGTTGCAGAGCACAGGCTCTGGACACGCAGGCTCAGCGGCCATGGCTCACGAGCCCAGCCGCTCCACGGCATGTGGGATCTTCCCGGACCGGGGCACGAACCCGTGTCCCCTGCATTGGCAGGCGGACTCTCAACCACTGTGCCACCAGGGAAACCCCTTGAATTATCTTTGATTTGATACTAATAACACCTGTTTTGCTAATTGTTTACAGCATCCATTATTAACATCTCTTTTTAATTAGATTGAAATATGCTGTTTGAATCAGTTTAGGGAACCAGAGGTCATTACAAATAATCAAGCAAGAAAAGGTTGTAAATTAATAAAGACTAGAAATGGAAACACAAGAGAAGTCCAGACAGAAAATGCAGAAGGACAGATTACATTGAACTGTGTCTCAAGAAAGATGTGAGAGTCACACAAAACAAGCCCGATGTGAACAGAGACAGCTGAGCTGTAGGAGGTGGGCGTGTGGGGGCAGAAACACCATCCTGTTAGTGGACTCTGCGCTGTTTAGGCTTGAAAAGAATGACGGCTCTTGTTTCTGGCTTTGCAGTTTAAACGAGATGGGTTTAGAACAGCCCAAAAAAGGTTATAAAAGTGTTGGAGTGGGTGGAAAGTTCTGTGAATCAAGTAAGCTGTTACTCTGTCTCCAGCGGTTGGGAGGGGGGGCATCTTCCTCCTTGGTCCAAAGAAACTACTTTATTACTGTTCCCTCAGTGCCCGCTGGGTGGTGCTCCAATTACTGCAGAGAATTCCGTGCCATCTAGTGGGATCTTAGGATGTTACATGTTAGAACCAAAGGCAGGACGTATTCGTTTAAGCTCATGTGAGGATTTCATCTATTGAGAGGACAATCAAGGCTTTTAAAATACCATGTGACATTAAAATGTCTATCCATAAAAGGTGAAAAAAATGCTACCTCAGAGTCAAGGTTAACATTGTGGGTAGAAAAGTGGATTTCATTCAATATTTTTTTCTACTAAGCTTTAAGAAGAATTCTAATACACCAGGTTCTGGGGCATTTAAGAGGATTTTAACTTACATTCGTATATCTTTTGGCTACCAACACTGCTAAGGAGTCGTTTTTCCATGTTTATACATAGTCTTTCAATGTCATCTCCAAAATGGATAAGTCGTGGATCAGTAATTCTGTCAAATGCAATGATCTGGAGGAAAAAGAGAAAAAGGCAAGCAGAATAAAATTCCAGTTGCAGAACTAAGAAGACAAGCCTAGAGTTAAAAGTAGACAGTGTTACTATTACTGAATCCAAGTTCATACTGCTTGCTGCTTGACAGGCCAGTAAATGGAGAGATGAGTTGTTGGGGCAAGGAATAGTGACTTTATTTGGAAAGCCTGCAGACCAAGATGGTGGACTAGTGTCCCAGAGAAGCATTTTACCTGAGTTAGAATTCAGGCTTCTTTTATACTAAAAGGGGAGGAGGTGTGGCTGGTTGTTTCAAACTTCTTGGTGCCAGCCAGACCCCAGAGGATATGTGATAATTCTTTGTTCTTGCAGCTGTCCATGTAGGTCTGGTCACCATGTTCCTGTAAACCCTCCAACAAGACAACTGTTATTAACTGTTCTGCAACTTTTTATCTCTATCTGAATGAAAAGTGTTAGACCTTTAAAGGTTAGAGCCCTGAGAATAGGCTATCCTGTATATTTCAGGCTACAGGCAACATTCTTTTACAAAACCTACAGAGCCAGCATGACTAAGCACAGGTAACAGAGCACAAGGGTTAGAGCTAAGGGAATAGATCCAATGTGGAGTCAGGTTTGTTCTTCTCTGTTACATTACTACTGGATGGTTTCAGACTACTTGAGGCACACTCTTAAAATAATTTTTTTCTCTGAAACCCAATCCTGGGCAAATCCAAATATTTGCTTTCTCCAGTCCTACACTTGAACTGCCAGGCTGCTAGAAAAGCATCTCATAGCAGGGTAGCTTGGTGCCATGACAAAGTCAAAGTTTTGTATAGAGGGTTGGAAGCATGACAACTTGAATGCATTCCTCCTTACTGTCACTGCCACTCCAGCACAGCTCCCTCTGAGCCACTGAGTTTCTGGGTCTGAGGTGGCTGGAGGGTGCCAGCTCTTTCTGAGTCCTCATGAAAAAGTCAACTGGACTTTCTCCCCAGGGGCCAACTGGAGCCCCCTCTTTGCTCCCACCTAAGGGTAACAAAAATGTGCATAGCAATAATGTTCCTAATAGCAAAATTGAAAACCACCTACAGGTCAATTAGTAACAAAGTGAATTGATCAGCTGTGATATATTTGTACAATGGAATGTTATATTATACAGCAGTGACAAAGAAGGAACTAGACTGCCATGTTTCCCATGAAAACAAGCAAGTATTACTTATACAATAAGTTAATAACTGTGAAATAATACTATATACATATACATATATATATAGTAAAAAATAAAGGATAACAGCTACTTTTAGGAAGGGAAAAGCATTTTGGGGGAGATACATACAGGGGCTTCAGTTATAACTGTAAACCTCGATTTGTGAGTTGAGTTGTGGGTGGAGACAGGATCATTAAGATATAGTTTATGATTTTTTGCATGTCTCAAATAATTAAAAGGAGAAAGGGGAGAAGAAGAAAGAGGAGAGGAAGATGAGGAGGACATTAAGAGGGGAGAAGAGATGAAAGGAAGAGGAAGAAGACCAACTCGGAAGTACCAGGAATAGGATCTAGCAGGCCAGTGAGTTCCAGGAAGTTTATGGTTTAGTCAAGAAGTCACCATCACAGAGACTCAGCACAGAAAGAGGGACTACCGGGAGGATGAGTCTGCGGTCAGAGTGTATGACTGCTAGGAAATCAGATGAAATAGGAAGGGTAAGAAAGCAGTCTTTCAAATGGAGCAGATTCACTCATTCAACATGTATTTGTTAACTCTGTGTGGTCCGCCCTGTTTCAGGATACAGCAGTGGACAAAACAGCCAAGAATGTACCCTGATGAGGCTGAGATGTTGCAGACAAATTCATTCTGTGTCCAATCTGTTGTGAACTTTCCAGCTAGGCACCCAGGAAAGGAAGGAGATTTATTCATTCTACAAATATGTACTGAACACTTCAGAGATGGCAAACATTGCTGGGTACTGGGGAGATGGGATGAGTCCTTGTCTTCAAGGAGCTCACAGTGCACTGGGGAGAGCCAGGTATGTACTTACACGTTGAAGTTCTGGGTGCTGGAGGAATACACGAAGTACCCTGGGAACTCAAAGATTGGGGGTGTGTGTTGGGAGTCAGCTTCTGCTTCGAAATAGAGTTGATGATCTTGTGGAATCATGATGGGAGTTGAGTCAGTTCATTAGCGTGGATTAAAGACTCTGCCTGTGGAGTATATAGGTAAGGTTAGCTGTATGCACCAGGGCACTGGGAGAATCTATTACCCAAAACCTGTTCCCTTACCCTCATGTCTGCTCTCCTAACATCAGAACTTCACTCCATTGCCTCAAGATATTTCTCTCTCTCTCTTCCAGTTTTATTGTGATATAATTGACATACAGGACTGTATAAGTTTAAGGTGTACACATAATAATTTGACTTACATACATCATGAAATGATTACAATAGGGTTAGTGAACATCCATCATCTTATATAGATATAACATTTACGAAATAGAAAAAATATATTTTTTTTCCTTGTAATGAGAATTCAGGGTTTACTCTCTTGACAACTTTCATATATAACATACAGCAGTGTTAATTATATTGATCATGTTGTACGTTATATCCCTAGTACTTCTCTATCTTATAATTGGAAGTTTGTACTTTTTGGCTGCCTTCATCTAATTCCCCCTCTCCCCACCCCCCACCTCTGGTAACCACAAATCTGACCTCTTTTTTCTGAGTGTGTTTGTTTGTTTGGTTTTGAAGTATAATTGACCTACAACACTATGTTAGTTCCTGGTACACAACAGCAAAAATAAACAAACGGGAAAATGCTTTTGTTTTGCAAATGTTTCCCATTTGTTTATTTTTGGTTTTTTTGTACATGGTGTGAGAAAGTAATCCAGTTTGATTCTTTTGCATGTACCTGTCCAGTTTTCCCAACACCACTTATTGAAGAGGCTATCTTTCCCCCCGCATTGTAATATTCTTGCCTCCTTTGTTTTAGATTAATTGACTATGTAAGTGTGGGGTCTTCTGGGCTCTCTGTTCTGTTCCATTGATCTATGTGTCTGTTTTTGTGCAAGTACCATACTTTTTTGATTACTGTAGCTTTGTAGTATAGCTGGAAATCAGGGAGCATGATGCCTCCAGTTTTATTCTTTTTTCTTAAGACTGTTTTGTCTATTTGGGATCTTTTGTGTTTCCATACAAATTTTAGAATTATTTGTTCTAGTTCTGTGAAAAATGTCATTGGTATTTTGATAGGGATTGCACTGAATCTGTAGATTGCCTTGGCTTGTATGGTCATTTTAACAATTTTAATTCTCCCAATCCATGAGCATGGTATATCTTTCCATTTATTTATGTCATTTTCAATGTCTTTTTATCAGTGTCTTATAGTTTTCTGAGAACAGGCCTTTTACTTCCTTAATTAGATTTATTCCCAGGTATTTGATTCTTATGGATGGAATTGTAAATGAGATTGTTTCCTTGATTTCTCTTTCTGACAGTTCATTGTTAGTGTATAAAATTGCAACAGATGTCTGTATATTAATTTTATATTCTGAAACTTTACTGAATTCATTGATGAGCTCTAGTAGTTTTTAGGTGGCATCTTTGGGATTTTCTGTGTATAGCATTATGCCATCTGCAAACAGTGACAGTTTTTCAATACATTTTTATTATTTTGAATGCAAGCTATTGTATTGAAAAATATTTTATAAAATAAAGTCTTTATATTCTAGCTTGTAACTTTAATATTTTGACAAGAACTATGCTCTAAAATGTCTCATTAACAAAATCACATATATATCTGTGACATTCTGAGAGATACACTGTAATATAAAATATGGACACGATGTGTGTTTGCTCTTGTTTTCTTAGGAGCTGTGGATGAGGGAGTGGCTTCAGCTGGGAAAGAATCCATGAAGGAGATGGGAAAGGGTATCAGCAGTTGGGGAAGGAAAAGGGACCTAGTCATGAACCATGATGGAAAAGAGACCCTTTCCATCAACATTGCTCTGGAACTCTGTATTTTTTCCTCCCTGAGTGACAACTGTTTTGCTACATGAAGCAAATAAGAAAAAAACCCTCTATGTATGCATTCAGTGATGATTTTTTGTGCTTACTACTTGCCAGGTATGTTCGGGTCCCCGTGATAGGCCCAAGGGGCGGGGCCCAAAGCACTTTAGAAACAGTAGGTAGTTACCACCTATAGTGTTTGTTCTGCTGCAGGAGTGAAGTTGTGGTCTGCAAAAACCTAAGCCCAACTCATCAAAGCCACAATACTAGACATTTGGCTTCCAAAATGGTTTAAAATCCTGTTTCCAAGTCCCATCTTGAGAAGGACTTGAGTTGGTAAAGGTTTTTGTTTGGGGGAAACCACCCATTAGAGCTGGAAAATCTTACTGCTTCCTTTACTGGTTTCTCTCTCTCACTCTTTTTTTAAAGACTTCTGGAAACTGCATTTTGTAGGTCTGAGAGGAAAAGTTAATCTCTGCTTCACTCCTTTGCAATTCTCAGATGGGATAGTTTGCTTTTAAGCTGCAGGGAAATAACTTAGGGAATTATTGGAGAAGTTTCTCTCAGCACTTTGAACACAGAAACATTTTGTGGATGAGTAACTGCAGTGCCCTTGGGAGAATTTCCAGGAATTCATGACTGCTGGATTTATCTACCCCAGGCAAGATGCAGTCATCCCCTTTTTGGAGAACTATAAGACTAGATCCAGGCAAGTTCCTCTTTGCATATAGGGACTTAGAGGAAAGCAGGGTGGGGTGGGCTAGAGGGGAAATAATGAATACAGTGAATGAAATTTGTGTCATTCACAAAAGGTTTGAGGCCCTCCTCTTTGCCAGCACTGTGCTAAGCTCCAAAATGGAAAGTAACACTGAGTCTTGTCCTCAGGGAGCTCATAGACAAATGGGTCACCCCAGCCACCCTGGGGTCTGTGAGCGACCAGAGGAAAGAGGAAGAGGAGGCTGAAGGGCAAGGCGGAGCCTCGGTACCACCTCTGCTGTGCTGAGAAATCTGACAGCCTCCTCGGTATTCCACAGAGATGCAGGGATCCTGAGTGAGGCGATGAACTTTCAGAGGGGGCTTATTTCTTTAGTCTTTGTATTTTCTGTTACAAAATTTTAAAATCTCATTGGAGAAAATGTGGAGGTTAGAAAGGTGTCAAGAGGACATATAAAACCAACTCTAATCCCACCACACAGAGATAACCATTGCTACTATTTTGGTATATTTGCTATAGAATGTATGTTTGTGATCATTTCATATATAAAACTGTATTTTTCTTTTTTCATTAATACTAATTCCTGGACATTTTCTTACTTTCTATTTTTTTTAATAATAAAATTTAAAATGTGAATTCCCTGGTGGTTCAGTGGTTAGGACTCTGTGATCTCCCTGCTGAAGGCCTGGTTTAGATCCCTGGTGGGGGAACTAAGATCCCTCAAGCCATGGGCGTGGCCTAAATAAATAAATTTTAAAAAATGTGAAATTATTTTAGGTTTACAGAAGCGTTCCAAAAGCCATGCAAAAGTTCCTGTATGTCCTTCACCAGCTATCCCTAATGTTAGCTTTTTACTTTCTAACTCTCATCTCTGTCAAAATGTACTTATCTCCCTCATATTTCCCCTGAGATTTCTAAAGTGACAGATTACTAGCCTGGAACACTGACCCATAGTCCTGTGAGTCAACGGACACTCCCAGCCTGAAACACAACTGCAGTTGGACAGGGCACTGCTGGAGTCACCAGGCATTGACCTGGACGAGGGGATTCTGGGTGGAAGCAGTGCTGGGCGGGGAGGTGCTGCTGAGCAGATGGGACCCCAGGACCCTCAGCTTGGCCTGGCGGGAGCAGCTGCCAGCATGACTTCTAGATAAATCCTCACTCGCTAAGATATTAAGTGATCTGCTCATGCCTCTCCTGATATTTTATTATAGAAAAGTAATAAAACAGAGTTTCTGCGTGATCTTGACCAGCTTAGACCCCGAGTCTGATCCAACATTTACCTGCATTGCTCAAAGCCAAAACGAAATGATTTCCAATCTGTTCTAAAGTCCTGGGGTAAATCACTCTGTCCTCACAGATCATCCAAGGAAAACATCAAGTACTGGCAAAAGTCATCACTCATGATGGAAATAAACCATCCCCAAGCCCCAGTCCTGGGCTCTGTCTGTACCTTTCACCATCCAGTGTGAGCTCTTTCTTTTAAAAACACTCTTAGTACTTATTTGTTCTCTCTTAGGATCATTTTCATGTTATGTGGTGTGTGTGTGTGTGCGTGTGTGTGTATTTCTTATTATTGTCTTCATTTTTGCCTATTGCACAGTGCTCAGAACAGTACCTATCTATTACATGCTAAATAAAAAAATTTTTCATTTAAATTTATTATCTCTATACCCTTTCCCTTGGAGAAGTGATGGAGTCTCACAGCTTCAATGAATACATTTTAATATGTATATTTTAGTACATAAATTCTGGGATCTCCCACTGCTTCCTAACTGGTCCTACTTTAATAATCTAATTTAATTGCAAATTATAAAACACTAAAATTGGGATAATCCCCTCTTTCAGTCTCTTCCTGTGATGGGCTGAATTGTGTCCCCCACCCCAAATTCAAATGTTGAAGTCCTAACCCTTAGTGCCTTAGAATGTGACTATATTTGGAGATGGGGTCCTTGAAGAGGTGAATGAGGTAGAATAAGGTCACCTGGGTGGGCCTTAATCTACTATGACTGGGTGTCCCTGTAAGAAGAGGAGATTAGGACACAGACAAGCACAGAGGGAAGACAGCCGTCTACAAGCCAAGGAGAGAGGCCTTGGAAGAACCAACGCAGGCGACACCTTGATTTTGGACTTCTTGCCTGCAGAACTGTGTGGAAATACCTGTCTTATTTAAGCCACACACTCTATGGTACGGCAGCCCAAGCAAACAAGTACACTTCCCTCACCCGAACTCTGAACTGGCTTTCCTGGGGAACCTCCGTATTTCTGCCACCTGCCATCCTTCTCTCAGGCACACATATTTGAAGTCTCTTTTCCAGCTCTCAGTTCATTTGATCATCCCTAAATGTGTGTTGTGCATTCTTTCTCCCCTTCATCGGCACTGCTGTTGTTCTAGTCCAGCTCAGTGTCGACCCTTACTTAATAGCCTTTATACATTTCTCTTCATACACAGATCTTGGTCTCTGATTTCTCTTTTATGATATGGGCCCAAATGTACTCTGAGTGCAGCTCACACTGAATGATTGACATTGGACCACATCTTCTCCCATGTCATTGCCTCTGCTGGGGGTGTCCTTTTCTCTCTCCTCCAGGGCTTGGTCATCTGTGGCTCTGGACGTGTAAGTCCATGCCTTCTTGCTCACCTCTCGTCTGACCTCTTCTCCTGCCTTCGGTGTTATGTCCTTAACATCCCTAGTCTCAGCCTCCTAATCTGTCTTTCTGCTCTTTTTCCATACCAGCTATAGTTTAGAATATTAAATTAACATTGAATACCCCCTGTAACCGACGAGGTACTTTTCCTTATATTCTGTCATATGTACAGGAAGCAGACACTAACAATTCATGTGGGGTCATGTTAGAGGTTTTGGTTTAGCCTCAGTGTTTTATTAGTTTTGAGTCTTTGGGAGAGTCCTATGACTTTTTTTAAAATCTCAACTCTAAAGCAAAGATAATAGTATTTAATTTCACTTGAGCATTATGAAGAAAAATAGATTAAATGTATTAAAAATTTGCAAGGCACTAAGAAAGCAATATTCAGGTTATTTGATGTAGTTGGCTTTCTTGAAATTTCCCATATTGCCTTTTATTGCCACTGGCCCTGTCTTCAAGTGCCTGCTAACCTCTCTGCAAGCTGATTTTGTGTGTCATGTATTCTTTCTGATTTCTACAGCACCTAGTTGTTTCTTAATAAATACTGAAAAAATTAAAAAAGCTAAGCTAAATCCTAAAATCACAGAAGTTGAAAAGCCTTATAAGGAGGGTGATTATTCAATCCACTCTGCATGAGGTGGTTCTGTTTCCCCAGCCTGATTATAATAGCACCCCCCACTCTCAAAAGTGTGCTTATTGGACAATAAATTATATGGTCACCCTCCCCATGAATGACTCTGCTTAAACAGAATTGTGGTAGTTTATTTCACAAAGATAAAAGGGGCACAGGGCAAACTTCCTAAAAGGAAGAAAAGCCTGAAGATAAAGACAGTTGAAGCCAAAAGTACAAGTTCTACTTGGGAGACTATTTCAGCTAATGGACATTATAAACCCCATGGGTAAATGGATTTTCCTTAAATGTCTGAATGTCAGATGAGATAAAACAGCTGCATGCACTTCGCTGCAATATTGCCAAGTTTAGTCTTTGAGTTAACTCTTGGCAGATACACTTGGAATCTGTACAGCTCAAAAGCTATTAATCAAACTGCTAAACGTGTGTTGTTAAAAGAGAAATATGTTGTCTATATCTGATTTTCATAATTTTTGTTTGTTTTTAATTACCCAAGTAATCCATGTATACATTTTTGTTATTAGTTAAAATGTCAAAATATAGAGTAAAAAAAAAGTCTCCCCTCCATTACCTCTCACCCAACCAATCTCACGTTTCCAAATGTAAGCCAATTTTAACCAGAAACAATACCAAATAAAGATTGAGTACAAGTAAATTATAACTATTAAATATTCTATAAATATAACAAATTAGTAATTTAAAATAAATAGTCCAACTTCAAGAAGACAATTTGGCAAAAACCTGCTACTAAACAACCAATGGGTCACTGAAAAAATCAAAGTGGAAATCAAAAAACACCTGGAGAAAAATGAAAAAGGAGACTCAACAATCCAAAAACTAAGCGACACAGCAAAAGCAGTTCTAAGAGCAAAGTTTATAGTGATACAAGTCTATTTCTGGAAACAAGAAAATTTTCAAATAAAAAAATCTTTACACCTTAAGGAACTAGAAAAAGAAGAACAAACAAATCCCAAGGTTAGTAGAAGGAAAGAAAAAATAAAGATCAGAGTAGAAATAAATAAAATACAGACTAAAAAAATAACAGAATAAATCAATGAACTATGAGCTGGTTCTTTAAAAAGATAAACAAGGGCTTCCCTGGTGGCACAGTAGTTGAGAGTCCGCCTGCCAATGCGGGGGACACGGGTTCGTGCCCTGGTCCAGGAGGATCCCACATGCTGTGGAGCGGCTGGGCCTGTGAGCAATGGCTGCTGAGCCTGTGCGTGTGGAGCCTGTGCTCCGCAACAGGAGAGGCCACAACAGTGAGAGGCCCGTGTACGGCAAAAAAAAGATAAACAAAATTGACAAACCTTTAGCCAGACTTAACAAGAAAAAAAGAGAGAGAGCCCAAATAAAATCAGAAATGAAGAGAAAGTTACAACTGACACCACAGAAACACAAAGGATCATAAGAGACTACTACAAACAATAATATGCCAAAAAAATGGGCAACCTAGAAGAAACAGATAAATTCCTAGAAAAGTACCATCTCCTAAGACTGAATCAGGAAGAAATAGAAAATATGACAGACTGATTACCAGTAATGAAATTGAATCAGTAATCAAAAACACCCAGCAAACAAAAGTCCAGGACTACATGGCTTCATGAGTGAATTCTAGAAACATTTAAAGAGTTAACACATATATTTCTCAGACTATTCCAAAAACTGAAGAGGAGGGAATGCTTCCAAACTCATTCTAGGAGAACATTACCTTGAACCCAAACTAGATAAAGCCACCACAGAAAAACAAAATTACAGGCCAATATCACTGATGAACATAGATGCAAAAAATCCTCAACAAAATATTAACAAATGAATTCAACAATACATTAAAAGGATCATGCACCATGATCAAGTGAGATTTAGTCTAGGGATGCAAGGATGGTTCAACATGTGTAATTCAACCAACATGATACACCACACTGAATAATAAAAATCATATGATCGGACTTCCCTGGTGGTGCAGTGATTAAGAATCTGCCTGCCAATGCAGGGGACACGGGTTTGATCCCCGGTCCAGGAAGATCCCACATGCCGTGGAGCAGCTAAGCCCGTGCACCACAACTACTGAGCTCACGTGCCACAACTACTGAAGTCCGCGTGCCTAGAGCCTGTGCTCCACAATAAGAGAAGCCACTACAATGAGAAGCCTGCATACTGCAACGAAGAGTAGCCCCCATTCGCTGCGACTAGAGAAAGCCCGCATGCAGCAATGAAGACCCAACACAGCCAAAAATAAATAAATTTCTAAAAAATAAAAATAAAAATCATGATCATCTCAATACATGGAATAAAAGCTGTCTACAAAATTCAACATCCACTCATGATAAAAACTCTCAAAAAAGAGGGTAGAGAGGGAACATACTTCAACATAATAAAGGCCGTATATTACAAAGCTACAGCCAGTATTACACTCAATGGTGAAAAGCTGAAAGCATTTTATCTAATATCAAGATAAGGGTGCCCACTCTTGTCACCTTTATTCAATATCGTAGTGTGAGCCCTAAATATCTCTTGTGCCAAAGGAAATAATTGGCATGAGGAAAGGCCAGTTATATATTTGGTTCATGGCATACTGTGGTTAGAATCACGATCTTTAGCTTTGTTGTTAATGAACTGACTGATTTTAGGAAAATAAAAAGAAAGTGCATGGAGGGGATAAAAGAAGATACAAAATTTCCAGACACTAGCAGAAGGACTGTTTCTCTCCTGGCTTTCCACTTTGTTGGCAACTCTTATTTGCCAAAATCCTGGTGCTCATCCTCACATGAACGGGTCCACAGGCACCTTGACTCTTCATTTAAAAATCAAATGCATCGGGGCTTCCCTGGTGGCGCAGTGGTTGAGAGTCCGCCTGCTGATGCAGGGGACACGGGTTCGTGCCCCGGTCCGGGAAGATCCCACATGTCGGGGAACGGCTGGGCCCGTGAGCCATGGCCGCTGAGCCCGCGTGTCCGGAGCCCGTGCTCCGCAACGGGGGAGGCCACAACAGTGAGAGGGCCATGTACTGCAATTAAAAAAAAAAAAAAAAAAATCAAATGCATCACTTTCTTCCCACAAATCTGCCATCTATTATTTGATTCCTCAACATATCTAAGAGAAAACCATCCTCTCCAACACCCAGATAAGTAACCTCTAAATCTGGATGGATAGAATAGAGGAGTGGGAACAATATCTTTTGTGGAAGGACATAATCCTGCCCAAATTGTACAACTTGAATTCAATCATGAGGAAACATGGGCAAGGAACAGAATCACTGGCTAGTCCTCTTCAGAAGTACCAAGGACATGAAGGACAAGAAATGGTTCAGGAGCTGTCCCGTGTAAAGAAGACTGAGGAAGCGGGACAACTGAATGGAATGTGGGATCCTGGATGGGAAAGGCAGACAGCAGCGGGAAAATATCTTTGGGGTCAGCTGATGAAGATCGATAGGTAATATTCGGTGCTTTTTTGTACTTTTTAATAAGTCTGAATTATTTCAAACTGAAAAGTTTAAATTGAAGTATCAGACTGGCACTCAGTGCTGACAGAATGAGAAGACTGAAGAGCTGAGTGGAAGTGTGGAGTGGCTGTGGGCATGCTGGGTGCCTGAAGGAGGTGGCCCTGGAAGCAGGGCTGGACCAGATGCGAGAGGGGTGAAATATCACACTGGGGAGCAGAGTTTTAACAGCGACAAAACTGGGCCTTCCTGCGAAGCAGTGGACTTCTCTTCATTCTCCTCTCCCTCCAAATTAAGAGAAGCATTTTCTTCTTTTATTTTTTATTTATTTTTAAAAATAAATTTATTTATTTTATTTTTGGCTATGTTGGGTCTTCGTTGCTGCCTGTGGACTTTCTCTAGTTGTGGTGAGTGGGGGCTACTCTTTGTTGGGGTCCGCAGGCTTCTCATTGCGGTGGCTTCTCTTGTTGTAGAGCAGGGGCTCTAGGCACGCAGGCTTCAGTAGCTGTGGCACATGGGCTCAGTACTTGTGGCGCACAGGCTTAGTTGCTCCATGGCATGTGGGATCCTCCCGGACCAGGGCTCAAACCTGTGTCCCCTGCATGGCAAGTGGATTCTTAACCACTGTGCCACCAAAGAAGTCCCCTATTTTCTTCTTTTAAACCGTAAAAATTGTCATTTTATTAAGTTACTTTCATTTGTGTAAGATGATTGTCAAGCCCAAACTCACACATTGCTATGGAAATTAAAGATAACATACAGAAAATGTAAAAATAATGTTCAGAAAGTGCATTTTATAAGAAAGCATAGGAATAGTGAAAGACAAAACCAAACAAACAAATCGGAATCATCTGGACTCTGCACTCTCTTCCCTGCCTCCCTGTCCTGGTCTCCCTCATCCCATCTGTCACTAGGAGCTGCCAATTCTGCCTTCACATTAGTTCTTGCACTGGGATTGGAATCAGAAGGCTTGGGTTCTCATCCTGACAATTCCGTGCCTGAGTGTCCCCATGTGCTGGGTTGGGGGACTGGGCCGTAGATGGGGTCCAGTCCCTGTGTGTGGGGTAACATGTATCTACTTGTTTGAGTTCAACCTTCCTTCCAGTAAGAGTAAGTAGGCTGTTGGTTTTTTGATGAGTTGACAATAAGTGAGCACACTTCTCAAACAGAGACGTTAGTTTTTCTGGATAAATCTTGGTTTAAACTTGTCTTGCTATTTTCCCTCCTGGCAGAGTTCTGGTCCTACCTTTAGAAACAACGGTCCTCATCCTCAAGCTGAGATGCAAAGTTGGACATCTTCCAACTTCACCCCAGGTAAGGCAGCAGCAGAAACAGGGACCCTTAATGGTTGCTCTCTGCCTCAACTTGTACAAGGCACTGATCTGTATTAAAGTACTTCAATTAAAAGGATTTCCCTCTTATCAAAAGGGGATAGGGAGGGTTGCCTGTTATCTTTGCCATCCTACTATTAATGTTGGTGAGACTAGCTGATTTTGGAGAAGTAGGTAGTTGGTTTCAAACGTGTGATGTTTCAGGGTTTTTTTTTGTTTCTTTGTTTTAGTTTGTTATTTTTGTGCGTAAAGGTATTCGTTGCAAGAGACGGAAGCGATGTCTGTCTACCCCAAGCACAGGATAGCCATTGCTTTGGTACCTGGTCTGGGTAAGACCCCTTTTCTTCTGGGTTTCACTACCCTCTCCTTTTAAAGACTGCTGCCAGTGCTGAAACCCATGTTGGTCCTGAGCTCAAATCATTGACTGGTATGGTAGTCCTAAGAATGGGAGAAACAACCCTGGAAACATCATACCTGATGATTTGAAAAATCAGTATTAAGAATGAAGTGTAGGGGCTTCCCTGGTGGCACAGTTGTTAAGAATCCACCTGCCAATGCAGGGGACACAGGTTCAAGCCGTGATCTGGGAAGATCCCACATGCCACGGAGCAACTAAGCCTGTGTGCCACAACTGCTGAGCCTGTGCTCTAGAGCCCGTGAACCACAACTACTGAGCCTGCGTACCACAACTACTGATGTCCGCGTGCCTATAGCCCGTGCTCCACAACAAGAGAAGCCACAACAATGAGAAGCCCGCACACTGCAACAAAGAGTAGACCCCGCTCGCCGCAACTAGAGAAAGCCCACGTGCAGCAGCGAAGACCCAATGCAGCCAAAAGTATATTAAAAAAAAAAAAAAGAATGAAGTGTAGAGGGACTTCCCCGGTGGTCCAGTGGTAAGAAATGCGCCTTACAATGCAGGGGATGGGGGTTCAAGCCCTGGTCAGGGAACTAAGATCCCACGTGCCACGGGGCAACTAAGTCTGTGTGCCACAACTACTGAGCTCACTCGCCTCAACGAGAGAGCCCACGTGCTGCAAGCTACAGAGCCCATGCTCTCTGGAACCTGGACACCACAACTACAGAGCCCACATGCCTGGAGCTTGCCCGCCACAACTAGAGAAGAGAAAACCCACATGCCACAACTAGAGAGAAGCCCGCACACCACGAGGAAGAGCCCGCATGGCCACAACGAAAGATCCCGCATGCCTCAACTAAGTGTTGTGTGCCGCAACTAAGACCTGATGCAGCCAAAATAAGTAAATAAATAAAAATAAATTAAATAAAAATAAATCTTAAAAAAAGAAAAAAAAGAATGAAGCGTAGAAACCTGCCAGCCAGAGTCTGAACTCCTGCAGGTGGGTGCTATCAGGGAGGAGTTTACCTAAAAAGACTCCTGTGGATTATTTGTTTTACGAGTGTTGAATCAAGGCTGAGTTAAGACTGCATCCTGGCAATTCTGGTTCTATTTTCCTTTACCTTCTCCATGGCAACCACTCAAGACAGACACTTCAGAAGACACTCCAGTTACTGGCTGGGATAGAACCTTCTAGCACTACGATAGAACCTTCTAGCACTACGATAGTACCTTCAGCCTCCACCCTCAGAGGGACACAAGATTCTTGCTTCCAAATTTGAAATGACTTCACTTCCAAATTTGAGACACCAAATATGAAACATTGACTCACCTGGGCCTTTTATGACGACAATATAAAAATATTTTTAGGGAAAAAAACCTTTAAATATGAGTATCAGTTAAATAATTTAGTTAGTATTTAGTTCTTTTTTTAGCAGATTACATTTTAATATACATAAAGTAGAATATATATATATATATATATATATATATATATAT